>NC_047123.1:37404052-37730074 GCF_902500255.1 Thalassophryne amazonica | reverse complement strand
ATGTTGTTAAATTTAATAAATGTACTTTGAAGGAATGTAGGTGTAAATTTGAGACGTACCAGGAAGACCTCTTGGTCCTTTCGGTCCGATGACTGATTGTCCTCGTTCACCCTTTTCTCCAGGAGTACCTGAAGACGACAAAAAGAATGAGCTCCAGAGCTCGGTGAGGAGGGCAGAGGTCCCAGTACTCTCAAACTGATAACGAAGACCCGGCACTGACACATACATCGCGATTTATTACCAAACTGAAAATGCAGGTGAAGAAACAAATGTGGAAATCAAGGGAAAAAGATGATGAAATAAAGTTCATATTTTGATGATTGTCTGCTGTGCCTCAGTGGTTTTACTGATTGTTGGAGCAGAAACAAGGATTTGATCAGCGGGTTTTGGGAAAACATTCTCAGGTTTGAGCTTCTAAAATGTGAGAATTTGTTCAAGTTTGTCCGCATAAAAATGAAGTATCTTTGTACTGCTGATCAGAAATACACACTCTTGGATGTTGTGATAGGAAGACTAAATACTGAAACAAAAATAATCTGTGCAGCTGGGATTCCCACACCCATGTCCCCGTTTACTAGCCCAGCAGGCCACCCTGTTCCTTCTTCTTGCTGGTGGTGACTACATGTTTTTTTTATTATAACTCTGTGTTGGTTCAGTCACCATGGCAACATCGTGAGGAACTCTCTTCTCGGACCTTGCTCCAAGAAGGAGCCCTGGTTTCTCTCCTCTTTTTAATTTTTACTGAGGTGGATGGAACAGTTTTGATGGTTAAGAGGGGTCTTCTCGGGAAGGAGCTCCAAGGAAAACTCAGTTGAACCTCAACTTGTTCCTTTCTGTTCAAAGGAGCAAGTTGAGGTAGATCAGGGCCTCGACAATTCAACTGGAAGGAGAACCTGGTGTAGACCCAGAACACAAGGGAGATTATAGTTAAAACCTCCCTCTTTGTTTCGAGCTGTTTAAATATTTTTATAATGACTGGAGTCTTAAAAAACACGAAGAGCCCACCTCAATCTTCGATATTTGTCCTACTCATCTACCTTTGATAGTTAGCCACCTGCATACTACTATCTATAGTCTCAAACAAGGGCATTTCAGGCAAAGAGCATTCTTGGTTTGAGTCCCGTCTCACTGGGTGTTCATTTGAGGTTTCATGGCTTGGACATTCATTCATATCTCACTGCCTCTCCACAGTGGTACCCCAAGGCTCAGTGCTGGGGTCCCTTCCTTTTTACCATAGACACCACCTCCCTGGGTCTTATTATCAGCTCTCATGGCTTCTCATATTGCTACCATGCAGATGAAACCAAACTGTAGCAGTCTTGGTGCATATCTCTGATTGTCTCTCAGATATATCCTCATAGATGAAGGACCACAACTTCAATTAAACCTCTCTCTCTAAAATTGAATAGGAGATCTTCCCAGCCAAACAACTGGTACATTATAATATCAATATATCGATCTCTCGAGCTATGAAACTTGGGTGTCATGAGTGATGACCAGCTATCTTTCTCGGGCCATGTCGCCTCTATTTCGCACTATTTAAGGAAAAACAGGCCATACCTAAATCAAAATGCCATCCAACTCCTGGTACAAGCCACGGTTTTATCTCGACTTGACTACTGTCTTGCTCTTCTAATGGACCTCCTGGTTTGCACAGTGAAGCCCTTACAGACTAATCTCATTTTTGATGGTGGAACAAGCTAACAAATGCTACCAGAGCTGGAGCATCCCTCTCTATGTTCTGGAAGCTCTTGAAAACCCAGTTTTTCTGATAGTACCTCTTCCTTGAACATCAGCAACAACCCTAACACGCCTAACCCACACTTACCATGAACACCTTTTCTCTCTCTTCCTTTAAATAGTAAAATTAGTATTTGAAATGTAGCTTGAATGTGATTCCTCACTTGTAAGTCACTTTGGGTAAAAGCGGCAGATAAATGATTTGTAATGTCATGGAGGACTCATCATACTTCTGTCCCCAAAGTACTCATTAGAGAGTCCTAATCAGCAGACTCTGAATTTGTTTCTCATTTGTGTTCAGATCCAGTCGTCTCTTTGTGTCCAGTCGTACCTCTTTCTCCCTGCTGTCCGGGTAAACCAGGACTTCCAGGGAAGCCATTCCTCCCCACGGGTCCTGGTTCACCACGAGGACCTTGGATGCCAGGAGGACCGGGAGGTCCTGCAGGTCCTGGGTTATTGCTACGGTGCATGTCGTTGGGGATCTGGTTCAGTAATGTGTTGACACGGGTCATTTGTGCTGAAACAGCAGAGAACAAAATGGAATACAAAAAAAAAAAAAAAAAACCTGGATTTTGAAAGACAAGAGCAGGACCAGAGTTTGGCTCCTGAAAGGAGCCAGAATCATAAAAAGCTCAAGATAACAATTTAAAAAAGGCTTCACCATTGACTAGTTGCTCGCAAACTTGTCTGGCGATGGATCGCATCATATTCTGAGGTGCAAAGTCACCCTGGGTACAAAATGCAAAGGTTTAAAACAAAATTCAGACGCTGCTCAGACAAGCTTCTAATTGAGTCTTAAAATGTCACTTCTTGTTAAACATGTCTTATGTGAAAGTATCAATTTTCAATTCCAGGAAACTCCTGAAACAAAGTCTGTAGCAAGAATTGGATTCTACGACTATAACAGCAATGTTTTTATTTGTGACTGTACTCACCCGTTCTCCCTTGTCTCCCTTGGGTCCAATGGAGCCCTAAAAAGCAAGTCACTCTGTGTCATTTCACCTGGTAACCTTCTGATGGTGATGGCATGAGACACAAAATCACATTCTGGCAATAAGGACACTTACTGGAGGACCTGAGTTACCGGGGTTTCCAGGTTTTCCTGCAGCACCTGGTACTCCAGGTGATCCTGGAGGACCCTGCAAGGAAATAAAGAGCAGCCAGTGAAAACCTTAAAGCTACAGAAGAACCACTCAGGTCATTTTGTAAAAGTACCACTAAGTAAAAATGCTCCAATACAAGTAAAAGTCATGTATTCCAAATTTACTGAATGAAACACAAAAGTATCATCTGCATACAGTAGTTACGTAAGCTGTACTTAATGAAGTGAAGCTACTAATGGTTCTGTTGACTATTTTAATGTACATGAACTTTAGTACTTCAGGGATTATTCCAGACAACAAGAACCTTTTCAGGATCATGGTTTTGCAGTAAGTTACTGGGAACTATTATAGTTACTGATCACTTTTAGCCACTGCTCTTATGTTGGACTACAATTCTCCAATGGTACAGAAAGTACTGGGTGAGCTTGGAAAAGCTACTGGTGATGTTTGCCAGAGTGAATGTTGACAGCTACAATCTGCTACTACCAGAAATAAGCACAGGAAGTTTTTTTTTTTTTTTTACTTAAAATTAAATAACCAAAGAGCTGTTGAACATTAGGCAAAGCAGCCCTGCAGAAAAGAAATCAACAAAAGTGATGAAAACATGAACCAGTACATTTTTTTGACACATACAGTACATGTGCTGAGATTATTGGCTTATGGATTTTATTTTTTCCCTCAGAACCCGGAGTAAGACTTTGAACTTCAGGGATGGGGGGAGAAGCTCGAACATTTGCGAGGAACTTGGAGTAGAGCCACTGTTTCTTCACATTGAAAGGAACCAGTTGAGGTGGCTCAGGCATTTGGTGACAATGCCCCCAGTCGGCTCCTAAGTGAGAACCTCCAGACACGTACAACTGGGAGGAGGACCCAGGGAAGATCCAGGATACACTGGAGGGATTATATCTGCCATCTGACTTGGCAATGCCTAGGGATCCCCCAAGAAGAGATAGAGGACTTGGCCGATGTTGGGTAAGTGTGGACTGAAGTTCTTGTTCTACAGCCACTGTGACCCGGACACAGATAGATGGCAGAAAACGAATACAAATGGATGAATGAATGAATCGCACACACTCCCCCTGTGGAGCTCCAACACTGTCTCCTGTGATCTTTGCATAACTGTACGACTTTGATTTGAAACTGACCACAAAATATTCTTGATCTTCAAGTTAAGTCAGATCTTTGAGCATGGTACCTCACATCGCCCGAACCACCACACCCTGGAATCACCTTGGGTCAGACAACCGGTCCATTCCCACATCTGTAAAGTAACCACACATCTGTGATGTGGGCGTGTCCTTGGCCTTCTCTAGCCACTGGAGTCCTCAACACTGAGGCACCTGCATGCTGGGTCATGACCAGAGAAATATGCCACATGAGCAAAACGTTGTAGCTGATGTTCCCTCATGATGCAGGTGACACTCCTCTGAGTCTCCCTAAGGAACTGCTGGCTTGACAAAAACTCTTTGCAGTGGTACCCAAGGATCCCAAAGGCTCCAATTCTGACAACCACACAGTAAGACAGGAAGCACCAGGAACGTAAAGACTCGGACATTTGTTCTCCTGCAAAGATATCAGCACCACCAAATACCTCTGTCCAGTAACAGAAACGTCTTGTCCTTCACCCTCAAAAAACCGTTCCAACAGAGTAAAAGCCTGAGTTTCTATCATGCCCAAAATTTATCACAGTATCACAGGATGGAAGTATTCCTCTTTGTGAACGTTGTCTGAAGGACATGATGGGTCAAATAACGTCCCTGAAGGTGCAGTTCATCATTTGTAGATCTGTAATCTTTGGATACAATTACTTGATACAATATTCAGCTGAAATTCACACACCGTCTTGTAAAATCTGGGTGGAGAACAGAGACGAGACATGTTCTACCCTAACCCTCCTAACGCCAAGTCACCTGAAGGCACCTAACTCCATTCTTGCGTTGAGTTTGCATTGTGTACCAGTACGGCCAAGAATCCAGGTGGATTCCATGTGTGCACATGTTAAAGTGCAGAAGAAAAAGAACTTCAAGCCATTCAGGTTCTCACCATGGGGCCCGCGGGGCCTCTGGGTCCAGCTGGTCCATCCTTTCCTTGAGGGCCCTGAAATTACCAAAGCCAAATGAAACTGTTCCTGTTTAAGACTTCAGAGTGCATGTTTGCCATTAGCGTCGGTACGGACTGTACTCACCCTCACTCCAGCTGGTCCAATCGGGCCGGCAGAACCAGGAGGTCCAGGTGAACCCTTGGAAGACATCAAATTAAAAACTCAGCAGCAATTTGTCACTTTTTCCCTCTTCAAACTGTGGAACGTAAAGGATCAGCCGAGCTCAGAGAACCTCGATAACTTCAGGATTTCTGTGTGTCAAAGAGTAAATCTTGTTTTTTAGCTCTCTGTTCTTTGATGCCCTGGCATAACGTTTACAGGAAACAATTTATTCCAGTTCCGTTTTACTGGACACTATAAACCAGAACCACGTCGTCTGTGAGTAATTAAATCCGTCTGCTGAACACGGTCACCTGCAGTCTGCAACCCGCTCTGCACTGTGTCTGCACGACCTGAAGGGCTGCAGGTTTGAGCCCCGTTTCCACTTTGTGTTCCAGTGTCCTTGAGCAAAAACACGCTGTCCCTGCATGTTTCCTCTCTGAGCTGTGACAGTGATAAAGTGGTTCCAGTCTGCAATCCATTAGCAGATTTTTACCACTTGGGAGTTAGACCTCAACCAGGAATTTTTTTCTTTTCTTTTTGCACTAAGCTCTAAATGTACTGAATTTATTTTAATATTATAAAACTGGGCATGCTTCAGATTAGATAAGATATTATTTCCTTCTTAAAAATTAATTTTGAGGGTGATTGGGATCATTCATCCAGGCTAATGATTCCCGAAGTGAGTCGCGGCCCCCTGCTGGCATATGAAGGTACTGCAGATGGACTATGAGAGGTCATTGAAAGAAAAACAAAATGTCAATTTTGTGATGAGGTTTAAAATTACCTATATATATATTCATGCTTAAGTTTGCGAATGTCTGATTGATAAAGTACAAACTGCTAAACGTTCGGTTCTCCAGTCACAGCTTCGTGGTCGGGCAGAACACAAGAAGACATGAAATCCAGGCTCGGATTTCCCACAAGGAATTTGTTTCTTCAGCCACTGAAGCTTTCAACTCTAACATGCTGTGACAGACAGCAAACTTTGGGAATGTCCAAAACATACATGGACTTTGCTACAATTGATATTTATCTTCTTTTTTTTTTCCAAAGTAAAAACGTGCAGAATGTCCTAATATAAAAAAAAAAAAAATCTAAGCTTCTCTGGGTTAAATATGAGGAATGAAAATGTCACAATCTTAATTTGTGCACAAGAATTAAATCTGATGAGCACAATTAATTTTCTGAATGTGAAACCTCCTTCGCTGATCTGTAAAAGTGGGCGGGGCACTGAAACACAGCAGCTGCAGTGATGGAGAATAAATGGAGGTCTGACTTCCATTTCTTACACCCCATGAAACTTTCATTACAACTTAATCCATCTTGTGTGGAAAAACAATTTAAATGCTACTCGACATCATCACACAATATTTCACCAAAACGGACGCTTTCATCCCTGCAAAGGTCACATGACGACTCGAGTACAGCCGTGATGTCAGCGACTATCCCTTCAGCAGCTGCGTTATCGGTGGCGTTTTCTTTCCCGGGTGTCCCGTTTGTAGCAGAACACATTTCCAGATAAAACAAGTTGCAGTGTGAGGGGGTAAAACCGCAGTGTGCACTTAACCAGCACGCTTAATCAACGTCACGTCTTCTTGGCTGCTTTCCCTCAGAACTCCAGCAAGAAATTAAATCAAAAGGCAAAATTAAAAAGCGCCCAGAACTGAAGTGCCTGTCTCCAGCTGGGACCTGGTTCTGGTCTTGACCTGGTGTGATGCCACAGTCGTAGTCAAACCTGGATACCCCCCCCTCCCCAGTCAGAGCTGCACTTACTTTCTGTCCAGGTAGACCCGAGTCACCGGGATCCCCCTTTGGTCCAGGGCGACCCTGAAGTGAAAGAACATTCACAGCGTGAGCTGCAGGAATGGAACTTTTCCAGAGCTCACAGTGCTTATTATTACATTAAGAGGCAACATTTCTGTCACAGAACCAATAAAACATTAAAATCTCTGCAGATTTATCACATTCATTCAAAGCGAAAGGTCAAGCAGAGGTCAAATTAAGAGTTCTGGAGGTTAGCAGGGAACCTCAGATATTTGGACCACTGACAGTTTTCATGGTAACAGGGCAGCCATGCGACAGACATTGGATTCAGAGTATGACCAGTTGACCATCTGGACTAAACGCCCGTTCAGACATCACCGATGGGTCAAAGGTTGAAATACCTTGAGTTCCCCGTGAACAACGACACGACAAACATCTGCAGCTGCACTCAAACAGCCAAACATAAATTTACATGCTTGCATTCAGTGTGGCATCGGCCGACACAGGTCTGTGGGTGGCGCTATTTCTTTAGTTTCTAATGTTTTGCACCCATTGGTATCCATTGCTAGCATTAGCCATATTGTTAGCTTGACTACATGACCTGTGATTATTTTGGACTTCAAACATATTTTTTTTTTATCACAAACCAAACTGCAGATGAAAGATGAAATTTTCCCATCAGGCTATTTTTAAAACTTTGGTCCAACGTGCAGAATTTTACAAACATACATCCTGGAAGGTCCCGACCTAAAACTTCCACAAACTGGATCACGGTTGCACACAAATGTGAGCTAGCGCGCAGTTTTGTGATGTGATATATCAGGCTTTGCACAACATTGGTGCTTCTGTGAAATCTCCCGGTGATGTCATAACAATATTCCAGGATCTACCGGATTGCAAAGGATTACCAAAGTATGTCAAGATCTTGAGGTCTTGAAAACTGAGTCAAAAGAAGACCACAGCACAGTGATGGAATATCCCAGTTCATAATGGGGAACTCTCTAAAATTTTCCCAGGTATGGAACAAGAATCCAAACCATAACCTTCTGGGATGTATATCCATGACAGTGAGAACAGTGTTTAAAAGCATTAACTCCTATAAAATCCTGTAATTGCTGTGATCCAAATCCAACTAATTGGCAGTCTGGATACAGGACGCGACATATTCCCCCACAAAACGCAGCGCACAACAGGAGACTGTTTGTGCTCTGTTTTGATTCTTCTTTAATTCGCCCAGAACCGCCTATGTTGCAGGTAGATGTTTGAAGCTTGTAACATTCTGCGTTTCACTAGTGAGATCTTAGATGATACCAACTAGTACTCGTCTTCCAAAACCACTTCACTGTTTTTTGGAGTGGGCGTGTCGAAAGGACAGAGTTGATCAAGATCTTTGACAGAGTTTTGATGATGATGACGTGCGCGCTAACTGACAGAGCGACAGTTTAATGGGATAAGCAGCAGAGCAGTAAAGCTTCTTGTGTGACCCGCCTGGAGTCCGGGTTCATCTCTCAGCCGGAAATCCAAGCCCTGATTTATTAAGAAGCAGAGATCCTGAGGTTTCATGGCTTTACGGCAGCACGTCTATGCCCCAGACACGCAGGAATGTGATCCTCTGCCTCAGCTACTCCCCAGCCTGTAAATTCTCTGCGCAATAAATTGCCAAATGATCCCTGAGGCATGCTGGAATTTATGTTTGGTTGCTCCGGTGGCAGGACGAGGAGTGTGTTTTTGAGGTGGGTGTGTTTACAGACTCACAGCTTCTCCTGGAATAGACAAGCCACTGGGTCCTTGAGGGCCGGGCAGACCCATAGGTCCAGGTGGTCCGTTATCTCCACGTGGACCAAGTGGTCCCTGTGAGGTCAGATAAGAATTGTTTAAACACAGAAAAGGTTTGTTGATACAGTCCGATATCGCTCAACGTGCGATGGAGCCGGGCCTCCTCTTCATATCACGGAGAACGAGCAAACACTCGTTTGATAAGTGGACTCAGATGTTCTTATGACACTCTTCAAAGTGCTCAGTCTTTAAACAATTTTTCATTTTCATCAGAGGCAGATGAGGGTCGAAAATCCAGCTCAGAAAAATCTGTGGAGGTTGTTTTTAATTCAGGTCCAACATGAAGGTGTTTTGAAGATGACTTACCGCAGGGCCGACCTCCCCCTTTTCACCTCGTGGACCTTTGCTGCCGGGGGCTCCCTGTAAGGGGTGGAGCATTCGTTAGCAAATCTGTGCACATAACTGGCTAAATTCTGAAGAGGACTTCAAAGTCTGGGCTGATCTGATTGGACAACACGAGGCAAACGTGATACCGCAGTTAGCATTAGCACTTAGCGTTAGCATCTCTGTTGTTAGAACCAGCATCTTCCACATCAACAAATCCACACATCTCAGGTCACAACTGTGGCATTACTGTGGCACTGCTTTTACTCTCCATGTCAGCGCTTCCGCCTCTCATTTCCGAGGTCATGAGTTCGCGTGAGGCTACACACCGTGTGTTACAAACAGCTTTTCAAGCTACGTGCTAAATTATCTTTTTTTAAATTTCGTTCCAGTTTCCCTGATTCGCAGATTTCAAGGTGATGTCTTCAAATGACTCATTTGGCTGAAAAACACTCACAAACATAAAGATATTTATCTCATCGTGACACAAAACAGAAGAAAGCGAGTTGATATATTGTTCCAGCTGCAGCCAGTCAACGACTGACGTGATTCAAACAATTGATAAGGATCAGAGTGAACATGATCAATTAACTGAATAATTGTTTCAGTACATCTCAAAATATAAATAACATTCCAACTTTATTCACAAAAGCACCATTTTCATGAATTTTGACTTTTTTTTCACCTCTCAGCTTTTTTCGACTCTCTACATTCGCTCATTTCATTCGTGATGATCGTGAGGGCGAAGATGAATCATGCCACGTGTGAGGCCAGCGACGTGAGAAGATGGATGTGCAGTCGGAGGCGGCGGTGAAGAGGCCGGAGATTCATCCATCAACAATTAGACGAGTCGACCTTCAACATGCATCATCGTGTGTTTACATTAAAGCTTCTTTTCAAAGAAACGCCTGAACTTCATGAGGCAAAGCAAAGACGTTTCTGCAGCAGGTTCTTACAGCACAGACTCTTTAAGTCATCATAAATAACCACAGCATTAAGAAAAAGCAGTCACATTTAAAGGCATTTACGGTGAAAAATGGTCTGTCAGTGAGTGAAACGCTCATAAAGACAAACTAAACTATCAATAATCTGCTGACTTACTATATGAATAAAACAAGACTATTTCAGTTATTTTATAGAATTAACTTCACACTGACTTCCTCCCAAATTAAAGTGATGTTGTTGGGTCGTGCAAAACTTTGCACGACCCAACAACCCTCTGTTTATTGGTGTTCAGTTTGAAATAACATGAAATTCAATATTCAAAGTGCACAAATCACACAGTTTCACACAATGCCTTAAAAAAGGTTTTTGTCAACATTTGTCTTTTGTTCTTTTATTCCCATCTGTAAAGTTTTTTTAAACGTACATGTTACACACGGTAATCTGTGCCTGTTGTCATGGCTAAACAAAAGCTAGTAGATCCAAATACTACAAACAATAATAATATGGTTCCTAATGTGAAATGTTATGAACTGAAGGTGCGACAACAACCCTAAGAAAATTTGGTGAACTAAACAAGTTAAATTTAGATATATATTTAGGTCCGTACAAATATTATTATATAGATTAAGTTAAGGATTGTATTTCCTAAATCCCTCACATGAACGAACAGATGTCTAACTTAAATTTAATAGTTTTACTTTACTAAAGAGTAATAAAAGGTGAAAACATTGCATAGGTTGTGGCATAAATGTAGCTTCAAATATTGTAAAATGCAATATTTCCCTTCAACATAACAGAAGGAATGACTGATGATAAATTAAATACATAAGAAGCAGAAGCTTGTAAGCAGCACTTCCACACTCGGTGTCCGTGACCCCATTAAAGACAAATAACAGGATAATATGAGAGGGAATTAGTCAGGTTACAGAAGAGGAAAAGTACATTTCTGCTCCTCGAGACGTTTTCTCGTGTTTTGCCTCCTTATTGGTGGAAAGGGTGAGTTTGGTGAACATGACAAAGACAAATCTACCAAAGTGAATCCTCACCACTGGTCCTTGAGTCCCCGGAGGCCCCGAGGCGTCCGAGGTGCACGTGCAAGCGTTTGGAAGCGCGGGACACTTCAGCTCATCCCTCTGACGGAAAGAAAAACACAGTTTAACAGTCAGGTAACAAATGAGCCAAAGAACGTCAGAGCCAAGTTTGAGGCGATTTTTACTTTCGACGCGAGCGCTGGCTGGACACACATTAACGTCTCAGAGCGTCGATGTCACTTCATTAACAACAGATTGTTGAACATTAACACGGCCGCTGACGTAAACTGTCAGTGAGCATCCCAATAAACTGTCTTCAAAACCTGGAACCTGGTTCTCAGAAAGGTTGAAAGCTGCTGGAACAGTCGTGTACGTGCACAGTCTGTCCCCGTACGCAAGTTAAATCAAGCATATATATATATATATATATATATATATATATATATATATATGAATAAAAACAATATGCATTAAAATAAAAACATCCACGTCCACCACTTCGCATGTTGCCTTAGATAGGAACAGTTTATATAAATTTCTGCAGACGGATTAAACTTTTGCACAATGCAGAGACCAGAGCCAAGACGCTCACGTGTTCTGGAGCAGCGAGACAAGGATGAGTAAAAAGTGATTAGCGGGAAGCATATTTGAAAGTAAAACCGCTAAATTATAATTGTAGCATCCGTGACAATCATTAACAGGATGTGAATTTAAATTGAAAACTTTAAAAGATTCAGAATATTCAGTGGAGTCTGAGTTGGACCAAAGTCGAAGTCATAAATTGTAAAGTACAAGCAGGCGATCGCTCGAGATAGCAGCAGCGCAAATGTTAGCTATGGATCGAGCAAAATGGGTGAATTCTAACTGTCATACAAAAATATGTACTATAAACAGAAAAGTTACCATTAAGTTGATGTTATTTACTTGCAAACAAACTCAAACTTGCTTCGAGCTAGCTGCTAGCATGGCAAACTATTGTAGTGGCTAAGCTAAGCTAGCACATCTGCTATTAAAAATGTACATTTTCTCAGAAATTAATGTAAGATGCTTTTAAAACTGTTTATAGTTGAACAGAATTTTATATAAAAAAAAATTGGTTCTAGTCCATTTAGGTGTGAATGTAGTGATCGTTTGTGTGTGTGTGTGTGTAAGAAAACATCTGTTTCCCAAATCTCAGCTATGAAACAACAAAGTCTGTCTCATCGCAGCAGGAACCAAAAAGCGGCGCAGAGTTTAAACTGCAGGACTGTGTTTATTCGCAGTGGTTTTGTCACCTTTCTTCATCACACGCGTCTCTCTGGCCGTCAGATCAATACGCCATTTGTTCTCTTAAGTTCTGATTGTGATTATGCTGCGCTTTCTTCCGCTTGCAAACTGCAGCTGCGGCTGTTAAAGACGCTCATCCACGTTTTACTGTCACAACAATGTAATTACAGTCGAAATATCACACGCTCAAATCTGGACACTTTCTTTGAGGAAGATTTAAAAAGAGCCAGATGCACGGCCATTATTATTATTATCCAAATAAATAAACAAATAAATGAATAATTTAAAAAATGCACAACAGCTGGTAAACAAACTTGCAAGCAGGCCCGTGCACAGAAACAGATGCCAGTTTGACGTATAGTTTGTGAAAGCAAACGGCGGCAAACACGACTTTCAGCTGGAGGCGAGCGACCGACGCCAGCTACAGGAGGCGGTTAAAGACAACGGGTCTGGGAACATTTCCTTTTCTTTTTTTTGTACTTTGTGTGTTTAATTTAAACATCTGTTATCGTTGACAGGATCATTTGCATCAGTCTTAACTTGTTCTTCCTTATTATTTGCTACAAGAAGGAAATGAAATCTGATTTATTTTATCTGTGTGCTTTGTATGTATCATATCAAAATGTACATTATGGCATCACTTAATCAGCTGATGCCGTATATTCAAATTCTTTTCAGTTTTCATTACTCTAAGAAAGATCTGGTGATATGATTTACCCAACGTTTCAGCTGTAATGATGCCAAAAATATATTCTAAGCAATAAATACTCATTCAAGTGACAATTTAAGGTCAAAGAACAACATATAAGCAAAAGAACACTGTATTTTTATAAACTAACATTATAGTACAGTAGAATTTTGCCAATCTACTCATTTTTATATAAAATATAGCGTATACTTTAATACTACTGGTAGTAAAACTCTGATGCAAATAAATGACACAAAAAAAAACATTATTGTGTGTAATATCTGAACTTCAACAGTGCCTCACAAACCCTCCCTCGTGACCTTTAGAGAGCAGGATACGTCTTCATCTATTACCTAATAACTGAAAGCAGCCGCATGATACAAAGAAAACACACTCAGTTTACAATGAAGTGTTTTTTCCATAATTTTGCCAGTAATTTGGCATTCAAATTTACAGCACTTTACATGCCAAAATACCAGTTAAATATTTTATAGTCACAGAACTTTGTTTTGTTAAAGCCACAAAAATGATTTTAATAGTATTCTATTTTTATCAGTGGTATCAAAAAGTGGAATCATAGTTGGGTACAAAGTGGGGACCTTGCTCCACATATTCTTGGCATATCATTGGTTTGTACCTGACCATGTGACCAGCATGTTGCTGACACTGTTTTGACTTTAACATAAACCTTCCACATCTCTGGAGACTCTGTGGAGCCAGCGAGCTCCGTGACTGCTGGTTTAAAAAGGAGGCGGAGCTCTGAGGTGGGCGGACGTGACTTACCGTGGACGGGAGGTCACAGCATCTGTCCCTGGTGGTCCAGCCCAAGCTGCAGATAATGTCAAACATCTGGAGCTGGAACTGAAAACACAACAGGGAAATGGTGTTTGGTACATGTGTCTGTTATACGGCCTTCAAAGCTCCGCAAAGAAAAAAAACAGCTGAATGTGCAGAATAGCTGCATCCCAGCAGGCTCAGGCCAGAGAGGAAATGTCTCATGTTGCAGCCATGTTGACGCATCAAGATGGAGTATGGCTGCAAAGATGTGCCCCCCCCACACACACGCACACACACACACACACACACACACACACACACACACACACACACACACACACACACACACACACACACACACACACACACACACACACACACACACACACACTTTCTTTTGGAAAAAATTCCATGAAATGTGGAAAAGGTTTTTTTTTCCAGTTCTCTAGAAGTCACTGTGAGGTGTCAATTAATAATTCATGCCATTTTTTTTACTATGAATTAATCAATAACTTGATGTACAAGTAATCAAGAACTACAAAAAAATGAATGACAAAAAACTCCCACAATATTTCTAAAAATAAAATAAAATAAAATAAAGATATCTTCACGTTAAAATTGTTTTTCATTAAATTGATGTCCAGTGAAAACTATTTGCTCAAGTTTGAACTCCAGTGCTCCTGTTTGGTTTAATTCCTTAAAATGTAGCGTGTCTTAAACTCTAACTCTAATTTAAGGCAGTTTTACACGAGTGTGGAATTCCATCCACATGGTTCTATTTAAATATTAATACCAGCGGTTAGAGTGGAATGTGAGAGAACACTGAGGTTTGTGGAATAGTGAAGAATTTTCTCTGTGGTCGGCTGAGAATGAACAAATGATGAAAGTCAGCACCACAACTGATGGGACAACATTACACAGTGCAAGGACACAAGATGATAATAGCAAAGTCCTTGCATGTAAATTTGACCTTTTTTATAAGATAAATTACGTAAAAATGGTGATGATTATTACCATATTATTATAAATATAAGACTGTCTGCTTTTCTTGGAAATACATCTGAAAAAAATTGGGCCATCTTAGTTGGTGACACCAAATACCTGTGAACTAGCTAAAGGTGAGAAAAGTCAGTTAAGTTAACCATCAACTGAGAAGATGTTATAATGCGTACTTTAAGTTCATAGTGATAAATGCAGCAGGATCATCAAGCAACTCTCAAGTAACCAAGAAATGTGCTGTGGGAGCACAATAGAAGATGGCAAGCCCAAAAAGAAAAATGTGAACAGTCAGAAAAGCCCACCGTGGTCCTAAAAGCAGCAATGTGTCAGCACAAGGTTGATAAAAGAATTGACGGGCTGCCCACAAAATGTGGTTTTATAGAATTTCCAGAAATATCTCTTGAAAAAGGGAAGTCATTTTATACTCAGAACAATATGGTACTCTGTTGCACAATTAATTCTTTAACTGTTTGCCAAAATGTGTAATGTGCACTTTTTAGTGCGTGTTCACATTATTGTTAAAGTTTCTCTTTTGGCACTTTGTGCTGATACATTTGTTGCTGCAACATTCCAAAAATAAATGTAAAATACTGACTGAATACACTGTAGTCCTGCTGCCTGGTGGACAGAATACGGTAAATAACTCTACGTACAAATGTCAGTCTTGTGGTTTGTCTCAGTAGAAACAGATTGCTTGATACTGAATGTAACTGTGTTGTTATTCTCATTGTTTTTGGCTCCTTCAGTATTTACCGGCTGCCAAACACAAAGAGCTGACTTACGCTCGCAGATTCTCCTTTGGAGCCGATAGACTTGCTCATCTTGCCCAGAACCTGGTAGCCATCACTGGACATGTTTCCAGCATCCTTGATCTCCTTTTCAGCCACTTCTTGGCAATCAATATTCAGTTTGACGTTCGTGGACGAAACCATGATGTGGAGCTTCAGAAAGAAAGAGAAATAAAGAAAGATAATAAATGAGAAATTGTCCAAATTTTGACCAAAAACAATCTGTGATGGAGTTTTACTTCTTAAATACTCTTGTGAGGGCTGCTGACTCATTCATTCAGAACTTATTAAGTTCCTTCAGCTTGTCCCTTTTTTGTCCTACTGTGGGATAAAACAAATTAATCTGCTTGTTGATTTGGTACAGGTTTTCACCTGATGCCCTTCCTGATGGGCCTCCACATTACATGGACAACAGGCAACTGTGGCCTTGAACCAGGAACCTTCCACTCTGGGAACAAACGCACTAACCACTTGGCCATCAATACGTCTGCAAATGCTTTGAAAACTTAAGGTGCCTTATTTGGACAAGAGCAACTTAAAACCTGCCAGTTTTTTAAAGTGGGAACTCAGTGACCTGGAGCATGATGTATAAAACTGTGTGTGGAATCACCACTAAAACCTGTGCGGTCGCACAAAAGCAGGAACATGCACACGCGTTTTTCTCTCCAGAATCATGAAGCCATCCATCCATCCATCCATTTTCTTCCGCTTTATCCGGAGTCGGGTCGCGGGGGCAGCAGCTCAAGCAAAGCCGCCCAGACCTCCCGATCCACACACACCTCCTCCAGCTCCTCCGGGGGAACCCCAAGGCATTCCCAAGCCAGCCAAGAGCTGTAATCCCTCCAGCGTGTCCTGGGTCTTCCCCGGGGCCTCCTCCCAGTGGGACGTGCCCGGAACACCTCTCCAGTGAGGCGTGCAGGGGGCATCCGGAAAAGATGCCCGAGCCACCTCAACTGACTCCTTTCGACGTGGAGGAGCAGCGGCTCGACTCCGAGCTCCTCCCGAGTGACCAAGCTCCTCACCCTATCTCTAAGGGAGCGCCCAGCCACCCTGCGGAGGAAACTCATCTCGGCCGCTTGTACTCGCAATCTCGTTCTTTCGGTCATGAGCCAAATCTCATGACCATAGGTGAGGATCGGAACGTAGATCGATCGGTAAATCGAGAGCTTTGCCCCCCTACTCAGCTCTCTCTTCACCACGATGGTCCGATACAGCGACCGCATCACTGCAGATGTGGCACCGATCCGTCTATCGATCTCACACTCCATCCATCCCTCACTCGTGAACAAGACCCCGAGATACTTAAACTCCTCCACTTGAGGCAAGGACACTCCACCGACCTGAAGAGGGCAAAGCACCTTTTTCCGGTCGAGAACCATGGCCTCGGATTTGGAGGTGCTGATTTTCATCCCGGACGCTTCACACTCGGCTGCAAACCGCCCCAGTGCACGCTGAAGGTCCTGATTTGACGAAGCCAACAGAACCACATCGTCCGCAAACAGCAGAGACAAGATTCTGTGGTTCCCAAACCAGACCCCCTCTACACCCTGGCTGCGCCTAGAAATTCTGTCCATAAAAATAATGAACAGAACCGGTGACAAAGGGCAGCCCTGGCGGAGGCCAACGTGCACTGGAAACAGGTTTGACTTACTACCGGCAATGCGAACCAAGCTGCTGCGGTCGTACAGGGACCGGATAGCCCTTAGCAAAGGACCCCGGACCCCGTACTCCCGGAGCACTCCCCACAGGGTGCGCCGAGGGACACTGTCGAATGCCTTCTCCAGATCCACAAAACACATGTGGACTGATTGGGCAAACTCCCATGAACCCTCGAGCACCCGATGGAGCATGTAGAGCTGGTCCAGTGTGCCGCGACCAGGACGAAAACCACACTGCTCCTCCTGAATCTGAGGTTCAACCATCGGTCGAATTCTCCTCTCCAGTACTCTGGAATAGACCTTACCGGGGAGGCTGAGGAGTGTGATCCCCCTATAGTTGGAACACACCCTCCGGTCCCCCTTCTTAAACAGAGGGACCACCACCCCGGTCTGCCAATCCAGAGGCACTGTCCCCGATCGCCACGCGATGTTGCAGAGGCGTGTCAGCCAAGACAGCCCCACAACATCCAGAGACTTAAGGTACTCAGGATGGATTTCATCCACCCCAGGAGCCTTGCCACCGAGGAGCTTTCTAACCACCTCGGTGACTTCGGCCTGGGTAATGGATGAGTCCGCCTCCGAGTCCGCAGTCTCTGCTTCCTCTTCGGAAGACGTGACAATGGGATTGAGGAGATCCTCAAAGTACTCCTTCCACCACCCGACAAGATCCCCAGTCAGGGTCAACAGCTCCCCACCCGCACCGTAAACAGTGCTGGTGGAGAGCTGCTTCTGCCTCCTGAGGCGTCGGACAGTTTGCCAGAATCTCTTCGAGGCTGACCGATAGTCCTCCTCCATAGCCTCCCCGAACTCCTCCCAGACCCGAGTTTTTGCCTCTGCGACCGCACGGGCTGCGGCACGCTTGGCCTGCCGGTACCTGTCAGCTGCCTCTGGGATCCCACCTACCAACAAAGATAAGTAGGACTCCTTCTTCAGCTTGATGGCATCCCTTACTTCCGGTGTCCACCACTGGGTTCGGGGATTGCCACCATGACAGGCACCAGAGACCTTGCGACCACAGCTACGAGCAGCCGCATCGACAATGGAGGTGGAGAACATGGTCCACTCAGACTCCATGTCTCCAACCTCCCCCGGGATCTGGGAGAAGCTCTCCCGAAGGTGGGAGTTGAAGACCTCGCTGACAGAGGGTTCCGCCAGTCGTTCCCAGCAGACCCTCACGATACGTTTGGGCCTGCCAGGTCTTACCGGCTTCCTACCCTCCCAGCGGATCCAACTCACCACCAGGTGGTGATCAGTCGGCAGCTCTGCCCCTCTCTTCACTCGAGTGTCCGAGACACGTGGCCGAAGGTCAGATGATACGACTACAAAGTCGATCATCGACCTCCGGCTCAGGGTGTCCTGGTGCCACGTGCACTTATGGACACCCTTGTGCTCGAATATGGTGTTCGTGATGGACAAACTGTGACTAGCACAGAAGTCCAACAACTGAACACCACTCGGGTTCAGATCGGGGAGGCCGTGCTTCCCGATCACCCCCCTCCAGGTCTCACTGTCGCCGCCCACATGGGCGTTGAAATCCCCCAGGAGAACAATGGAGTCCCCAGTCGAAGCGCTATCTAGTACCCCTCCCAGGGACTCCAGGAAGGTCGGGTACTCTGCACTGCTGCTCGGCCCATAGGCCGAGACAACGGTGAGAGACCTTTCCCCGACCCGAAGGCGTAGGGACGCGACCCTCTCGTTCACTGGAGTGAACTCCAACACTTGGCAACTGAGCTGGGGAGCAATAAGCAATGCGACCCCAGCTCTCAGCCTCTCCCCGTGGGCGACGCCAGAAAAATGAAGCGTCCAGCCCCTCTCCAGGAGTTGGGTACCAGAGCCCAAGCTGTGCGTGGAGGTGAGCCCGACTATCTCTAGTCGGTATCTCTCAACCTCCCGCACAAGCTCAGGCTCCTTCCCCCCCAGCGAGGTGACATTCTATGTCCCAACAGCCAGGGGCTGTGAGCATGGACCGGGCCGCCGGGCCACCCGCCCTCGACCGCCACCCAATCTTCTCTGCACCCGACCCCTATGGCCCCCTCTGCAGGTGGTGAACCCACAGGAGGGCGGGCCCACGTCACTCTTTCGGGCTGAGCCCGGCCGGACCCCATGGGCTAAGGCCCAACCACCAGGCGCTCGCGCGTGAGCCCCAACAACAGGCCTGGCTCCAGGGTGGGACCCCGGCTCCGCCATACCGGGCGACGTCACAGTCCTTGATCTTTTACTGGTCATGGAGGATCATGAAGCCATGGAAATATAAGTGCACAAGCCTGCCGTCCACTCCCAACATGGTCTATGGATGCGTGAAGACACGCCCCCTACAACTTCTCAATGTGTTCTTCAAAGGATGGGTCTGTTCTGTCACGCAGAGTCAGCAGAGAACAGAGACAGTTCTCAGAGAGAAAGACAAAATTCACAAAATTCATAAATTTTCATAACATGCTGATTATTTACATTGCAGTTTGCGAATGTAAATAAGTTTTATATTAAAGATATTGTAAATATTAATGACCGTGAGCTTGAACATGATAAGAAAACGTTTACATTAAACTGCATCTGGCCTTATTGTTCTTTTTCTCCTCATCACATCAGTCTGATGTGTCCTGAAGAACGTGCACACCCGGCCTGGAGCTTCCCTGATGTGCACACATTCTCACTCCACAGTCTTGCTTTATTAATTCCAACTCATGTGCATGGGAACAGGTGTGCATGTGCACTGACAATCCGACTCATCTCACACAAATCAAAGCACAGAAGTCAGCAACAGTTTTGATTTCTTCAAACGCCTGCATAAACACAAAATGCTCCATTGGATCTCCTCCTCTTCCCTCCCCCCCCACCCCCACCCAAAAAAAAACCCCTCTTTCATGTGGACGCTCTTCATTTTACAGCTGCAGAATCCTTTCCACCCACATCATCACAGCAGTTTATAGTGTTTCATCTGCAAAATAAGTGAGGCAGCAGTAAATGAAAACACACCACCACAACGCACTCAGATCTCCTTCACCGCATCGCCTCATGATGTCATCTGGTGGCGAGTCGCTCTCGCCTTCACACCAACCTTTGCCTGAGGAGCAGCAACCAGTCAGAAGGCTGGCAGCTCTACCAGCCACAGCGCCCTGCATGAGGTCGCACAGCGTCCACCGAAATGCTGAGGCACGCTTAGCAAACCGCAGACGAAGGGGGAGGGCTGCCCTGGAAACGGGGCACAGAAGTGTTTCCATTCAGACAGTCTGAGGTTTATCTGCAGATTTGCAGCTTTGGAGAAACCAGCAGGTATCGCGCCCCGAGGTTCAGATGATCGTTCGACATTTTTGTTCTTCTCAGGATGGAAAATCCTGAGAGATTTATGGGAGAATCTCACATAAAGGTCTTGAAAGATTCAACATGTTCAAACTTCTCCAAAGCATTTTTGGCTAGAAGGGCACTTGTAAGAGTTCATATTTCTTCCAAAACTGTGACTGCCTTTCAGTTGGATGTGAAAGATCAGCAACATGAAGGACTGCACAGTGAAGGTGCATTTTCAAAAGTTCAGCAGCAGCTGAACAGCCCGTGCTTCAGGTCACGGTGCTACTCGCTGCAGGGAAGAAACTGCTTCCCGGTCTGGTGGTCTTCACTCTGAAGGACCTGTAACACCTGACAGAGGGGGCGGGACCACTCCTTCCACAAGGCGTGCTCACAGGCGAATAACGTCACCGACAGGCGTGGAAAAACTCACCCATGCGCACGAGGGTTCAAGCTTGTCTGACGTGAAAACATATGAATCAAATCCATATAGTTTAAAATAAAAAATAAAAAGGTACGATACTTTATGGACAGACCTCGTACACAGTAGTTATGGCCACCATTGACACCTGTTTTGAAATCGGGGTGAAATTTTCAAGCTGCTCCAAAATGTCATCCCAATTCACCAATTCAGCGTCACTACGCGTGCGGTCACTTTAGGGCATTCAGAGTCTTAACAGCTTCTATCATGTTCAAACATCTTTAAATGAGGTAGTCCTAGTGAGCAGCTTTACTTTGCCAGGTAGACACTTTATAAACCAGCCAGTTCCCAGGTCTGCACTTTGTAAATCAGCCTGATAGGAGGCATGCTGGAGTAAGCGCATCCTGTTTTTGCACTTTTTTCTGGATTGTGGGGGATCGTACTAGAACGGTCTCCTGTGGAATAGGGGTGAAATACAGTGTTTCCTTGGGGGTTTGTTTAACAACAGAGAGGAAATCAGTGTAACACATGTGCACACCACAGTCTGTGCTGTTACTTAACTAAAGGACTTTTAAATTCCAAAATAAGCAAGATGGACAAATACTGTACATGTGCAATGAGAAACAAACACGGTTTCAGCCAAAAAAAAAAAAAAAAAACCCCAGATGGACACAGATTGTTGGCCGACAGCGCTGGAAACACTGGGTCCATTTGAGATATATATATTATTTCTTTTTTAAATCAGCTCTTTAATTTGAGATTTTTGTGCATTGTTGTGTACTTTTATTATTAGAGTTTATTTTGATGATTGGTTTGATTCCTGGGAATGCCCTATATAAATAGTTGTTATTATTATTATTATTTATGAATATGTGCTTTTTCCGTATACAAGTTGCACCAGAGTTGCAGGACCTCTAACAAATAAATAAACAAACGTGATTGATATTTCTTGTCAGACAAAATATTCTCAAAGTTTTGTGTAAATCAGTTCATCAGTTTTGGGGTAATTGTGCCACCAATTAAATAAATCAATTTAAACAAACAATGCAAACACACAACCTCCTTAATGAAGAAAGAAAAGAAAATCTTCCTGGTTTTTGTGGGCTTCAATTGGAACTTAATAATGTTCTCTCCCTGTCTTTGTTCGGCTCCGCGGCTGCCTGAGGGAGGAGAGGAGCTGCCAGAGATGAAGACGTTCAACATCAAAACCAGGCGGAACGTGCTGACAAGAGCGCTGTTATCTGGGGCAGCTGTCAGTGTCAGTTACCTGCTCGCAGGTCAAATCACAGACGGTCTGTGTACCGCATGAAGCCTGCCTGCTCTCACTGCAGGTTGCTCACAGCTCACAGAGCACTGATGCATGCTGGGAGGTAAACCACAGGACAGGCCGTGCTGCAACACGAAACCTCCAGAGGTGACTGAGACGCAACATAGAGAGTCTGCGTTCCAAAATCCCTGCCGAGCCAAAAGGAGAGAGTAAGGAGAGATGGAGGTGGAGAAGCTGCACCTCCTCCTCCTCTCTGGCATTCTTCAACTCCTCTGATGCAACTACTTAAAAGCAACAGCGGTGATCCAACATTTTCCAGGTTGGTGTGCCAGCAGAGACTGAAGTGCATTTTTAATGGTCTTCTCCCTCCTGAGGAGCCGAAGTGAAAGTTTGCACGGCCAACCGTGCACACGGCAGCACGGGTGCACGGTCAGGCCACGGACCACACCGCTCCGATCACCACAACTCTCAGAGTCTGCACCTCCATCCAAAACCAGATTCAAGTCAGGACACAGAGGAATGGTTCAGAACACACACCGGGGATTTCATTTTTCACGTGTATACGAAGCATAAATTCAGATGTTTGGTGATTTCTGTGTTTGGAAAAGCATTTGGCAAATTGTGAGTCAATCAGCAAAGAAGAATGTGTGTCGACTCAGTGACTGTAGAGTTTCCAGAATTAAGAGATATTTTGAAATGTAGATTAGGAATCTTCATCGACTGTGTGAGTTTATTTTAGCAACTGTTAATTCTGACTTGGCGTGTCGTAATTATGAAATAACTCTCGATTCGTGTTAGCAGTTATTTTCTCATATCTCAATTCTGACTTGACATTATAAGATTCCATCTTATGTTTCCATTTTATCAAATTTAACATTGGGAATCTCCTAATTCTGTGAAACTTTTACATCTTAGTGTCTTAGTGATGAGAAAACACTGGTGGTCCTGTGAGCTTTCACTTGGGTTCGAGGTGTTGAATCAAGTCAAGTCTGGGTGCATGCGCTGGTGGTGCGCTTTGCCACATCTGCAAAACCACAGAACTGCCTTGGATCCTGGATGGCAACCACCCAGGTAGACAACCTGTCCATTCCCACATCTCTAAAATAACAATCTACTATCTGCTGTAGCCAAGTGAACCGTGGGCGCCCCCTTGGCCTTGTCCAGCTACTGGTGTCCTCAGTACTCAAGCACCTGCGCGCTGGATCACACAGAGAGAAATAGGCCACATGACCAAAATGTTGAAAAGATGTTGAACGAAACCATCAAAGAAAAAGTATTTTCAGGTTCGAAGCATCAATTTCAGTTGCATCAGATGTAACGTTTGTCTGTCTGTTTGTTGCCCGACTCCTTCTAGATTCTTTGTCCGATTTCCACCAAATGTGATATGTAAATGAAAGTCAACCCCACAATTGTCCTTAAAGTGTCAAAATTTAGATTTTTCAGTTCAATGTCCCCCAAACATGGCACACACATGTAGGTGGGTTCTGGAAAGGCCGAGTTGAGATTAACTTCACCAAAGGTCAACCACTGGAGTTATGGTCATTAGGGTCAAAAGTCAAAATTCAAGTATCTTTCTGCTTGGCACACGCATGGATGTGGGATCCAGAACTTCTCGGCAAGGCCAAATTTGCTAAATTTCAATCACTGGGGCCAAGGTCATGTCTGTCTGTTTGTTGGATGACTCCTGCCAGGTACATTTGCTTTTTGCTACCAAATGTGTGTCAGTGAAGGCTGAAACCAAAATCGCCCTTAATGAATTCATTTCGGCAAATTTGATTTTCAGCATAACATGGACTACATTTTGCACACACTTAGGTGGTTTGCAGAACTGCACTGGCAAGGTCAGCCATTTGGGTAAATGTCAAGGTCATTGTTGTCGTAGCCCTTATTGTCTTCATGCCTATGTACGATTACCAGGGCAATTTAAAAAGCTTTAAATCACATTTGTGAAAAATGTGAGTACATGCAAGCGGTCTTGGAAACACGCCGGTCACTTGGCTACACTTAGCGTAGCCAGTGTTCCTGCATGTGGCTTCTGAGATGGTCGTACATCTACTGTCTGCCTGGGAGAAGCAGACAGCACAGATAAAACACGGGGGAGTTATCTTGACTCGGTCAGGATAAGAAACAGTGCTGCATGAGCCAGATCAGTAGTTTCATAACAGCTCAGTCTGATATCCGCTGCTGGACCTGATGACGGGCAAAGACAACTTCAAACATTATCTCTGGCACTCAAAGCAAACCGTCTGTACTCTCGGGGAACTGAGCCTCCAGACCTGAGGATCACAACCCACAGAGCTGAAGTAAATCGTCAGGAGCACGTCTGCATTGTGATGTGAGGTGTCTGCCTTTAATGTACAACACATTTGGAATGTCAAGCATCCACAGTATCTGTACGAGCTCATGACGTCCAGCAAGAACAAAGCATACTGCTTCTATTAATGTATTGTGCCTTCAACCCAGAAATGTTATATCGTCTAACATTTATACCATATTTGACTCTGTTTAATATTAAATATGTTCCAACTGTGTTCAGGATAATTCCACCAGACTGAAAAATCCTTTGAATTTTAGCTTCTTTCTCATCCCCCTTTTGGTTTTTTGTCTCCTCTCACTGGGTCTGCCACAGCAGATCATCGGTTTTCATCTCGCCCTGCCCTCTACATCATCTCGCATCTCTGACTTTGTCTTCAAACCTGCACTGTCCCCTGATCTCATCATTCCTAACCCTGTCCATCCCCCCCAGAAAATCAAATCAAATCAATCCATTTTATTTATATAGCGCCAAATCACAACAAACAGTTGCCCCAAGGCGCTTTATATTGTAAGGCAAGGCCATACAATAATTACGGAAAAACCCCAACGGTCAAAACGACCCCCTGTGAGCAAGCACTTGGCAACAGTGGGAAGGAAAAACTCCCTTTTAACAGAAGGAAACCTCCAGCAGATCCAGGCTCAGGGAGGGTCAGTCTTCTGCTGGGACTGGTTGGGGCTGAGGGAGAGAACCAGGAAAAAGACATGCTGTGGAGGGGAGCAGAGATCAATCACTAATGATTAAATGCAGAGTGGTGCATACAGAGCAAAAAGAGAAAGAAACACTCAGTGCATCATGGGAACCCCCCAGCAGTCTAAGTCTATAGCAGCATAACTAAGGGATGGTTCAGGGTCACCTGATCCAGCCCTAACTATAAGCTTTAGCAAAAAGGAAAGTTTTAAGCCTAATCTTAAAAGTAGAGAGGGTGTCTGTCTCCCTGATCTGAATTGGGAGCTGGTTCCACAGGAGAGGAGCCTGAAAGCTGAAGGCTCTGCCTCCCATTCTACTCTTACAAACCCTAGGAACTACAAGTAAGCCTGCAGTCTGAGAGCGAAGCGCTCTATTGGGGTGATATGGTACTATGAGGTCCCTAAGATAAGATGGGACCTGATTATTCAAAACCTTATAAGTAAGAAGAAGAATTTTAAATTCTATTCTAGAATTAACAGGAAGCCAATGAAGAGAGGCTAATATGGGTGAGATATGCTCTCTCCTTCTAGTCCCTGTTAGCACTCCAGCTGCAGCATTTTGAATTAACTGACGGCTTTTCAGGGAACTTTTAGGACAACCTGATAATCTAATGATGACCTAATGATCTGGTTAGACACCATGTTTCTAAGATTTGTGGGGCCAAGTACAATAACTTCAGTTTTATCTGAGTTTAAAAGCAGGAAATTAGAGGTCATCCATGTCTTTATGTCTGTAAGACAATCCTGCAGTTTAGCTAATTGGTGTGTGTCCTCTGGCTTCATGGATAGATAAAGCTGGGTATCATCTGCGTAACAATGAAAATTTAAGCAATACCGTCTAATAATACTGCCTAAGGGAAACATGTATAAAGTGAATAAAATTGGTCCTAGCACAGAACCTTGTGGAACTCCATAATTAACCTTAGTCTGTGAAGAAGATTCCCCATTTACATGAACAAATTGTAATCTATTAGATAAATATGATTCAAACCACCGCAGCGCAGTGCCTTTAATACCTATGGCATGCTCTAATCTCTGTAATAAAATTTTATGTTCAACAGTATCAAAAGCAGCACTGAGGTCTAACAGGACAAGCACAGAGATGAGTCCACTGTCTGAGGCCATAAGAAGATCATTTGTAACCTTCACTAATGCTGTTTCTGTACTATGATGAATTCTAAAACCTGACTGAAACTCTTCAAATAGACCATTCCTCTGCAGATGATCAGTTAGCTGTTTTACAACTACCCTTTCAAGAATTTTTGAGAGAAAAGGAAGGTTGGAGATTGGCCTATAATTAAGATAGCTGGGTCAAGTGATGGCTTTTTAAGTAATGGTTTAATTACTGCCACCTTAAAAGCCTGTGGTACATAGCCAACTAATAAAGATAGATTGATCATATTTAAGATCGAAGCATTAATTAATGGTAGGGCTTCCTTGAGCAGCCTGGTAGCAATGGGGTCTAATAGACATGTTGATGGTTTGGAGGAAGTAACTAATGAAAATAACTCAGACAGAACAATCGGAGAGAAAGAGTCTAACCAAATACCGGCATCACTGAAAGCAGCCAAAGATAACGATACGTCTTTGGGATGGTTATGAGTAATTTTTTCTCTAATAGTTAAAATTTTATTAGCAAAGAAAGTCATGAAGTCATTACTAGTTAAAGTTAAAGGAATACTCGGCTCAATAGAGCTCTGACTCTTTGTCAGCCTGGCTACAGTGCTGAAAAGAAACCTGGGGTTGTTCTTATTTTCTTCAATTAGTGATGAGTAGTAAGATGTCCTAGCTTTACGGAGGGCTTTTTATAGAGCAACAGACTCTTTTTCCAGGCTAAGTGAAGATCTTCTAAATTAGTGAGACGCCATTTCCTCTCCAACTTACGGGTTATCTGCTTTAAGCTGTGAGTTTGTGAGTTATACCACGGAGTCAGGCACTTCTGATTTAAAGCTCTCTTTTTCAGAGGAGCTACAGCATCCAAAGTTGTCTTCAATGAGGATGTAAAACTATTGATGAGATAATCTATCTCACTCACAGAGTTTAGGTAGCTACTCTGCACTGTGTTGGTATATGGCATTAGAGAACATAAAGAAGGAATCATATCCTTAAACCTAGTTACAGCGCTTTCTGAAAGACTTCTAGTGTAATGAAACTTATTCCCCACTGCTGGGTAGTCCATCAGAGTAAATGTAAATGTTATTAAGAAATGATCAGACAGAAGGGAGTTTTCAGGGAATACTGTTAAGTCTTCAAGTTCCATACCATAAGTCAGAACAAGATTTAAGATATGATTAAAGTGGTGGGTGGACTCATTTACATTTTGAGCAAAGCCAACTGAGTCTAATAATAGATTAAATGCAGTGTTGAGGCTGTCATTCTCAGCATCTGTGTGGATGTTAAAATTGCCCACTATAATTATCTTATCTGAGCTAAGGACTAAGTCAGACAAAAGGTCTGAAAATTCACAGAGAAACTCACAGTAACAACCAGGTGGACGATAGATAATAAAACAACAAATAAAACTGTTTTTTGGGACTTCCAATTTGAATGGACAAGACTAAGAGTCAAGCTTTCAAATGAATTAAAGCTCTGTCTGGGTTTTGGATTAATTAATAAGCTGGAATGGAAGATTGCTGCTAATCCTCTGCCTCGGCCCGTGCTACGAGCATTCTGACAGTTAGTGTGACTCAGGGGTGTTGACTCATTTAAACTAACATATTCATCCTGCTGTAACCAGGTTTCTGTAAGGCAGAATAAATCAATATGTTGATCAATTATTATATCATTTACTAACAGGGACTTAGAAGAGAGAGACCTAATGTTTAATAGACCACATTTAACTGTTTTAGTCTGTGGTGCAGTTGAAGGTGCTATATTATTTTTTCTTTTTGAATTTTTATGCTTAAATAGATTTTTGCTGGTTATTGGTGGTCTGGGAGCAGGCACCGTCTCTACGGGGATGGGGTAATGAGGGGATGGCAGGGGGAGAGAAGCTGCAGAGAGGTGTGTAAGACTACAACTCTGATTCCTGGTCCCAACCCTGGATAGTCACGGTTTGGAGGATTTAAGAAAATTGGCCAGATTTCTAGAAATGAGAGCTGCTCCATCCAAAGTGGGATGGATGCCGTCTCTCCTAACAAGACCAGGTTTTCCCCAGAAGCTTTGCCAATTATCTATGAAGCCCACCTCATCACAACGTTTTTAGCTATTCCACCTCAAACGCCGCCTCCTGTCTTTTTGTTTGTGCCTCTCAGCTGTTCAACATCGCCGGTCTCACTGCCGTCTTGTAAACATTCCCTTTCAAGTGTGGCTTCCTTGCAGTGTTTAGTCTGAACATCACCCCTGGATGACAAATTAGATCTGGTTCCATTTAACATTTTGTCTCAACTGTCTTATAAGCACCGGTGTTAATCCAGCTCAGATGAATGACAACGTGTGTCAAGGCATCGCTTTAAGGTTTAAGAGGATTACCAGCAGTGGAGTTACCTTGTGGAAGCTTCCGTGGAAGATTCTCTTGACTTGATCGTTGTCGAACGTCACCCTCTGGGTCTCACCTCGCTCATCTTTGTTGTAGAATGACACCGTCTGACTGGAGGCTAAACACACAGCAAGAGAATAAAACTGCCTGCACGTTCACCCAACAAACGTACCCAACAAATATTTAGATCAACAACTCGTACACAGAACAGAACTGTCTGTAGGTTGGTCCTGTATAGGCCCTGAGGCCCATTGGTGCCCGTGCTTATCTTCAGAGACCATAGAATGAAGGGGATGAGAGTCTACAATTCCCATTGGACAGGACACCAGTCCAAAGCAGGCTACTTCCCCAGCCAAGCCTGGTACCCATTTACAGTTGGGTGGACTGGGACGATGCAGAAGAAGTGTCTTGTCCAAGGACACAGACAGGTAGCCTCAATTGGATACGCCTGGAATTGAACCATGGTCTTTAGGTTGGCAGTTCAATTTGTCTTTTATTCCAGGTCTGTGTTCCACTTTATCTTCATTACTACTTCCACTGATGTATGTGAACCAATACCAATGAAAAATGGATCCAACAACCAAGACAATAGTTGAACTTCGTAATGTATGAAAATACTTCTTCATACAATACGTCTGTTTCCATGATGATGGACTGTTTCATCAAAAGTAACAGAATGACGTCCCTCTAATGGACAATGTTTTGACCTCAAAAGGCAAAATATGCTTCAAAATATGCTTTTTTAGCAGCATTACTATACACATACACGGGACTGAAGTATTAAGAAGTTCATCATTCAGGAGAGAGATTAGCACTGAATCATGTCTGGCTCACACTGGAAAATCTCATTTGTCTTGTTGTTGCAGTTGTCAGGTCATGCATGTGTCACCACTTGCATTAATTTTGTAAGAATGATTGCAGTCCCACAGGTCTCCCTCCTGTATTTGTGTGATCACTCAAGTGTTTATTCAAATGAACTACTCTGCAAAGCCATTTCATGCAAATTAAACAACTGCACATTTGGCGCCAAAGTAAAAGTGTTTCTAAGTGTTTGCCAGGGACATTCCTTATTTGGACTCTGGAGTAAAAGACCACAGAAGAGATCCTTGGTGGGTGAAATAAATTCTCAAAAATCCCAAACGGAGTCTCACTCACTAAATCTCACTAAGTCTCACTAAATCAGTAACACGGGATCCCTGTGGTCAGAACATGTTCATGGCTCCGCCTTCCTCTCGGCGACTTGGAACACAGACAGACGCTGGTACTTACGATCGACCGTGACACCGGTCTCAGGTTTGTGATCTTTGTTCGACACCTGCCAGATGTCGAAGGCCTCAGCGGGCGAGTCGGGCAGCAGGCGGAACATTATAATGATGGTGTAAGCGTGGGGAAGACCATTGGGGTGGACGTCTCTGTTCAGGTCCAAAAAGACACAACGTGTTTGGTTTAGATACAATGTGTTTGGTGTAGGCACCACCCTGCAAGTACACTGTTTTAAATAAACAGAATTGCAAATACACCAAAATTTGTTTAGAATCATTTAACTCGAGTTTGATCAAAGAGATTGTGATTTCGTTTGTTAGTCCCCTGATAGCAGGGGGGTTTCATCTATGTGCACAGTCACAGAACAGTAGAATTTTCAGGATATTTAACACAAAACTCTCATCATACTTAACTATAAATGTCAATAAAAACACATTCTTCCAAAATATGACCCATTTCAAGCTCGAACAATTCTGCACTGAACTCAGAAGTGCACAGCACGCGACTCACGTGGAAGACTGAGTCAGGAAGGCGTTCTTGTGGAGCCTGTAGGATGTGTAGCTGTTGAAGGAGCCAGGCTCCATGGAGACACCTTTAACAGAACTGTAAGTCTTCTCTGTCAGGTTGAAGGCTTCAAGCATCCTGAAACCTATAAAACACACAAAAAACCCACAAAGATGTCTGTTTAACAATGACACAATGTGATTTTTTAAAAAGTATTTTCTTAACATCTACCCCACACAAACTGACACCTTAAAACAAACCTGACTGCTTTTAGTTTGTTATGTTTTATGATGGTCGAAACACTGCAGATGAAACACTTTTGTCAAATAAATCATTAATAATGCAAATCTTTAGCTTATTTGCACGGCTGAAGCTTTCTGAATAGCATTAATTAGGCACCTACTGGAGAATTGAAGATGTTTTAAAGGATATTGTGCAAGTTTAAAGGACATTTCATTCATATCTTGTCCAATATTAAAAAGAAAAAACTTAACGGGCTGTATTTTGTACAATGATCACAAAGCCTTCAGATCTTCATGAAAGTACGTTTGCTGTAACAAAGTGAACCAAAACCTTCATCTTGTACTCACCAGGTGATGTGAATCCATTCAGAAAAATCAAAGGACAAGCTGCAAAATGAGAAAGGACATTTAAAATTACACACGTTCCTACAAACAGGCCAACAAAGCCGGGATGTTGGACGGAACGCCAGCTTACGTACACGAAGAGGCTGTTTCACAAATGAAGGTGATCAGGTTTTCTTTGATGGTGTCAAATGCATCAAAGTCCTCCACGACAAAGACGTGCCGGTCGCTGGGTTTACTGCCGATCTCCTGCAGCTCATTAAAGTCTACGTCGGCAACTCCGATGGCAAAAACGCTGTAACCTGCAAAGGGTGAATTACCGCACAAGGTCAGAATATAAAGAGATGAGTGGGCACTGTGGAAATTTACAAACCCACCAGCTGGATTTCAATGTGGATGTGGAGAATTAACCATGTGATCTGTATACCCGCCAACTGTTACAGCAAAACGTGCTTCTATTGGTGAGGAATATTTCAATTATTATTATTTAAATCTTCTTCTTTGTCTTTCGGCTGTTCCCGTTAGGGGTCGCCACAGCAGATCAATCGTTTCCATCTCACCCTGTCCTCTGTATCTTCCTCTGTCACACCAACCACCTGCATGTCCTCTCTCAGCACATCCATGAACCTCCTCTTTGGTCTCCCTCTTCTCCTCCTGCCTGGTGGCTCCATCCTCAGCATCCTTCTCCCTATATACCCTGGGTCCCTCCTCTGCACATGTCCAAACCATCTCAATCTCGCCTTTCTGACTTTGTCTCCAAACCATCCCACCTGAGCTGTCCCTCTGATATGTTCATTCCTAATCTTGTCCATTCTTGTCACTCCCAAAGAGAATCTCAACAACTTCAGTTCTGCCACCTCCAGCTCTGCCTCCTGTCTTTTTGTTAGTGCCACTGTCTCTAAACCATACAACATAGCTGGTCTCACTACTGTTTTGTAAACTTTCCCCTTCACTCTTGCTGATATTCTTCGGTCACAAATCCCTCCTGCCACCTTTCTCCACCCACTCCACCCTGCCTGCACTCTCTTCTTCACCTCTCTACCACACTCTCCATTACTTTGAACAGTTGACCCCAAATATTTAAACTCATCTAGTTTCACCACTTCTACTCCTTGTAACTGCACTATTCCACTGGGCTCCCACTCATTCACACACATGTACTCAGTCTTGCTTCTACTGACTTTCAAGAAAATGCAGATTTAGTCATTTCTCTGAGGAAATGAGAAATAAAGGCAGATCAGTGAAGAATTGAGAATTTTCAGTCATCTGTATGAGATACAGATGAAATGTGGACAAAAAACAAGAGATTAGTGGTGATGGTGCCCAGTGGTGTCTGATGGTGCCCAATACCTGCATTCTGCAGCTTGGCAGCGTTCTTCTTCACCTCATCCTGAGAGCGTCCATCAGTGATCACCACCATGACCTTGGGGACATTCCTTCTCATTCCGTTCTCAACAGAAAACGCCTTCTCATATGAATGTTTCAGCGCCACTCCTGCAGAGAGGAAAAAAAGTGAATTTTTGGCACCTAAAAGAGATTGCTGAATTTCTGCAGGTCAACACGATCGAGTTGATGAACAGACTTTTTGTCTGAGGATGTCCTGACCTGTTTTGGTGTTTCCTCCTCGGTAGGGGATGTGATAAAGCGCAGACATGGCGACACCTTTGTCCTGGTAAGCGTTGAGCATGAACTCTGTCTTGGCCTCATCGCTGTACTGCACAAAAGAAACCTGTTCCAAAAGTCACAAAGCTGCTGTTAGTAACAACTTCCATTCATTCATATTATAAAACCAGACGTTTCTGTGCACAGCCTGAACAGGACTGGTCATCAAGTTGTGCACGTGGGCCAGATTTGGCCTCTGGTCTCATCTTTGGGGCCCCAACTTCCTGTCATAGAGGTGTAAGAACCTTATAATATTAATGCCAATCAATTACATAAAAATTATTCTCAAAATTGGGATACTAAGCAAGACCCTTCGGCTGCTCCCTTGTTTTCACTCGGGGTCGCCACAGCCAGTCTGTGGTGGATCTGCATGGTGAATGGGCACACGTTTTATGCTGGATGCCCTTTCTGATGCAACTCTACATTTCATGGAGAAAAGTGGCAGGGGTGGGGTTTGAACCGGGAACCTTCTGCACAAAAACCAAATCCACTGACCGCTTGGCCACCACCCCTGCCTGTCAATCTCAAAATTGGGATATTAGGGGTTAATTGAGGGACTTTTGCGGTCATTTAGGCAGGGCTTCTAGAGCACAGTTTTGGATCGCCACGTCAGGTCGGTCCTCGGGAGACATCTATCTTTCAGCGCTCCATCACCACAACCTGACAGGCAGCAAAGCCATCACTCTAAGATTCTAAAACTCCAGCAGTTCTTTAGTTGTGATCCTGATGTTCTGCTGGACCCGTTTCTAATTCCTGGGTGCCTCCTTCCTCAACGATGCAAAGTCTGTATGTTCTGAAGTTTCATGGAAAGAACAGTTGGTAACTGACACTATGAGGCTTTTCATGATGGCTCTTCAGGAACAATATGACTTGGGGAGCTCCAAAATGGTGCTCTAGATGCCTTGGCTTACGTCTTTTGATTTTTTATTTACTTGCTCTACAGGTAGGTCCTTGAATATCACCAAAGGTTCATCAAAGTAACCCCTAATGAGCCCAATTAGTCATTCCAGTGCCTTTACGGATACCTCCACCAACTTCTGGAAACTTTGTCTGTTAAAAAAAGCTTTCATCTTGGTTTATAAAAATTGATGGCTGGCTGAAAATCTGTTATCGTGCAACTGGAAAAGAGGTTTTAGTTTGGTTCATTTCGACCCATGTGAAAAGTGTCGCTCAAACAATTTGCGTGAACTAAACAACCTCTCCTAGACCGCATAGACAGTCCTGATCTCAAACAGCTTTGTGTGGATTGTGGATGGTTATTGTTCCGGGTGTAAGAGAACCAAGGGGAAAATCCAACCACAATCTGAGTCAAACAAATATACACAACATAACTCTGGAAAATACAGTTTGGGTTCAGCCCACACAGCCTTAGTTCCTTGTTTATCAGAGCAAGAACATCATGAGATTTAGCTGGTGTATCCCCATTTTTTGTCCAAATGAGGACTTTTTTGGCAACAGTCTGTACAAAGTATATAATAAAGAGGAATGATAGGTAAGATACAGAGCATCCAGAAAGTATTCACAGTGCTTCACTTTTTCCACATTTTATGTTACAGACTTATTCCAAAATGGATGAAATAATTTTTTCCCTCAAAATTCTACACACAACACCCCATAATGACAACATGAAAAATAAAAACTAAGAATCACATGTACATAAGTATTCACAGCCTTTGCTCAATACTTTGTTGATGCACCTTTGGCAGCAATTACAGCCTCAAGTCTTCTTGAATATGATGCCACAATCTTGGTGTACCTATCTTTGGGCAGTTTAGTCCATTCCTCTTTGCAGCACCTCTCAAGCTCCATCAGGTTGGATGGGGAGCGTCGGTGATCAGCCATTTTCAGATCTCTCCAGAGATGTTCAATGAGATTCAGAATAAGAAGTCTGCGGGTCACAGAGCTTTCTCTTATCGTGCCCCTGTTCTGTGGAATGATCTCCCTGCATCAATAAAACAGTCAGATTCTGTGGAGACTTGTAAGTCCAGAATTAAGACGCACTTATTTTCCCTTTCGTATGGCTAGCATACTGGTATAGTTTTGTTTTATGCTTTTCACTCTTTTAATTCATTTTATTAGTAAACAGAGCGGGCTGTGGCCTCAACTTTTCCTAAATTCTGGGTCTTTTAGTGAAGTTTAGGGCTAGTGGCCGGCGATCACCTTAGTATTTCCTGTTTTCTTGTTGATTAATGCTGACAAATTATACTGTATTTCTTGTCTTTCTGATGCCTGATTCTGTTTTTTTTTTTTCTCTCTCTCTTTAAGGTGCAGCTCCATCCAGAGATGAGAGTTGTATTTGTGCTGGAGACCCTCCTGTCCTGTGCACCAACAGCATTTCCTGTATATTTGTTTTGTGAATTGTTTCTGTGAATTGTTCTGTAATTTATGTCTGTATCATGGCCCAAGCAGAGGGTCACCCCTTTGAGTCTGGTCTGCTTGAGGTTTCTTCCTCAGAGGGGTTTTTTTCCCCTTTCCACTGTTGCTCTGGGGGTTAGTAAGGTTAGATCTTACTTGTGTGAAGCACCTTGAGGCAACTCTGTTGTGATTTGGTGCTATGTAAATAAAGATAAATTGAAATTGACTTGAATTCAGGTCTGGGCTCTGGCTGGGCCACTCAAGGACATTCACAGAGTTGTCCTGAAGCCACTCCTTTGATATCTTGGCTGTGTGCTTAGGGTCATTGTCCTGCTGAAAGATGAAGTTTCGCCCCAGTCTGAGGTCAAAAGCGCTCTGGAGCAGGTTTCCATCCAGGATGTCTCTGTACATTGCTGCATTCATCTTTCCCTCAATCCTGACTAGTCTCCCAGTTCCTGCTGCTGAAAAACATCCCCACAGCATGATGCTGCCAACACCATGCTTCACTGTAGGGATGGTGCCTGGTTTCCTCCAAACATGACGCCAAAGAGTTCAATCTTTGTCTCATCAGACCAGAGACTTTTGTTTCTCCTGGTCTGAGAGTCCTTCAGGTACCTTTTGTCAAACTCCAGGTGGGCTGCCATGTGCCTTTTACTAAAGAGTGGCTTCCATCTGGACACTCTACCATACAGGCCTGATTGGTGGATTGCTGCAGAGATGGTTGTCCTTCTGGAAGGTTCTCCTCTCTCCACAGAGGAATGCTGGAGCTCTGACAGAGTGGCCATTGGGTTCTTGGTCACCTCCCTAACTAAGACCCTTCTCCCCCGATCGCTGAGTTTTGACGGGCGTGTGTAGAATTTTGAGGAAAAAATAATAATTTCATCCTTTTTGGAATAAGGCTGTGACATAACAAAATCTGGAAAAAGTGAAGCGCTGTGAATACTTTCCGGATGCACTGTAGGTCTCATAGCCTCATGGCTGTAGGGGCAGTAGATGTTTGAGTCCCACTGTTGCTCAGGAAGTACACATGAAGGGTGGTGCCCATTTCCGTTCATTGCCTTACCTTTCTCAACTTGACAGAGACTCAGGTCCCCATTCACTGCTGGGCTGACAGAGTTTTCCCATCATTAGTTTGAGTAGGATTCAAATCATTAACCTTTTGTACCGTAGTCTAATGCTCAAACCACTTGGCCAAGAATAAAGGTATCAGATATAAAAAGTAACAAAAATACACTTATCAAACTGGGAGATTTATTCAGAATCTATGTGATAAACATTAATCCAGTGTGTGTGTGTGTGTGTGTGTGTGTGTGTGTGTGTGTGTGTGTGTGTGTGTGTGTGTGTGTGTGTGTGTGTGTGTGTGTGTGTGTGTTCTGTCAATTTAGAAAAAACTCAGATTCTGTAAAGAAGGAACAGTGACGTGAGAACGTGTTACAGCTTTAAGGGCTGGATCCACATTTTTGACACAAACCTGCATTCCTGAGTGTCCAAGGACATCAAAAGCGCCAATGATTCCCGAGACAAAGTGGATGACTTTAATGAAGCTGTCCTCACCGATACTCCAGGACCCATCAATGAGGAAAACCACATCTGCTTTGGCACCTTTACACACTGAGGGAGAAAAACAAAACAAGTGAAAATACGAGCTTTACAGTCCACTGGACAAAACGCAGGCAACATCCTAAACACCAACAGAGAAAATGGCATCGTCACACGCAGAGTGATTAACCTTTGCGAGCCGAAATGTGTAAAAAGTCAGCTGAAAACTTTCAAGTAAGCAACACGATCGAGAAAAATGATGCGATGGGAGCCATAATCAGGATGACTGATAAAAGAAATTCCATGAAAACGCAAAAACAAGGAGCATTTGGTCAACAGAAGAGCTGCCTGTGAGCACTCTTTAATGAGTTCTTCGACAAAAAAAGAATGTCTCTGCATAATCTGTGCCTGATGTGATTTTGTAGTTTTCTTTATTCTTTCTCTTCGCCGTCAGATTGATTAACAACATTTACACAATGCCGTAGGACACACACTCCATGGAAGACTCTCTGTTCCTCTTTCAACACCTAAGCTGTTTTCTCTCAACGGGTGTGTTCCACTTCATTTGCTGCTGCAGGCCCAAAAGCATGTGTGGTGCCTGTTAATTTGACACAGTCACAACCTGAAAGAGACGCCGCTTCAGTCATCGTCTCACCCAACAAACCGCACTGAAGACTTTCCAATCAGAACTTAAAAGACTTGAGCCAATCAGGTCTCATTTGATCTCTGATCTTCTCAAACTTAGGTGGACCAGTACCTTCTCGGGAGTTTGATTGGCCATCCTTACATTTCTGGCACGTTGCCTGGCTTATATGTTGCCACACAAATGACTCTAAAAGCCTTCTGTTCAATTTAAGGCGAAATTTTCAACAAACCGCCTCCTTTCAGTTCATCCACCACACCAAGGAACAACCTTGGGTCGTCTTGGATGGCAATCACTCAGACAGGAAACTGGTCCATCCCCATAGCTCAAAAGGAACCATCTATCCAGGGGAAACAAAGACCTTCTCCAGACATTCGGGTCCTCAACACTGGGGCAACTATGTGCTGGATCATGCTCAGGGAAACGTGTCACATGGCCAAAATACCGTCGCTGACATTCTCTCATGGTGCAAGTGATCCTCCCCATCTGAGTTTCCTTCAATAACTGCTGACCGCTTGTTTGATACAAAGTCCTTCTCACCGTACCCAAGGAGTGCACCTTCTTCCATCTGATATTGGTATTTCCATTGTTTGATTGTGTTTACACTGACAGCAGCACCATGAAGAAGAATTCTGGGTATTATGTGATGATGCTCACCTGCCCACGCTGGGGGGATGGTGGGTGGAGGAGCTGGAGTTGGAGGGAGTGTTGGAACTGGAGTTGGCATCTCCACTGTGAGGAACAAAACCATTTCCAAACTGTCATCAACATATTTGTTATAAATAACAAAACAACCATAAACATGTCACATAATGAGGTCACTGTGTTGGACCGCTGCGGTACGGTGATGTAACCTGGCCGTGTTTGTGAACTGCTGCATGAATCGTGTTAAATTTCCGACCCCACATCTCACTGAACCGCCTGGAATGAAGCAGTGAGTTGCATAAATCTGAGGGAGCTTTTATGGCTATTTTTCCATCTGTGTTTTCACTTTGTGTCAGACCCGATGACAGATGTGTCTCAATGCAACACGCAGAAACTGAATTGGACATTCCTTTAGATCTGTAACATCGGAAACCTCCAGTCAGCTTCATTTCATTTCAGAGGACTCAAACAACACTTACGGGTTCTCTCTTGGGTACTGACTCCTGGACCCTCCAGGTTTGGTGTCTGGACAAAGACGGTGGCCGTGTAGAGCGAATCGGGAGAAAGACCGTCAAAGCAGTACTGAGGCACACCGGCGGGGATGGTGATCTCCTGGTGACCTTTAGTGGAGGCTGAACAACAAAACAAAACACTGACCTCAGAACAAGAGCTTGTCAACATCTCAGCACCAATAAACAGGTTGATGACATGAAAACACTGGAGAGTCTCCTTGGAAAATACAAGATTTGCTGGTTTTTAGAGAGCTAAATGCCAACTCCCAGACAAAAAGTTAGCGATTATATGAAGAGAACATATTTGTACTGTCCAGTAAAGCCTTAAAAGTGAGCAGAAAGTTGAAGCTGAGCGCCTGTTTTTTGCAAGGTTGGATGTCCACTTCTAAAAGTGCAGAAATATACATACACTGTAAAATAATACCGAAAACATACATAGATCTGCTAGAGAAGAAATAACAACCACAGATAAAAAGATGAAAATATAGAAGCGATTCAAGCTAAAACATTAAAAGGAAGTAGATAATGTTGAGTGCATAAAAAGGATATGGATTTGTAGTGGCTGTTTTAGGGCTTGATAGAGTTGAGTGACATTGGAGAACAATCTGATTATCCTTCAGTCGGGTACACTTTTATAAAATTGTATAACACAGGTCATCTAACTAATGTGATAATCTTCACCGTTTTGGACATTTGTTACATCTGTCGCCTCAAAGGTACCGATTATCAGCACCAGGATTCATCATTGATACAGATTTACGTGCCAACTGTCACCAAACCACCAGCTCTGCCAGACTAGCTGACTGCATGTAACGGTGATAGCTAATGTTTGTAACAAAACACCCAAATTAATAAACTGATTAACATCTGTAAATGATAAATACGAAAAGCAAAACTCCAAGTATCTCCCCTTGCAGACATCAACTGTTATTCTCCTTCATGCAGGTCTTTTTATGATCCGTTACCACCAACTGAAGTTTCACTGAAATGCACCAAACCGTTTAGGACTGGTTGTGGTTGTAAGATTCACGGGCAGACAGACAGACGGACAGGGTGATTCCTAGATGAACACTGCCCACCCCTACCACAAATTTTTGTTTGAGTGATTGTAAAATCTAGCCATATGTTAGTTTTCCATTAATAATTTGCTGTGATTGCAGTTTTGTTACAGTAGAATTATCCAACATGCCAACAATTACTCAACCCATTACCTACCAAATTAAATTACAATTTTCAGCCAAAATCTAAGTAAGTGTGCACACTAAAAACATCCAGTGCAAAGTGAAATTTTGACTGTTGCATTTCACATCAGGCTTTTAAAGGTTTTTTGATTTATTTTTGGAGTTGTCCGTCACACTGATGACTCTGACCTGGATGGTTTGCAGCCCGATTCCGTGCCGCCTCCTCATGCATCATGAAAACTAGTTAAAATAACAACTTTTCAGGGCTTTTCTGGCATCTGTGATTATCAGCGTCTCCCAGATTACCTCTCCGGGTGCTTTTTGTGGCCTTTCCATGAGCCAACCTGCTGGTTTGTGATGTTGGCAACTCCAAGACAGATTTTCTTTTCACAAATGATGCAGATTTTCCTTTTTTAAGAGCACTCTCCTGCTTTCTAATGATGTGTTATGGTTCTTTATAATGATCCTTATTGAACAAATTGAGTCTGACTCAAATTACTTCTCGGCGTCTTTCTCTGTGCTTTGCTCATTATTTTCAGAGTTTTATTTTACTACTGTTAAAATCCTTTTGTAACGCTTTTTGGGAAGAGTAATGCCTGAATAAAAGTATGTCTTTATGAGGATCTCATTTTGAATGGCAGAGAACATGAGAGAGTTTAAGCCTGTTTTGGGGTAAATGAAGGTTCTGGCAACCGTTTTCGAAGCTACGGTAAAAAAAAAACATCTCAGACTGTTGATTAAATTGTGCTAAAGGATCTGTTCCCGTCAATTCTCTGGTTTACAACCCCAACAAATGAACTTTTTGGTGAAACATTTACAAATACTCATGTCCGGATGGTGACATATTGCTAAAAGGTTTCTGATTTATTCCGTGTGCTCCAGTAAACACAAACAAATCGTGTTTACGGCACAAACGGCTGCCATCCGTGATGAGCGCTACTTCTCAGCTCAGCCAGCGACTCTGAATTAAAACATTTTCTGTCACCGCTGAATGTTGGATCTCTGATGACACCACGGATTTAGGATGAGCTTCATAATGTCAACAGGTGATGACTGATTTCATTCTAAGACAACATTTATTAAGACACAAGATACAAACACATCTGCAGGGATATTAACCGTGCAAGTCCACGGTGCTGGTGTTTATCCCTACATACCGTAATGTGAAGAGGACGAGAATCTACAACTTGTTCTGTACAGGATGCAATGCCAGCCCATCTCAGGTTACTTCTCCAATCAATTCTGGTACCCATTTACATGCCCGTCTGCACTAAAACGTCTTATCCAAGGACACTTTACACATAATGTGACCAGGTGTCAAACTCCTATCCTACTGTAGAGCTGATGGAAGTTGTCCTATGTAGGCCCTGAAGCCCACGAGCGCCGGCGCTAATCTCTAGATTCCACAGCATAAAGCGGATGAGAATCACAGACTCATCTGGGATGGGACACCAGTCCACTGTAGGTTACTTCCCCAGCCAAGACAGGTGCCAATTTACAGCTGGGTGACAATGAGATAAAATTTCTTATTCAAGGATACACCTGGAATCAAACCCAAGTCTACATGTTGGAAGTCCAATTCCTATCCCACAGAACCGCCTGCTGTGTGGCACCATTACAGACGACGTGGCTAATTCAGGCTTACGGACAGTGTCGACTGACGGCAGGCAGTTATATCATGATTAATCGCCATCTAGTCCCTGGAAAAACTTTCAGGGAATATTTTAGATCTTCTGGTAATAGTTAGCTTCCATCTGTCTTGTGCGAGAAGACCTAAGTTTGTTCTGGCAGACTGTCCTGTCACGCCTGATGCCTATGACTCCTGTATAGATATTTAAGTTCTGATGCTTTCTCCTGTTCTTTAACCATATAAACTGTCTGTCCATGTGTGAACAGGAACCAGACAGAATCCTGCACATCCTGCAGTAACTGAATAAGGTGCATTCTGTGTGGACACAATTAAAGGTCGGTGGTCAGATGCTTTCAATTTCAGCCAAAGTCTACATCCTGTTCAAAGTAATAATTGCAAGGTGGGAGTCTGAAGTCTAGACCCGAACCCAACAGCCAACACGGAACTATTCCAGTCTGCTGAATGTCACAAAGCTTCCAAATGAAAGGTCGGCAGAATATCTGCATCATCTGTAGACACGGTGATGACCTCATCTGGAAGCATGCCTCAACACATCTGCTGGGAGTCTTATTGCACATGCATCATTTCAAACAAGTCACCTCCAATCAGGACTGGACTGTACAAGTGGACCACACGACGCCTACACAGCCACATGTGAATCTAATGTATCTGTAACTGAATGACCTGAAGCCTGACAGTGAGATGGATGTGTTTAAATGGTGAAAACTGTGCTTTAGTGTGATTATGTCCACAAAGGGGGGCAGACAGAACATCAGCATCAGAAGCGTGTGCACGTCACACACCAATGTGCTAAACCTGACACAGGTCACAAAATCAGTGCAAAGTTACGTTTCATTACATTTCATTGTCATGTTGTGTTCAAGAAAAATAAATGTAAAAAAAAAGAAAAACCCATGTAAAGGCAGCTTGGAAGCTCAGGTCCAGAGCTTTGACATCAAAGTCCTGAAAACCGGACCAGAGGCTGATTAAAAGCAACATTTCTGGTAAATGTTGAAAATAAGTCCAGCTGAACAATGACCCGCCCTGAGATAACCAACGTGGTTTTACTTAGTTTACCTCCTCAGGGCTGAAAAACTCTTCCAGAACCATAAACATAAAAAGTGTTCCCACAGCTTAACTAAGTATCTCCAAAAAGTCATAAACAGTTCCTCTTTGCACTTTGCACATGCAGAAATCTACCGTCAAGTTATTTTAATGAGAAATTCATTTGTTTTTCCTCTGTAACTGCTGTTCATCTGTTGATATGTCCATTGGATTTCCACCACTGATCTGAGGCTGTTCATTGGCAGAAGGTAAAGTGGACCCGACCCCACGTGGAGGCATCCCAAGGTGTCTGAACAAGGTTAAGGAGCTGCTTTCAACATGAGCAAGCAGTGGTTCTACTCTGAGGTCCTTCAAGCTCTCTGTATGGGTCCAGCCACTGTGCCAAAGGAACTCATTTCAACTATTTTTGTCTGACCTCATTCTTTCACTCACATCCAAATGTTCATGACTGGACTGCAGGCGAAGGCCAAAATGTAAATAGTGGGGAAAATTGTGTGCTTGACATTGTCACTGAGTGTTGGCTCAGATCTTTGAAGTATCACACCACCCAGTGTCTCTGAGAAACTTTATGTTCAAGTGCCGGAAAGGGGAAGCTAGATAAAAGAAGTCCATGTTGTGGAACACTGGACCACCTCTCGACTCTCTAAGGATACTAAAGGGGTCCTGCAAGTGTTCCAATCCATTCGACAGTATGTTTTGTGGCTTTTGAGAAGTTAGGTTTGGCTTGTGGTGGGTATTGCAGCAATAGGGGGTGTTTGGAACAATGGATGACCATCATGACTCTCAGACTCTAACAAGGCAGTACCTTTAATTTTCAGCTCCAAGGACAGTTGAGTTGGAGAGTGACCATTACGGAGTTCTTAGGATTGGAGATAATGTAGTTCTGATGGTTTCTTTAAATCATGACCTCAGCTCAGTGAAGCATTTGTCATAAGAATACCCAAGGCCAAATCTCAGGGCATGGTACACTCCAGAAAAACAGTGGATTGTTTCACTGCCTCAAGTGAGTCAGGTAAAGTACAGGGTACTTAAGAGTTTAATAAATGTACTTAATTATCTTCTAGTATGGCTTCAGGGAAGTGAAGGCAATACATTTGGTCAAAACAAGACTTACGGTCTGCAGGGTTGAGTTTAATGCGGTAGGAGGTCGCTGCCCGGTGAGGAGTCCAGTTGATGCAGAAGGTGTTGGAGCCAACGTTGTAGGTTTCAATGTTGCTCACGTTCAGATTGACTGTAGAAGACAAAAAATATCACTTTCTTCTTTGTGATTTCTCAATGTCCAGAATTTGTCACAACTGACAGTAAGACCGCATCCAAAGACCCGATGCACCTGCCAAGTTTAATCAAAAACAGGTTTGATATTTGAGGTTTGAGTATTATTTTTGATCTAAAGGTAAAACTCTATAAGTAACACGTCTTGTCCTTCTACACAGGTACGTACGTGTGGTTCCCTGTCCAGTGAGTGGGCCACTGATGCCGCCGGTGTACTGCGCCAACACTTTGACATCGTAAGTGGTTCCAGGCTGCAGGTTGTGCAGCGTGTACGAGGTCACATCGCCAACAAAGAATTCAACGGGCTGGTCTTTGCCTGCAAACACAACAAGTAATGAAAGATTTCTAATCTGGAGGATTTTATCTTAAATATCTGAGATGCATGGAGGCTTTTGTTCTTCATCCTGTCAGATTTGTGTTTATAGATGTTGATGGCGTCACCGTCTCACCTTTTGGTGTGTAGATGAGTTTGTATCCCTCCACAGGAGCTGGTGCCGCATCCCAGGCCACTCTGAAACGGGTGTACCACTCATCAGACACTCGAAGGTTCCTGGGACTCAGCAGACCCACTGCGACAGGAAACAACAAAACAGCCAAGTCACGTGACACTGTCCTCAGAGTCAGATGATCGCAGCATAACTCAAATACTGGATGCAGTTCAGCAAATAAATAAATTGAAATTTTTTTTTTTTAAATGAGCAAAGCCAGAAAATAAATATTGAGGATATGAGTGGGGGGCTGTGGGGGGCATAAAACCACAAATGGGCCGATGGAATCCTTGGGTTGAGTAACATGAAGCTGGTTAGAGTCTACGGCTCCCCCTGGACAAGAGGTTGGTCCATCTCGGGTTACTTCATCAGCCAAGTCAGTGCCCGTTTACAGCTGGGTGGACGAAGAGTCTTGTCCAATGATGTGGACAGGTAGTGTGACTGGGAGCGGAACCAAGGTCTACATCTTGGTAGACACCTGCTCTAAAACCTTTTCTTATTACTTGTAGGCCACGATATTTCAAACCACTTTTACGTGACAAAAATGGGAATTTTGGGCCGTGTTGAAGGTTCACACTCAGAAAGGCGTCTCAAACTGGTTCAGTGAAGGTCTGACATGGTGCTGGTTTTTGGTAACCAAACTCTACCAGCTGGAGAAGAGTGAAAGAAAATCTGCCCCCTACTGGCCCTTTATGGAGACAGTTTGAGAACACTGACTACTTACTGCATTATACTGCAAACATTTTGTCAAATGCACATGAATCCAGTAATCTCTCATCAAAAGTTAGTAAAAATAGAAAACTACATGAAATCATTATGAAAATAATTTATATATCTTCAAATTTCTGAAACAAAAGCAACTTTTTTCTTCTAAATAAGAGAAAATCTCAGCAGGAACAACTCTCTGCTAACTTATCTTCCTTTACGTCTGTTTGTAAAGTCCATTATATGTGTTTACACTGAGTCATTTTATGTGCGTGGTCGAGGATCAGCGCCGCCGTCTGAACGCGCTCAACACGTGGGCACTTCCACAACTTCTTCTTGTTTGTATGTCATGCTAATCCTCACCAGTCAGAGTGCTTTCACAGTCGGCCTGCTGTAAAATCCCGCTGCTTTGGTCACGCCAACATGTGCTGGCGCTGCAGACTAATGTGTGCCGATGGTGTTTATTTTGTCTTCACGCGGTGCTCACAGCTCTGCAGCTGCGACAGGACAGTTAAAACACATAAGTTCACCGCTAAAAGAAATCTTTTGACTGGAACTCAGTTTTCCGGTTTTACTGGTGGGATTGGTTCCACGAGTCCGACTCCCACACTCTAGGAGACCTTCTCTCAGAAGCTCAGGTCAGGTTGAGGAGCGCATGCTGTTGTTCTCACCTGTGCGTCCGTTCCCATTGAGGGAGCCTCCGGGGCCCTCGGCATAGACGCTCTCCACGGTGATGTTGTATGGGGTGTTTGGTGACAAGTTCTGCAGCATGGCATTGTTTCTGTTCCCAGGAACTGCAGTCTGTGGATCAGATCCCACACATGAGGTCAGAGCTCTTTGTTTTGCTGGTTACCAGTTTACCAGTCTTAACCAGCAGCTGTTTAAACTTCTCTTTTGTTTTTATTGTTTATATATATATATATATATATATATATATATATATATATATATATATATATAAACCCCAAAAGTCTGTGACCAATCAGGTGTCACATTAAAGGGATCCTATTGTGCAAAATTACTATTTCCGTATCGTTTAGAGATAAATGCAGTTCAGATTTGATGTTTTCATACAAGTTGATATACACATACACCCCCGTAAATAAAACTTGAAACAGCTCGTTTTAACCTCTGTGACATATGTCACATGATTTATATGATATATCCATATCTGTAGCCACGCCCACATAGTCTTAGACAGAGCCCCATAGAAACAAACAGTGATAGAAGATAGAAAGAAGACAGGTCCTTTATTTATTAAAGCTTTTTCCTTTTTGCACTGTTTTTTTTTTTTTTTACTGTGCAGCTTCCAAGTGTCTGTGTTGTGTTATTAATAAATTTCAACACCTAATTAAGAAATAACGGGGAAAAAACAGAAATTATGACTCTTAAGAGAATTTCTGCCTTAAAATGTGATGTAACTTGATGTCATTTATCAGAATAATCTCTCAATGACAGTCAGGGATCAAGCTGCCGTTTAGGATTATGGATCTTCTCTGGAGGCTGTGTGATGATATAAACCATAGATTCCCCTCTGATGAAGTTGTGCACGTGTCATCAGTCGTCAGCCGTAAGAAATCGTTTCTTCATCGTCTCTGTGCTGCAGTTCGCTGACTCACACACACAACAGGTGCTTCACGAAGAAGCAGAGCGCAAACGCAGCTGGACAATCTCCACCATTCATCCACCTCGTCACCTCGGACTATTAATAACGCCATTATGGCCCAAATTACCGTGTTTGTTTAAGTGAGCCTGTAATTAGTCTCACTAATCGGTGTTTTATTTAGAGAACGAGCCAAAGGTTCTCTGAATTATGACTTCACCGCATAGTTTGAATGTAACATCAGAGCACGGGGTGAACTTAGATTCATCCCCAAAGCGTGCAAGTGAAATTTATCTTTTTATTTATTTTATTTTATTTTACGCCAGTACTTCAAGTTCATCAATAAAAACGTAGGAAAACGAGTGCATTCGGGGCACATAGGTTATTCTGACGCATTTTTGTGCCGCTCCAAACAAACGTCAGTCTTTATGAGGGCTTCAGGTTGTTACACTTAATGTTCTCAGTTTTATTACATTAAAGATAAGATCAACTTTATTTAGCCCGATGGAAATTATTTAACTTTAAACTTGTTCCTCAGCAGACGTTCCAATGGCAATTATTCATCCATCACCAAAATAAGATACATTTGATGTGTTATTTAGTGATTTCAAACTACACTGATCTTAAACATCTGGACTCTTCTAACCCAGGTGGGGTCGGGCCGTTAACCCTTAAGGCTGGCGTTTCCCAGCTCGTAACAGGTTGAGTACGACTGAGTTAAGTAGCTGTGGGCGGAGCAAAGCATTCCAAAGCACAACTGATATGAACATAAAACATTAATTTAAAGAGAATAAGTCCAATCTGACCACAATGAAAATAGAATCTGACCTCCTGACCCACCAAATATTTTGATGTGTGCAACATAGACAGTCTTCAGGTGCACGTTTTCTTTTTTTTTTTTTAACTGTACTCACAAACTCTGTGACGGGGTCTCCGTTCATGGGGGCGTAACTGATCTTGTACTGCCTCACTGGACCCTCAGCGTGGTCCCAGCCGATGGTCAGGGTGTTGGTGGTGGAATCAAAGACACGCATGTTCCTGGGACCAGTACGGGGCACTGCAACAGATACACACCATATTAACGTGCACAAAAACTCTGCAGAGGACACTGAGCGTCTACATATTAATTGTTAACCGTGTGATTAACTACATGTGACCACATCCACCTCAGTTATGGTGTTATGGTGGTGTGAGTTCTGCATGCAGATCCATGTCCTCGCCAGAAAACCTCTCGCTTCAATTACAGGTGACTCAGATTGGTTTAATTTTTGTTACACCCAAAGCACACCTGTGACAAAATACAAACCCTTTGCACTCTGCACTTGACTTTTCATGCAGATTCTGCACTGTATAAATAAAGTGGAGCTGGACCCGCCCACAATGCACTTCCTGTATGTACTTTGGACTGTGCGCTACAGATGGTCAAGATAGACAAGATAAACTTTATTGATCCCACAGTGGGGAAAAGCACTTGTTGCAGCAGCAAGAGTCATACAGTAGTAAAAAAATATGAAAAAAGAAAAAAATGTACATTAAAGTAAGGTGACTAAAGGTGCGTTTACATATAACCAAGACGCGTTACGAATGTCATTTTTCTGTCATTCGTGACACATTTAATGTGACTTAACACATCTGAATAGGTTTCTTAATAGTGCGTGTTGGTGTGTGATATTCTTGATATTCATGGAGCATGTTTTTGCCTGTCAAAAAATCTTCCACGAATGTCACACAGCACCCTCATTTTGTCTCACGTCGTGGAGGTCGCAACTGAGCTTATTGATCCGTCTTGATGAGTACTGATCCTTAATAGAACGTGACAATGTTCGTAGTGGTTCCTGTGATGGTTCTTGGAGCCCAAACTGTCACGCGTTATTATGAAGTGACACGGAAACTGTCAAGTTTTGACACGACTTGTAACGCGGCGTCACATTTCACTGCGTGCCACAACACATCAGTTTTCTGTCATGTGCGCACAATTAAACTCGGCTCCATGTCGTTCCACGGTTCCTGCTGAAGCTCCTCAGGACGCTCCTGCAGGTGTTCCACCTGCTGTTGTAACCGATGAGCGGGAGAATGAGTCTGAGCCAGAGGAGCGAGAGGAGACTCACGTGCAGCCAGACATCTCTGCACCTCCTCCAGTCCGGCGGAGGAAGAAGTGTGCACACAATTAAACCCTGCTGCACCGCATTCAGTTTGATTGCTGACACCAAGTTGGCTAAAAGTCTAATTTGAGTGCTCTTCAGCGCGCTCCTGCAGGTGTTCCACCTGCTGCATCCGCCTGATGTTTGGGAAAACGCGCGAGACGAGAGCCGCATGAAGCCACACATCTGGCTCTGTCCTCCTCCTCCTCTCTGCGCCACCCCATGGCACAGAGCCCAACTATGCATACAGTCACAAAGTTCTTCTGAAAAATTGGAGCGATCTGAATTCGGTTGGATGAATATGGGTGTGTGTGTGGAGACAATTCACCTCATTCACAACGTGACAGAACTTAACAATGCGCTGTTAGCGCGCAACAACGCGGAACACTATTCTTGACCGTGCGTAATGGTTCCTGATAATTCTCCAGCAACACGTGCCATTAATCGTAACGTGTGGTAACAGGTTGCAGCAGTTCCTGAGGACACCTGACGCCTCTGCCCCGAATAATCACATTCGTGATCAGCAGCCAAGAATGTGTACTTTGTGGCATTTATGACTTGTCACCGTTATGTGTAAACGCAGCATAAATTGCAGTTTTTGCTGGTGGGAGCATAAATACTGATGTGAATAGATTATGTGAAAATAGAATATAGATGAATATAAATATGTATACATGTTGGTAAAATTATTGCACAGGATAAATTGTACAGATGTGCGTGAAATAAAGCACAAAAGGTAGTGGTAGACATAGTTAACAGAGCAAAATCAGCAGGTGGTTATGGTGCTAATATAGGGCCCACATATCTGTACATAAAGTCCTAAAAATGTGGGATATTGTACACTTCCAATGTTAAAAAAAAATCATTCAAACAAATATTAAAACAAAGTATTAATTGAGTAACATCCCAATTAATACAAAGATGTTTAACCACAAGCAATTTGAAAACTGCAGCTCGCCTCTATTTATTATTTCCGTTAAAAACTGTCCTGTTTTATGTGACAGTGTTGAAGATACAGTAAGTCGACCCTCAGCTCGTCCTGTGAAACGGAAGGAGAGTAATTCCAATATTAAAGTGCCTCATGTGGTTTCAGAACATTATCTGTGATGGACACTGAGCTGAATCCCGTCTTGTTTCTTCATTCTGAAGGTTCTTTGTTGGAGGCTGACATGTAAACGCAACTCATCGTTCAGTCACCTTTTTAAAACCGCACTGAATCCTCACTTGACATCATCCTCTACTACTGTCAGTAGCCAGTCAGCGGCCAGATCGTCCTGGTTAAGACTGGCACTTTGTCAGAGTACACACCGTGTGTGTACATGTTCATGTGACTGGATCAAAGTGTAAACAGCTGATTTGGCCACCTGATTCCAATGTCACAAGGATGTTGCACTTACAGGTTTTGCCGTTGCTCTTCACCAGTGGTCCCTTGCCGTCAGCATACAGAGCCGTAACGCTGACGGAGTAGGGGGTGTCCGGGATCAGGTTATCTAGAAAACCGTTGTTAGTACTTGCTGGAACCAGCACCTGTATGGAGAAAAATCCAACGAAAATGTCAATGTCAACGTTACAGTTTTTACAGATTCAAATTAGTATCTTCATGCATTCCATGAAGATTTGGAAGCAACCGCGTACACAATGATCTCACTGCACATCCAGTTATTTCCCAGGCTGCCAAAGTCGTCCTGAAACACTAACACAAGTCACCAAACAAATCAGTCATTCACTAAGTGGATGGACTGATAAACAGCTTGAGTGAGGACGCGGCTGCAGAGTGCCTTTTTGGCGACTCTGAGATAGAGCAGATTAGAAGCCGGAGCTCAGGATCATCAGCATCACGGCGACCTCACAACACCAACCGTAAGGAACGTTCAGTGACATCAGACACACAGATGTGCGAGATTTCAGTCAGAGGTCAAACTCTTTGTGGGAAAACAAAGCCCCCTATTTGTCTTGCTACAATCCAGATTTCTGCACCGTTGCGTGAAATCAAAGCTGATGGAGAGACAGAAAAATCTGGCAAGTCATGATTTCCATATTTAAGTGTTTTAGCATAATTAGCGGTGTGCAAACATCTGTGCTGTGAATGCTGAGAGACTCAAGTATTAAAAATGAGCACCTGTTTGTTTCCATGAAATAGACTGACCCGGTGAAAGCTGTGACCCTGTGCTTGTTCCACTTTAATCAGATGGGAAGGAAAAAATGGAGATAAGACAGAGGAGAACAATGAGTTCACCCGATTTGATGCGCCATTCAATACTCACAGAATTCAGTGTTTCCACATAGACATCGTGATTTTCTTCAAAAGAAAAACAGTCGGTCTGTCTTTGGACTCAAGGAATATGGCTCATTGACGATTCAACTACATTTTAAAGTTGGAGGAAGTTTCAGGTGTTTCATATCTCCCTTTGGTTTCCATGTTAATTGGCGTTTGTTGAAACAGCGCCCACAGTGGCACTACGGTGCAGTTAATTACAGATGGTGGAACAACGATTTCTGACTGCTCATGTTTTCAGTGTCACATGACCAGTTAATAGTTTAATATTTCATCTACGACAGTGAGAAAACTAAAAAACAAAACAAAATGAGTTATAAAAGCCAGTTTGTCACAACCGCTGCATCTTTCCCGCCACACTCGTTTCAATTTCACATCGACTGCTCTGACACTGAATTGCTCCCATCATGCATTGTGCTTCTGAAGCCACAGACACTCACCCTCTCTCTCACTGTGACAGTAAACGTGCAGCTGCTAACTCACCGACTCAGCGGGTCTGACGCCATTCAGGGGGGCGTAAACCATGCGGTACTGCTGGACCTGGCCTGTGGCGGGCTCCCAGCGGACGTTCAGGCTGTTGGGAGTGGGGTTGTACACCTGGAGATTCCTGGGTGGTGTACGTGGCACTGCAAGGTCACAGAGGTCAACAGGAAGTGAAGTGAGGAAGGGTGCGGGGGAGCCATGTTGACACCCATCACTTAGCAACAGCAAAACAAGTGACTGTTTCCCGTAAAAAGTGGCGGCTGCCGAGTAAAAAACGAGACAGCAGAGGAGCGAAGGATGGAGTGGAGTTTGTTTCAGTTTTTCGGCTGCACTGGGACCCGGGACAGACTACATAATGAAGTCAAACACTGAGTGAAGCAAAAGACATTTTATTGTGTCTGCATGGAGAGAAGTAGCACACGTTTGGGTTCATGTAAAAGCCCTTAACTTCCTGTTTAAACAAAACCAGATGCTCTTATTCTGCTGGTATTTGAAACTTTAGCTCAATTAAAAAAAAAAAAAAAACTGCATGCAGTCAGTCAATGTAAGCTGAGAAGAATAAAAAAAACATAAGTTCTGAAACTCTCAGAGGATAAAGTCTGTCAGGATGTTTTTCCATTTGTCCTCCAAGACAAATTACCGTCTGTCCTCCAGAGAGATGATGTCATCTGTTAATCGCCTTATAGCTTTAAGAGCCACTGAATTACTGTCTTCATCTACACCTAATATCCATTTTCTGACACATTCCTTCTGGAGACGAACAGTGGAGCTGTTGAATAAGTGGACTTAGTCTCTGGACATGCAAAAAAAAAAAGAGGACATTACCATCAGCACACAGGCTCATATTCATCGAAGGAATGAGTCACTGAGAGCTGCACGTCACTGCTGGACAAGTCTAACCTGCCAACATAACATGTTCTGTAGACCATCCAGACCGCAGAGCCAACAGAGGTCAAAGGTTGTCCTCTTACCACGCAGCAGCCAGTAACACAAAACCGATCCACGGCGTCCCTCCAGGGTTAAACCCAGCTGGCTGTTTTTCAACGTGAGACATCAGAAACGTCTTCACAGACAAACACAGTGTCCCAGGTGAATGCGAAAGGTCAATGAAAAGCACAGTGCAGTCAGTCAAACTGCCCAACGCCTAAATCATCCAACGTCCCTCAGGGTGAAGTGACAAAACAGATGGAGACTGTTTCAACACGAACCGAAGAGACGTCCAAAAGGAGCAGTCACACAAAGCAACACCAATAAAAAGGTCATGGAACTAGAAATGAACAAACTCTCTGAGGGAGGGGATCTTTCACAAGGCAGGAACGAACCTTTCAGCTGAGGCCAACTGAAGCCCTGACAGTTTCTACTGAGGCCACCTGAAGCCCTGATTGTTTATAGTGAGGCCACGTGAATCACTGACAGTTTCTACTGAGGCTACCTGAAGTTCTGACAGTTTCTACTGAGGCCAAATGAAGGCCTGACAGTTTCTACTGAGACCACCTGAAGGCCTGACAGTTTCTACTGAGACCACCTGAAGGCCTGACAGTTTCTACTGAGACCAACTGAAGGTCTGACAGTTTCTACTGAGACCACCTGAAGGCCTGACAGTTTCTACTGAGACCAACTGAACGTCTGACAGTTTCTACTGAGACCACCTGAAGGCCTGACAGTTTCTACTGAGACCAACTGAAGGTCTGACAGTTTCTACTGAGACCATCTGAAGGCCTGACAGTTTCTACTGAGACCAACTGAAGGTCTGACAGTTTCTACTGAGACCACCTGAAGGCCTGACAGTTTCTACTGAGACCACCTGAAGTCCTGACAGTTTCTACTGAGACCAACTGAAGTCCTGACAGTTTCTACTGAGGCCACCTGAAGCCTTGACAGTTTCTACTGAGGCCATGTGAAGCCCTGATTGTTTATAGTGAGGCCACGTGAATCACTGACAGTTTCTACTGAGGCCACCTGAAGGCCTGACAGTTTCTATTGAGACCAACTGAAGGTCTGACAGTTTCTACTGAGACCACCTGAAGGCCTGACAGGTTCTACTGAGACCACCTGAAGGCCTGACAGTTTCTACTGAGACCAACTGAAGGTCTGACAGTTTCTACTGAGACCAACTGAAGGCCTGACAGTTTCTACTGAGACCAACTGAAGGTCTGACAGTTTCTACTGAGACCACCTGAAGGCCTGACAGTTTCTACTGAGGCCAGATGAAGGCCTGACAGTTTCTACTGAGATCAACTGAAGGCCTGACAGTTTCTACTGAGACCACCTGAAGTCCTGACAGTTTCTACTGAGACCACCTGAAGGCCTGACAGTTTCTACTGAGACCACCTGAAGGCCTGACAGTTTCTACTGAGACCAAATGAAGTCCTGGCAGTTTCTATTGAGACCACCTGAAGGCCTGACAGTTTCTACTGAGACCACCTGAAGGCCTGACAGTTTCTATTGAGACCACCTGAAGGCCTGACAGTTTCTACTGAGGCCAGATGAAGAATGAACAGTTTATACTGAGGCCAACTGCAGATTTGCCTGTTTCCAATTAGGCCAGTTGAAGTTCTGACAGCTGCTACTGAGGCCAGATAAAGCTACAGCATTTTATTCTGAAGTCAGCTGCAGTTTTGACAGTTTTTAATGAAACTAGTTCAGGTTCCGACAGTTTCCACTTAGACCAGTTGTAAGTTCTATTGAACTCAGTTGCAGTTTCACATGTTTCTACTCAAATCAGCTACAATGTTCTACTGTGTTTACTGACATTTGAGCCAAATGGTCACTGAAGCTTTAAGGACTTACAAGTTTTTCCATCATCTGACTGCCGCAGACCTTCTCCTTCTGGGTAAACTGGGACTACAGTCACTGTGTAGGGCGTGTCTGATAGCAGGTTCCTCAGCACAGTGCTCGTGGTCCCACCAGAGACCTGTTCCTGCTCACGCACAGAGGAAAAAAACTACTGAAGAGCCAAACTTAAGCCAATAAAATAAGGTTTACATGTACTGTATTTGAAACAGGAGCCATATGTGGCTTCAGAAAAGGGCATTCCTACAGAATTAGATACCTGTTCTCATATTCTGATAAAGTTCAAAATTCTTCAAGAAATTGGACATCGGGAATCATATTGCATCAAATATTTGTGTGAACAACTGAAAGCGTCGAGCCCAATGCTGCTGAATGGACAATAACGTATGATGAGGTCTCACCATGTCCTCTGCACCGCCGGTCTTGGGGACGTAAAAGAGGCGGTACTGCCGAACATTGCCCTCCGCTGGGTCCCAGCGCACCTTCAGGGAGCTGGTGGTGGGATCAGTGACCTGCAGGTTTTTCACACCGCCCAGGGCCTCTGTCAACACACCACAGAGCCATTAAGAGTCTGGACAGAAAGTGGTTTGAGTGTCCTCACTGGGTTAATTCTGACCTAGTCTGAAGACCAGATGTGTGAGGTTTACTGGTTCTGGGAAATTTAGTCATTCTGAACTGTCAGTCACAGAAAAAAACACAATCTCCTGACTTTCAAGCAGCTTTCTTTGATTATTTAGTTATTTAGCATTAGAGTCCTAAAATCACATGTTCTTCAAAACAATGAAAAACGTCACATAAGTTAAGAGTTTTCACATGGCAACTGTCAGTTTCAGGAATGGAAGATTCAGTTTTTAGACTGATTGATGGTTTACTGTCTGAAACGGACACTTTATGCAATTGGTGGACGATAAAACAAACTAAGATGAGTACTGGCAAAGCGCTTTGTGAGCCAGATGTGCTTACAGCTGTGCTAACGTGACCAAACTTACTGGTCTTTCCAATCTCCGACATGCGTTTCCCCTCTGCGTCGCTGTAGACAGGCACCAGTGTCACTCTGTACTTTGTGTCCGGCTTCAGGTCTCTCAGCACCGTGTTTGTCGACATTCCAGATTCCTGAGTCTATGAAGTATAAAACAAGACATCTGTAAATAAATTCCTCCATCTGAAAGCACGACTTTCTACATCATAGCTGGTTCAAACCTGGTACTTCATCAAAAGTCTGAACCACCACTTGGATACTTGCAACAACTTCCAAACCTCACGCTCCAGTCAGCTTCACACAAATCCAAACCAGGACTTGACATTAAGTCTGCCATGTGACCTAGTGATTGACACGACCACAACAACCCTCAGGTCCCATCATGTTTGTCAGAACAACCAGGTCGGGTCTGGGAGCTTGCACTGGTACCACACACCACAGCATCCACCCCACCACAGAACTACCTTGGGTCCTGGATGGCAGACAACTGATCCATCCCCACCTCTTGAATGTGGACATCAATCTGCCGCAGCCAGGAGAAACATGGGCATGTTCATGTCCTTCTCCAGCCACGAGGATCTGCAACACTAAGGCACCTGCATGCTGGATCGTGCACACAAATACACAACACATGGCCAAAATATCATAGCTGGTGTTTCCTCACAATGCAAGTTAACCTCTTCACCTGAGTCTCACTAAGTAATCCATCATTTTACACAGAGTTATTCCACCGGTACTCAAGGATCCTCCAAAGAGACCTAGCAGCAATGGCATCCAGTCATTACCTTAAGTCACCGATTAGCCTCTACATCTCACAACCATACCGTATGAAAGGAAGCACCAGAACCCTAAAGACTTCATTCTCCTGCAAAGATATCAGCATCGCCAAACACAACAAGAAGATACAGTGCATAGGACAGCTCACCTGAACCAAAGAAGCCTTTTGGATAAACAGCCAACCACTGGTTAGGTGAGGATTGAAGTGCTTTGGTCAGTCCTTAGGCAGACTTACGGTTTGTCCATCTATCTAACAGGGCAAAGGTGTGAAGTGCACATCCCCTTGATCTTGTCCAATTACTGGAGCACTCAGCAATGAGGCACCTGCATGTTCACCTCAAGAAAGACTGTATTAGTCACAGAGACTTGGTACCAAATTCATCTTCGTCATCTTTGGTCTGGCAGTGTGCACTGGTGCCACGTGTCACCACAAACACCACACAATGTTGCCGCCTTGGGTTGTTGTATTAGCTCGACAAAAATGGCTCATGTCTCACAACCGCACATTGGGCCTCATGTATCAATGTTGCGCACTTGTGGCGTAAATTTACGGCGTAAACTTGAAATACACCAAAGTCGCCGTGACATGTATCAAGCAGTGCACACCTGCCCATTTCTGGCGTACGCCTGACGTGATCTTGATAAATGCGGTGGGTGGAAACGATCGTAATTATAATAAACACGCCCATAAATATTCAGACTCTGCTTCAGACACACCCTCATTTTACGACATAGAAGCCGGAAAGACGGCAATGAAAAAGAACTCCACCAATCACGACGCGTGCCAATAGAGCGTCAAAAGCGGCTGTTGTATCAATTGTTTTGTAGTATATAATCAATAAAGTGTTACAGTGGTCCCTCATTAATCGCTGGAGTTACGTTCTAAAAAATAGCCCATAATACGCGAAACCGCGACGTAGTCAGCGTTATTTTTTACAATTATTATAGACGTTTCAAAGCTGTAAAACCCCTCACTACACAGTTTATACACTTTCTCAATCAGGCATGAACATTTTCTCACTTTTCTCTCGTGTGTAAACACTCTCAAAGTTCAAACCTTAGCAGGAAAATAATACCAAACTGTTTTCAGGCCCAAACATTTGTTTGAGAAATAAAAATAGAACGTTTTCCTATAAATAATTATGATGGCATTTAGAACTAACGAATTAATTTTAACGATCAATGAATGAGGTCGGACACATAAGAAATTATTAATAGTGACTGACCAGTATTTCACAGATAGGGCCTCTGCGTCCTGACGCTGCGCCTTTTCCCACTCACATCTCACTGCAGCAGGTGTCTGTGTCCGTGTGACAAACACAGTTACGAGTAGTTGTTGGCGCTCTTTTTTCTTCTGGGCAACAAGATTCTTATAAACAGATATGCAGAACACAGAACACTGTAAAAAAAAAAAAAAAGGCATGCAAAATTGGACTAAATACTCCGCGAGACTCAGAGGCCACGACAGGTGAACAGCGTTATAGCGAGGGACCATTGTATTCTCTTTTCACATGTCAATAATTCTTGACGTGGATATTTGCTCGCTCAATTAATAAGACACGCCTAATCTGTCAGATTTCTTTATTTTTTAAATGTATTTCTGTATTTATTTTATTGTGACAACCGAATGGAGACGACAAAACCTGGTTGTAGCACGAGCGAATTAAGGGAATGACGAAACTACAGTTGTTATTATCAATTTCATTGTCTAAAACGATCACACCACATAAAGTTAAGCTCAGCGCTGCTCTGGCTCCAGGCTCGACGTCTGGAGAAAAAGGCGAGCAGCGCTGTCTTTGCAGTCAGCGCTGTGGCCACGGATCGTGCTCCATAACAATCCCGGATTATTATGTAGTATAAATAGGAAAGTGTTATTTATGTAACATATGCATTGATTTGTATAATGGCACTGTTTATCATGTTGATCATCTTCATTTTTATGTGGATTCCAGCGCTGGTTCATTTTGGTGTATAATTTATGCCACCTCTCTGTTATATGGCTGGGGGGGCCTGGCTGCCTTTTTGTTTCTGTCCTTTGCTTCTCCTTCCAGGTGGTTTGCATTTGGAACTGAGTGGCTGTGTTGCTGAGTTTATCAGGACCTCACCCTGATCACCTGAGGCTGATCACCTGCGGCTCATCAGGACTCACAGCTGTGGTGCATCTGCATGGATTGGAACATGGTGGCATTTAAGACTGGAGTGCACAGTGTGTATTTTCCAGAGACTCGACCTTGTGACCAGACGGGTGAGATCGTTGTCTCGGGAGCCATCTCATCATCAATGGATGCAGAGAACGTCCAGGTTTGATGCACGGTCTGTGAAAGAGGAGGGGGTGAGGTCTCACGCTCGTCAGCACACTTCCTGAGGTACGTTAGATTTTGTGACTAACATTTATACAGTCAGTAAATGTGGTGTCCCTCACACCTTTATTATATTGAGCTGTATGTTAGTCATGTATCGACTTCCACTGCAGTGGAGTTTTGTGAACTGGATGTTCCATGCCTGCAGGTTGGGAAGTTGATTAGTAATCAAGCCAGGAAGTGTTTGCTGTTTGTACACCTTTAAGTGTTCTCTCTGTGTGTAGAGTGTGGACTCACATAATGGTTCCTTCTTTCACAGACTCGGTTTGTTGCGGCCACCTGGGTGTCGGCGGGGTCCTTGAGTCCGAACAGCTTCTGGCTCCGGACCGTTAGCGCTGCTGGGAGCGCACCACGCCAGACCGCACTTTGTTTTTTATGTATCACTGTTATGTATTAAATTCAGTTAGCCTTTGTACTGTGCTCTGCTTATTTCATACTGGGTCTTTCAAACGCTGGTCGGTTCTCCGAGCTGCGTCCGACACATAACACTCTCGACCTGGTGTATATTTTCAGCGCAGCGTACGCCAACGACCACATTGATAAATGCCAAGTAGCGCAGCCGTTTTGGTGTACACCCCATATACGCTCAAATATCGCTGTACGCAACGTTGATACATGAGGCCCATTAAGTCCAGAAACACCAGAACTCTGAAGACTTATCCCAGATAATAACTATTAAAGAGCCAATCTAGTCACTTTGAAATCATTCCTTCTTGGTGTCCCACCACAGAGTCTCAATTCTCTTCAAAGAAATATGACTGCAGAGTCTAAAAAGTGGTTTATATTCCATCAAATGCTTTGATCTGTAAAACCCGACAGTGAGAGCCACAATGTGCTCGGATTGTCTTGCAGTCCAACTCACTCAAAAATGAATAAACAAATTTAAAAAATGCCACATAACTGTGTGAATGCATGAATGAAACTCGAGGAAATGCTGCCGTCGTGACCACAAAGGATACACGGTTTCACTCAGACTGTATTCTGATATATGAATGAGGTACAGAAGGCTTACTACTTTCCATACATCTTGTCTTTCTAGATCAAGTATAAACACCACAATGCCCAGTTTCAGTAAACCGTACATTTCTTTGGGGTTTACCAAAAAATGACGTGATGGAAACTGCACTGCCTTAAACATCGGCAGTACAGAATGCTTTTTTTAAAAATTATAAATCCACATCTGCATTTGAATCTAGTATATCTTAAAGATGGGCAAACCCATGTTGAACGCAAAAACTAAATAAACACATTAGTTGGGTGTGAACCTACCATGAGCTCAGGACCTCCAGCAGCAGGGACGTAGATGATTCGGTACTGCCTCACGTCACCTTCAGCTGGTTCCCAGCGAACCCTGAGCGAATTGGTGGTAGGGTCTGTCACCCGGAGACCTTTCACCCCCCCAAGGGCTTCTGAAAGAGAGAAGACACATCGCCATGTGGGACCAGGACCAAATATCTGCTGTATGTGTTAGATTTTTCCTACACCAGATGGGTGGTGTCAAAGTCAAAGCAGGAATCTTTAAGGTTTCTGGTACTCTGCAATTTTCAAAAACATCTCTGTTGCTGCTTTTTGTCTCACATTCACACTGTATAAAGAAAAAACCTTGTCATTAAAAAAAAAATGAACAAAATAAGCGTTGCAAACAATGCTTAACAGTGGTTTAATCCTGCAGGGTGCTCCAGATGGGTGGGTTTACCACATCAGGAGGGTCCAGATGTATCAGTCGGGAAAGTTGCCGAAACTTTCTGGCATTCATTATGTTCTTTTGTGAGCCACAAACGTCCATATAAACAAGGACTTTTAGTCTCGAAGGACCTGCTGCTGATTCTTTTTTCATGTTTTAGCCCATCAATTACAAATTGAGTTTAAATGACTGGTAACCATTTTCTAACGATTACCATCTGTTTTCAGATCAACGTCTAACCTTTTTTAAGGCAGCCATTGAACTCAGTTCATCTTTTTCCTCTGAAAATCAAGTTTTAAACAGTCACAGTGTGGAGGATTTAGGGGCGTTTAAGAGCAGAAATAGAAAATAGTGCTCATAACAGTCCATTTGTGTATAAAATCACTTGCAACAATGACTCAATGTGTTCTCATAAGCTTAGAATGAGCTCCTCATATGTACATGGGAGTACGCCCCCTCATGGATGCCACCATGTTGCACCAACATGTTGGTACAGTAGCCCAAAAGGGATAAAGTTGTTCCATCTTGATGCAGTTTGCAGTGCAGTTGGGCGACATTGAATGGCTTCAGTCGGGTTTTGTCTCATAAAGGTTTTTGTTTGAACACAGCCGAGTCTTTGAAAGGCGTTTGAAAGGATTGACGTACTTGTCTTTCCCTTCTCAGACTGGCGTATCCCTTCCTCCTTTGGATAGACGGGAACAACAGACACGTTGTAAACCGTGTCGGTGTCCAGGTTCCTCAGCACGGTGCTGGTGGTCCCTCCTGACACCTCCTCCTGTCCAGAAAGAATGGAGGAGACAGTGAATGAATGAACTGAAGCTGTCACAACTGCATGACATCTAGAGGCTGGACTAGATGGCTAGTCTGCAGGCTAGATCAGCCCTACTAAGTGGTCAACAAATTTAGGGGATGTAAGTGTTCTGAAGAGTAAATGTTCTGTCAGTCATCTAAAATAACAGCCATATCAAGACATGGATGACTTTTGCACAAACCCGTGGGTTAAAGAAAAACTCAAAAGGAAACTAAAAGAAGAGCTCAGTGTGCAACATCTGCACCAGAAATGTTTGATTCACCAATTCCTGCAAATTCATTTATTGTGATTCCGTGATACTATAATTAATGCTCCGACGTCAGATTAACATTTACTAAAAAGCTAAACATTTATGACTTTGAGTTTGACTTTGCAAAATCAAATGTCAGGTGATACAGGACTTCATATCAGTGTTTAATAGGAACAAACTAGGTTGACAACAGTACCCCAGTACTCTACTGTGCTTGGGTGTAACAACCATAAAGACTCTACAAGTGCATCTTCTTGAGTGAATCCAAGAAAAACAACTGATCAAAACCAAAATTTGATCTTAAACTGTACTGTCAACGTCTGCGTGGTTCCTTGACAAACTATCTACGTGCCTCAAGATTAATTTAATCAGTGGAGAAGCTTTGCTGGTATATGACAGTTCCTACCATTCGTTCTTCTCCTTCGGGTTCCGCTGAGTAGAAGACCTTGTAGCTTCGGACGTTGCCCACAGCTGGATCCCAGCGAACCGTCAGAGTGTTGGTTGTTGGGTCGACCACCTTCAAGTTCTTAACTACACCCAAAGGATCTTTAAAACGAAGTTATAAGAAGTTTAATTTATCATTTCCCGATTGGTGAAAGGTGTCAAATGGTCAATAAACAACACGTGAAAAATAACCGACAGGTCAGATACACTCTTGGCGGATCAACACTGCTATAAATCCATCTGGACTCACTCGTCTTGCCGTTTTCTGACATCGTCTTGCCCTCCATCTCATGGTAGATGGGCACCACGCTGACTGTGTACTCTGTGTCAGGGTCCAGGGTCTTCAGGACAGTTGAGGTTGTGGATCCAGACACCTGGTCCTGGTTGAGGAAAGAAAAAAAATGACATCAGGCCTTTGTGCTGGTTAAATACTCAGAATTAGAGCGCATCGGAAAAAACAATATCCAAGAAGAAAGAGAGATTGGTGGATGGAAAAAAGGGTTTGGCAGCCACAGAAATACTCCCAGATGGGAAGATGTCCCGATTTAAACGTTCTTGGACACACTATCTGTCTGTGTGCAGCGCAGTGACATTTTGAGATAAAGGGGATTTAAGCAGAAAGCCTGCACCTCAAAAACAGTCCTGGTGCAGTCAGAGCCTTTGAGCAAAGCACAAAACTGGCATGAAGAACAATCAGCCTTCCTCTGTGTGCTGCTGAAAATATAAATTTCTTCTTTTACAGTATAATCTAATATTAAGTGAGGAAACCTGCCAACAGACTGGGAGCACTTCAACTGTTTCCAAAGCAAATCAACTTTCAGAATATTTCTTCAACTAAGTGACTCTCCGGGGAAATGAATGAACTGCATCCAGATATTGTTGTATTACGTTAAAGAAAAATTGTAAAGACAGAATGAAATTCATTTTTGATATGCATGAAACTGCAGTTTTACCCCCGAGATTTAAAAAAAATTGCCTTGAAAACAGCTGGAATCCTGTTACACTACGGGCAAGTTCAAGCCCATTTCAAGATTTAGTCAAACTGCCAAACAGCTACTTTCTTTATTAAGTCAGCCATCATGCAAAGAGAACACCTTCTTAGTAATTCTGCACCTTCGCAGCAAGTTAATTATAGTTAGCAGGTTATCAAAGGTAGAAACCACATATACCCACAGACACTGATGGCATGCATCCTAAAAATGAAGACGGTACAATAAGAGTGCGTAACTGCACCGCAACGACAATGGCCAAACAATATCTCCTCCAACCAACAGAGGGCGCCACTTGAAATTTTTTAAATCAGTGGATTTACAATACAGCGTGCGTGCCGTATTCCGTGTCAACACTGAGATTAGTGTGGACGGCACAGATGACAACCAGGGAGAGCAACGAATAGGAATAACAAATGGGAATAACACAGAGCCAGTTCACAAATAAAAACAATCAGAATTTAACAAAAAAGCATGAAATAATTTACTGGAATCACAGATGTGTCTCTGTTACATTTTCCCTACAACATATTGCAACATTGTGGATGACTCCGTATCGACAGTTTCCCATAATGCTGTGCGCAATGTGGCTTATCTCTACCAACCAGTGGGTGGCGCTTTGCATTATTAAACCCATCAATTTAAGACAGATTTGGATGGTGATGAAAATTTGCAACATCATTTTTGAACCAAAACCAATTTTTCCAAACAATTTCAGCATCACCAAAGTTTTTTTTTCCTTTTTTTTTTTTTTTTTTTGTAGTTTTGGTATAGGAATATAGGTGATCACATGACCACCACTCAACCTCTGGAGGTACACAGAGGTTACATTAATCCTTCTTTATTTGGCAGACGGAAAACAAAACAAAACAAAAATCAGTTCAGGTCTCTGAGAAACAGTCGGTTTGTGTGACTCTTGCTTTCAATCAAAAGCTGCTGTGTGGCCTGATGTGGCCCTGCCTTCCTCCGACAGACTGTATGGGTGTGGCATACACAGCACGCTGAAGTCCGTATATGGACTTCCTGAACATATGTCACAGACGTTTCAGTCAGAAATTTTGCACATAGCAGGAGACTTGCAGGACTTTGTGGATGTTCATCATTGCTAACGTAAACATTATGGAATTGGACAAATCAGATTACAAACAGACTTTGCACTGTACAACACTTTAAATGATCTATTTTGGGTGAAAATACGTGGAAGTGATGACAGAGTTCTGGATTCATTTGTGCCGGCTGTGTTCACAGAGACAGTTTACCATATCCTGCTCGCCTCCGGCCGCCGGCACCCAGGTCACGATGTATTCCCGTACATTTCCCTCAGCGGGATCCCAGCGGACATTCAGGGTGCTGGATGTGGGATCAGTCACCTGAAGGTTCCTCACAAATCCCAGTGGGCCTGAGGCAGAAAGACAGGTATTTGGTGTCCAGGCAGGACTCCGTTCCTCTGCTTTTATTAAAACTGCAGCTGTGGGACGGTATTCACTTTAAAACCGCTCCAACAACTGAAGATTAAAATCTGTAAAACATAACTATCAGCAGTGATGGATTTAAAGACCACAGACGTGCACTCACGTGTCTTTCCGGTGTCAGACAGGCTCGGCCCGTCGCCCTCTGCATAGACAGGAACCACGGTGACGGTGTAGCGGGTGTCTGGTGACAGCTTTTCCAGAATGGTCCTGGTTGTGCTCTCTGACACTTGTTCCTGTGAGGAAACCTGAAGTAAACTCAGTTGCCCTTAACAAAAACTTTAAACTCCACTCTTCTGAAGCCCTGACCCTGTGAACTTTGACCTGCAGAAGGTGAAAGGACACATTCTGCTGTCATTGATCAGCAGGATTCCAGAGTAACTCATTGCAGCTCATTCTGGAATTACTGCTTGCTAACTTGTTCATAGAGCAAACCTGGTATTGTAGCCACAATGCTGTCAAAATGGTCCACATATACTTTATTCTCCTCTCATTTTGCTTCCTGAAGGTTTTTTTTTTTTTTTTTTTTAAATCAGCAATGTTTATCATGACCACTGCCAAACTGTGAGCCAACTTGAGTCATATTTTGCTCACGTCCAGCTCCACGTTGTGGAATGCTGCAGTGTGCCGCCATTCCTTGGTAGAGCCCATGAAGATATGCAACAATTTGTGAAATGTTCAAAAGATTTCTGGCCGTCACATGTGCACTCACATTGGGTGTGTGGACATTTTCACATCCAGGTCCTGGTTTTTGTTTCTGTTTGGTTATTGTTCACTACATTTCCCCTCCGTGTTTTCCACTTACAAGGTGAACTGTTGTTTTTGGGTTCTGCCTTTTTCCCTCTGACCAATATTGTGGTTTGTCTGTTTGGATTTAACTTCCTCTCATTCTCCTCTAGTTCTCCTGCATCCTTCCTTGTGTCAGTATATCTTCCTCCCCACCTCCTTTGTTCTCTCTTCTTCTTTTTTCTGATTATTTTAGGTTGAAGCACATGGAGCAATGTACTGGTGTCTCTTCAGTTTTATGTTCGGTTTAATATTAGTTCTTCGTGATTCTGCTCTTTTGTTGCAATCTCCTGTCACAGTTTCTTCTTGTTTAAATCCTCTCCAGTTCTGCCATTAACAGACAAGCATCCTTAGGGGGCGTCTCTGTCCATCTATCCTCTGCCACCCCACGTTCTCGCCATGTTCTCAGTGTTTCCCAGTGAGTCTTATCTCCAGTGTTCCAATGTGAACATCATAGTGTTCCAGTTAGTTCTGTGTTTAGACCTGTGCTATGTATTTTGACCTCTTTGCCGAATGCCTCAAGGACACTGTTGCCAATTTTGGACTGCCATTATGATACTGATCTTTTGTCTGGAAAATTGTTCATGCTCCAGCTGTGTCCTTAAAAGACTGTTGCTATTATTGTTTGTTATTTTATAGTTTTGACCTTTTATCTTGACCTCTGTTGATCCACCATGTTTCAGAAATCATGAGATCATCAAACTCAAGACCATGTGACTACAGAGTGGTCAGGGTACTTTTTGAACCAAACGTACAGGAACCATCACGAACTACACTCCGTAACAGTTTGGCTTCTAGAGCTTGACAATTTTTGAAAGTAGTGATCCTGCTTAAGCTTAGGAGAGGAAACTGAATGAATGAATGAATGAATTCATGGGATGAATATCTGTCCATTATTTTCACACAGGTTCTTTTATTAAATTAAAAATCTAAACAGTAAAGAATGAGAGGATTTTACCACAATCTCAGATCCTCCATCCGTAGGGAAGTAGATCACTTTGTAACCTTGAACGTTGCCGCCAGCTGGATTCCATGTGACTGTGAGAGTGGTGATGGTCGGGTTGCTCACCTTCATGGTGGCGACTCCACTCAAAGGCACTACGAGTGGAAATACAGACATGAGACTTTTTCATGTTCTCATACAAAGCACTTTATGAAGTAATGACAATTTGTCAGCTCAAATCTTACGTGTCTTTCCATTTTCTGATTGCCGTTTTCCCTCCCTTGCAGGGTAAACCGGTAACACAGACACCGTGTAAGGCGTGTCAGGCGTCAAGTTCCTGAGGATGATGGAAGTTGTCCCTGCAGGAACTTGCTCCTGTTTACCAAGAGATGAAAAAAATGTTATTTTGGATTTTTCTTTCTTTTTCCATTTCTAAGTTGTGCACAGGGAGATGAGGTTTGTGGTATTCACGATGACATGTCTCAAGATTATAGTCCATAACCTTCTGCTACCCTGAAAAACACTTTAAAGAAAATCCTTCCAACAGTGCAGGTTAACGATGACTTATATAACCACGTGGCCATGCGGCATATCAAAAGAAACACTTTTATCTCTGTGGAAACTTCATAAACCTGGTCTTCGGTGTCAGACTTGCTTATTGTCTCCTCTACACAGACCCTGACTACAGACAATTAAGAATGTGGCTACCTGGTGGACTAATACAGAGTAATATTCTCTTTGCATTTCAGTCAAAGTAGTGTCGTGTCACAGCTCTTCACCTACTGCAGTATTCTGTCAACTTTGCTATATTAGTGATATGAGGGATGACTAAGCAAATTAAACTGCTCCCACCAAGTGCCAGACTTCTGGTTGCAATCCAGTTCAAAACACAAGCACATTAAGTAGGACACAGGCACAGAAACCTGCTTAAATGCCACGTAAAATACTACAACCCCTGGCAAAAATTATGGAATCACCGGCCTCAGAGGATGTTCATTCAGTTGTTTAATTTTGTAGAAAAAAAGCAGATCACAGACATGACACAAAACTAAAGTCATTTCAAATGGCAACTTTCTGGCTTTAAGAAACACTATAAGAAATCAAGAAAAAAAGATTGTGGCAGTCAGTAACGGTTATTTTTTTAGACCAAGCAGAGGAAAAAAATATGGAATCACTCAATTCTGAGGAAAAAATTATGGAATCACCCTGTAAATTTTCATCCCCCAAATTAACACCTGCATCAAATCAGATCTGCTCATTGACATTGACCCTATGTGTCTTTTTGCAAGGAATGTTTTTGCAGTTTTTGCTCTATGGCAAGATGCATTATCATCTTGAAAAATGATTTCATCATCCCCAAACATCCTTTCAATTGTCCAAAATATCAACATAAACTTGTGCATTTATTGATGATGTAATGACAGCCATCTCCCCAGTGCCTTTACCTGACATGCAGCCCCATATCATCAATGACTGTGGAAATTTCCATGTTCTCTTCAGGCAGTCATCTTTATAAATCTCATTGGAACGGCACCAAACAAAAGTTCCAGCATCATCACCTTGCCCAATGCAGATTCGAGATTCATCACTGAATATGACTTTCATCCAGTCATCCACAGTCCACAATTGCTTTTCCTTAGCCCATTGTAACCTTGTTTTTTTCTGTTTAGGTGTTAATGATGCCTTTCGTTTAGCTTTTCTGTATGTAAATCCCATTTCCTTTAGGCGGTTTCTTACAGTTCGGTCACAGACGTTGACTCCAGTTTCCTCCCATTCGTTCCTCATTTGTTTTGTTGTACATTTTTCGATTTTTGAGACATATTGCTTTAAGTTTTCTGTCTTGACGCTTTGATGTCTTCCTTGGTCTACCAGTATGTTTGCCTTTAACAACCTTCCCATGTTGTTTGTATTTGGTCCAGAGTTTAGACACAGCTGACTGTGAACAACCAACATCTTTTGCAACATTGCGTGATGATTTACTCTCTTTTAAGAGTTTGATAATCCTCTCCTTTGTTTCAATTGACATCTCTCGTGTTGGAGCCATGATTCATGTCAGTCCACTTGGTGCAACAGCTCTCCAAGGTGTGTTCACTCCTTTTTAGATGCAGACTAACAAGCAGATCTGATATGATGCAGGTGTTAGTTTTGGGGATGAAAATTTACAGGGTGATTCTATAATTTTTTCCTCAGAATTGAGTGATTCCATATTTTTTTTCCTCTGCTTGGTCTAAAAAAGTAACCGTTACTGACTGCCACAATCTTTTTTTCTTGATTTCTTATAGTGTTTGTTAAAGCCAGAAAGTTGCCATTTGAAATGACTTTAGTTTTGTGTCATGTCTGTGATCTGCTTTTTTTTCTACAAAATTAAACAACTGAATGAACATCCTCCGAGGCCGGTGATTCCATAATTTTTGCCAGGGGTTGTATATGCCAAATATAGAATAGTACTAGTATTTGATTGTTAAGTTTTTATTTTAGTGTCATGCAGGACAAATAACTGCATTTTCAGAATTGTTATATTGACAGTATTTTCCTACGCGTTCTTTTGCCAGATGTTCTTTGGGATTTAGTCTCAGGGTCTGCAGCATCACCTGGGCTGTCAATTAAACTGTCGCATTTGAAATATTGGGTATTAAATAAAAATACCGAATCCCTCCTGGGGACCTTGGCAGCTCATGAAATTTCCTAAACTGCATCCAGAGAGTCTCACCATCTCCTCTTGTCCACCAGCAGTGGGCACAAAGAAGACCTTGTAGAGCCGGACGGCTCCATCAGCCGGTTCCCAGCCCACATTCAGAGAGGTCATGGTTGGGTCAGTCACCCTCAGGTTCTTCACTCCTCCTAGTGCTCCTGAACAACAACAACAAAAAAAGATGGTTTACACACTCAATTTTCATACTTTTTTTTCCAAATTATATGGTTTTCTAGAAGGTTGTCAACAGTCATCACTGCTGAGAAGTTTTTTTTTATTTGAGACGAAACACAAAACTGCAAATGTAAGCGATTTTATTTCCCACGTGAGACATGGCATGTTAATACCACACAACTTTATTAAACTGTGAAAGACTCAGGAATGTCTTGATATAAATTAATAAAATTGGGTGTATATCAGGAGGAAGCAGGATGACAAACTGATGTTATAAATGAACAGATTTTCATGACGCTTGGTGAAAATGTTGATTTTAACATTGCAAAATGGGACATAATGGCTGCTGGTAGAGACATGGACTCAAAGGTTTCAACCCTTGTAATATGTCCATTTCTTAAGATAATCCTAATATACTGCTGGTGACCAACCTACAGGCCAGCGTTGAGTAAGAGAAGAACATTCTAACAAAACAAGACAGACAGAGCTCCATCCCTGCTGACTGAGTTGTAACCTTCAGACTTACTTGTCTTTCCATTTTCAGACATGGTCTTTCCATCTCCCTCAGCGTAGACCGGAACCAGGGACACAGTGTACAGGGTGTCAGGCTGTAGACCTCGCAGGATGGTGTTGGTTGTGCCCGGCGACACTTGTTCCTGATGGTTACAGAAAGTGACTCAGATCAGCTGCTTCAAAACCCAGTGAGCACACACAAACACGCAACTGCAGAAAAAAACAATCACTGAGACGACTTTGAAACAAATAAATCTTGGAGAGGGCTTATCTTTGGCCATAAATGCAAAGTCTATGAATGTTGAACGAAATTCCCACACAGACTATTGGAGCTCATATTTTGGGGTGAAAGTGAGTAAATTCATGGACAGTGACAAACTGGTTCAGAACCTGACTTTGAGACTAAGACCATGCTATTGTATTTATGTTGAATAATATGTATTATGATATTGATCTAGAAACAACCAGTGCATTAAAAACAAACAAAATCTATTCCTGGATAAATGAAGGGAGAAGGTTTCGACACAGTGCGTTAGCTCGAAGAATCCAGGATGCGTTTCCTACCAGTCCTACCATGCTCTCGGGTCCTCCAGCGGCGGGAGCGTAAACAACTTTGTACTCTCTCACTCGGCCCTCGGCGGGCTCCCAGCGCACGTTCAGGGTGGTTATGGTCGGGTTCAAGACCTGCAGATTCTTCACTCCACCCAGAGGCTCTGACAGGACAAAGTCTCCATTAGCACACGAAGGACATTATTCAGTGAATTTACTGCTACGCTCAGATCTGGGACTTAAGTCAAGATATTTTATAGAATACAGCTCAATCTACCACTTGCTGACTTTCTTATTACCCCATCTTACTTCCTGCCTCTCTCCCTTCCTTCATTCCTCACCTTTTCCCAATCTTATGTCCTTTTCATAATTTGGTTTGCTTCTTTCCTCCTCTCGTTTTCTAATCTGCTCTCTCTCGCTTAACTGCATTTTAATCCCCGTTTCCTGTTCTTACTGTAGTCTTTATCCTTTCTTCCCTCCCCTTCCTTTTCAATTGTCATTTCCTTTCCTCTTTATTACTTTATTCTGTGCCATCTTAATTCCTAATTTCCACACTTGTCTTCTTTTACAAACTTTTCTTCACTTTTCTCTCCTGCCTGAGTTTCCTTCCCTCAGCTGTCCTGCAGAGTTTTTTTTTTCCTACTCTGGACACGTTGGACACTTGCTTGTTTTTCCTTGACCAGAGATGTCTTTGCTGATGCTGGTGGGATAGACAGCGGCCACACTGACGGAGTACGGCGTGTCGGGTTGCAGATTCTGCAGAATCGTTGTGGTCTTCTTTGTCTCCATCTGTTCCCAGGACAAAGGTCAACATTTAGACTCACCTTCAATGCCTCAGTTAAGACAAAAATGTGCTTTTGTCAGTGCTAAAGAACATTTCCTCAAAACAATCAAAGGTCCAGTTAGAGTTTATGGAGTCATGAGGTCAATAGACGGAGATATCTTGTGATGCTGATTCCTTTGCAGTAGAACAGTCTTTCAGATGCTGGTGGTTCCTGTCTGTCTGAATGGTGGTTTGACTTGGATAGTAACTAGTGCCAAAGGTGACAACAGATCTCTTTGTGCTAAGTCTCTCCAGAGATACCTTGGGTACCACTAGGATGACTTTGCATCATGACTTTGCATTGTGAGGAAACATCAGCTACAAGGTTTTTTTTTTTCAAGACATCCAGTCTTCTTCTCATCTGTTGCCTTCGGTCACTGGTTAGCATCCATCTCTTACAACCACATAGTAAGACGGAGAACACCAGATGACATGACCTTCGTTTTCCTGTAAAGGTATCCACATCGCCAAACACATCTGACCTCATAGCTTCCTGCTTCCTGAACCCATAAGCCAAACATTGAGGCATGAACCCCACTGCAGAGATAGACTCCCAGACTCTTTACTCAGCTTCTGGAATCAGGGCGTCCATTGATTCAACAAAGACGACAGCATCACCTGTAAAGTCAAAGTCAGTCAACCTTTCCTTACTAACAAGGCAACATGTAGATGGGCTCCAAGAGCTAACCCATCACCCAGTCCATTAGCCAAAGTAAGCACCAAAACACAACCCTGTCAAATGCCAGAATTCACTGGGGAGAAGTCAGAGATTGTCTCCTCTCTGCTCCACACTCACAGTGCCAATGTGCAGGCAGGCTATGATGCAACTTACGGGGAATTCACAAATTCTCTGAATGTCCCACAAACACACCCAGTCACTGAAGACTGCAAAAATCAACACAGGCTGCAAAAAAAAATAAAAAAATAAAAAAAAAGCCAAAATCCATAAATCCATTCAATGACTACTTGCAGAGACAGGATGTGATTGATGGGCATGAAACCAGAACATCTGTAACCAATAAGCAGCAACCAGGTGGCACTGAATATGACTGAGAATGACCCCTGAAAATACTTTGTCACAAAGAGCAGTGTGAAAGAGCACGGAGTTCTTGGAATCTGAAACCCAGAGATGTCCAACATCCAGGCAGGAGATTCAGTACTATACAACTGCTGAAAGTAGCCCTACCAAAGGAACAGTACAGCACAATCATCTCTCAGGAGTCAGCACCGTGCTGTCACTTGTCAGTCTGTGGAATAAGATATAAGTTTGAAGGAATTCGGCATTCCAGTAACTCTGGTGGCAGGCCGAGTGTCACTAGACCACAGATGAGGTGTAACATACTCACACGTTCATCAAAACAACATATGACTCCTTGTCTACCCTCATTCCCATCATAGCCAGATTCCTCTAGACCACCTGGGAATGCCACAAAGCAGTGAAATATGAATGGATGACAGCTAGAGTGCCTTCTGCGAGTAAAAAAAACTCCTCTGATGTACGCTGGTGATTCCAGCTTTCATGATCTAATCAAGAAAGAACTCCCACATTCCATTCAGTCATTTGTTATGTCCATGTTTACAAGTCAACCACCCAGACTGCACAAAACAGTCAGACCTTGAAGTCTAGGCAGATTATGTCTGGGACACTGACTAGAACACAGTCTGTGGGAAGCAGCAACAAGTCTGGGGTGACAGTTCACAAGCTAAGCACTTTAGATCCTACAGTTCTGCATCTTCCCACAAGAACATTCACAAAATGCACCATCGTTACTGGAGCGCAAAACGTCCAGCGTTGCTCCCACAGTGCCTGTGGTTGAATGCAGTCATCTATGGTAATATAAGATAAAAACAAACAAACAAACAAACCAAAATGTAAAGATATCAATTTACATGATAAATGTATTAAATAAGAACCAGCAAAACTCATAAAATCAGTCAGATGAGAATCCAGGTGTTAGGGGTTTGAAAATGACAGGTTAGTGTGGATGTGATGCAAAAACACTGCAGAAAGACAGTTATAGTCATTTTAAGACAGGCTGAGGACACAAAACTATTTTACACCAACAATGCACCCGAGTTGGAACAGACTCCAAGCAGGACTCTGGGGAGTCCGACGCCAACACTGAATGAATGCTGGTGAAAACGTTAAGCCTGTGACTATGATATGAAAGGAAGGCATCAACACTAAGACACTGGAGATCTTCTCTTTCTAACTGTGTGTATATGTGCAATGAGGTTCTCCTTTGGTGAAGCAGTATAGCTGAATGATTAAAGTCTGATGATAACAGTAGCTTTCCAGCCATTTCCATACTATCATGAATCCTTTCTTCACGTTTGGACGGAAGGAAGTCCGTCCCTCTGTTGATATGAGTGATGTGGAGAAGAAGAATAACAGATGCTCTCGGCCTCCTGCTGAATCCATCTGCAGTTATGAGGGGATCAGAGCTCTATTAAACACATTTGTACCGCTGACATCATCCTCCAACACTGACACTTTATTTGGGGGAACACTGTCATAACATCTCAGAGACACTGGAATTCTTCTCATACAGGCCACAGCTTACTTTCAACTTATTTCCAGCACGAATCACCGGCGAGTCATCGTGCAGGAATGCCAGCTTTCAGGCCAACCGCAGGAAGCCTCCAAATACACAATCGTACCGCGGGATGCTGTCAGGAACCGCAAAGAAATGATGGAGCACCAACAAATGGCTGCAAGTTTTTCCTCTGGAGGCGCTGGCAGAGTTTTAGTGAAGCCCATCCGGATGTTCTTCCCCAGAAAGACAAGACCAAATCAAAACCCAACAACAAATGAATCAAGTCACATCTTGTCTCCACATGGAGGCAATTTAATTATTTAAAGAGATACTGAGAGAATAAAAGCGTTACATCTAAGGTCTATTTTCTCCAGCACAGTATTTCAGTACTACCTAAATTATCTAGTATTATGTACTTGTCCAAACACTCAAGAGTGACAATAGTTTCAAGAAATCAGACTTTATTTTGAGCAGCGTTTGCCTGTTTGTTCCCCAACTCCTCCCACGTCCTTTGGTCAATTTCCAGTGAACTTGATATGTGGATGATGGTCAACCACAAAGTTGACCTCAAAGGGTTTGTTTGGAGAAAGTTCAGTGTCATTGGGGTCAAAGGCCAAATTTCTACATTTCACACAGATGTCTAACAAACTTGGCACACACATGGGGGTGGGGTGTGGAAGGTGCAAGATCAAATTTGCCAAAATTCAGTGGTGCCAATGTCAATAAAGGTTGACTCTGAAACATAGGTCACTGGTTAGCATCCAAACCACATAACCATACAGGAAGTACCACGTACCAAGACACTGAAGACTTGGACCGTAAAGATAGACATCACCAAACACCTCTGATCTGAGGACTCATGACTCTGTGAGCCCTTCATGGGTGTCCCTCAATTTCAATGACTGAGGACCCAGAGACATTATCCTCACTGCTCCACCACTTCAACACTTCCACCACACACAGATGTACACCAAGTCCACGAAGTCACTGAAAGCCTGGCTATTAGTCATAGCTACCAAAGACCACCAAACATCAGATGCTCCCTATCTTCACTACAACTCCAGTCAGCTTCGTCCCAGTGCACACAGCTGTGGAACAGTGACCCAGTTCATCGTAAATCACTTTGTACTACAAACACAAAAAGATAAACCAGCTGCTACAGGACCCTAAAATGTTCTCATATCAGGTGTGAAAACAAGAACGGTTTTTGTAATGTTGTCAGACTTTTGCTCAGCATCCAAACGCTCAGTTTGTGAGCGTAAAGGAGCAATAACACGCCACATACAAAGAGGTACGATCAGTAAGTACGAACAGTTTGTGCTTGGTAGCACATTGGACTAAATGCCTAAGATCTCCTTAGAGATTGTCCAGCCATGAGGTGGACACATAATATGACATAATTCCCGTCTACCTTTTGGCAGTGTTACGGCTGAATATTGTGTGGCCGGCCTCCATGATAGACCTCAAAGGAATTCAAAGTTTGAACCGCTTTCAGACAACATAAAAGTATAACTCAGAACCTGACGTTCAGGGCTCTGAGCGTCTTCGCCTGCATTGTTTTAAACTCATGCGTTCCTTCCAGACATCGTGAAAGCGTTTCCCAGGAGGGGGATCAAACCCAGCAGCCGATAATTGATTTGTTTCTATATGTGCACTGGGACTCATAGTGCAAACTCTTCTGGAACATTTCAACAGAACTGTTGGAAGCACTCCCTACAAAAAACAGCACAACCGTCTTCTCCACACCCTCATTACAGCAACACAAAGCCCCATATATGGAGGAAAACACCCCCAAAGGAGTTATTACGCGATACCCAAGGTGCTTTTACAGCCATGTGCTGAAGGAACGGAGGGAACTCCATCTGCTAACCCTCAAATCTGCAAAACAATCCATGAAACGGAGCCAATTTGGGTGTAAAAACTCACACAAACGTGATAAATCTCTTATTGTTCAAATGTCGGTGGAGCAGGAACAGCTTTAGTCTCCTGATGGAATAAAGAAACAACTATTTACCGCCTTCTTATTTTTACAGCTGAAAAATTAACAGCGTTGCAATTTGATGAGCCAAGTGTTTTTGTTTGATAATCGTGTTAGCTGTAAACTAACTGTTCTCATTACAATTTCATAATACAAATGATTAATTCCAAGAGTTTTGATCCATTTTGGACTAAATTTTGGACCCATTCTAGGGTGGACGTTTGAGTATCAGCCAAGGGATCAAATCAAATATTCAAGATGCCATCCAAAATGGCTGCAAAAGTTACTTCGGCCCCATATAAAAGACTTCATTCCCCCAAAAAATTCCATGAGAGGAAAGTTTTAAGTCTCAATACATTTGCAATTTGATGTGTCAAATGAACCTTTTTCACTACAATGTCCCCAAAACATAACAAAAAAACATTAATTAATTAATAAGAACAGAACATAATATTTAGGGGGCTCATACTGACTTGAACCTAAATATGAAATTTAAAAATACATGAATTAAATACGATCCCGCCAGTCTGCTCTGTGTCAGCCTGATCCCGTCAGATCTCAGAAGCTAAGCAGTGCAGGATCTGGTTAGTACTTGGATGGGAGACCTCTTCGGAACACCAGCGGCTGTGTGTGTTTCTCCAGGTAAAACTGGAGTTGCGTCAGGAAGGGCATCCAGTGTAAAACCTGTGCCAAATACTGATGTGGATCTGGCTGTATCCACTGTGGGGACCCCAAACAATACAGGAGCAGCCGAATGGACAACAACAAAATATGAATTAAAGACGATAGAAGGGTTTCGTGTGTGTCAGTGATAAAGTGGTTCCATTTTGGACAAAACATCACTCAGTCACAAAGAATTCATTGTCATGACTCTGTGTTAATCATGGAAGGCACGGGTGTCAGCCTCTCTCTCATTTTGATTTGAGGTTTTGCTCCACGTTGACCATAGCCATGGCAGAACCTTTCTAAAATAATTGCCTTCTGTAATTTCAAAAGATTCACAGACTTACAAGCACAGGCTCTCCGCCGGCGGCAGGCTGGTAGGTGACTCTATAGCTCTGGACGGCGCCGGGGGCAGCATCCCACTTGGCCGACAGCGTGCTGGTGGTGGCATTGAAGACCCGCAGGTTTTGAGGAGGTTCAGGGGGCACTGGGAGCACAAAGACACTTCCTTTTAGGCACATGTAATCCAAGCATTATGAGTTCTGATGAAGAGTGATAATAATAAGGATGAGGATGAGGATTAGCATGAGAATGAGCATGAGGATTAGCATGAGCATGAGGATGGTAGTGTTGGCGATGGTCCCATAATCCTGTGGGTCATGAAGCTGGAAATATTCATGGAAGATGATGGCAGCAGAGTGACAAAGGTTTAAGCTGTTCAGGGTGCAGTCGCAAAATTTTCCAATCAACATATTTATCAACAATTATAAGTGCTCTGATTTTATTCTTTTTAGGTTTTTGTGCGTAACATTGAATAATCAGTTGAATTGACATTTTTGTAGTTCAAACAGCTCAATATGAATACTAACAGATAAATAACTTTGTAATTAATGTTCTGTTGCTACTACTACTGATAATGATAGTAATAATAATAATAATAATCTCATTATTTATCTGCAGACAGCTTCCAAAATTAAATACAACTCTGAATTAATTAATTATTTTATCTTTTGTCATGATTTTAAACTTTGTTAAACATAATGTGGTGAAATTACAAAAGATTAGTCATTAATTTAGAGATTAAAAGAAATAACATTCAGGGTTCACTACAAAAACACATTCACTCACTGGGGATGTTTTTGGAAAGTGGAGATTACAACAAATGTGGAGCAGTCAACAAAATATCAGGGTACAAACAACCAAATGTGTTTGTTTATCTGATTTTGAAAGTATAATAAACTAGTGGCACTATAAAAAAAGAACTGGACTTTTAGAAATAATTGAGGCAGTGTTTTAAATTTTGTGATTGTAAAAAAAATGTGGAACAAGAATGTAACATATTTTAGAATTTTTGAAATGCAACTGGAGGCTAACAAATTGTAGGATGAAAAAAACCCTTTTCAGATGAGTTTAAAATTAAAAATATTTAAAGTAGAATTATCACAAATTTATGAAATACATTATGGACAATCTTACTGTTTACTTTGTAAAAAGGTAGATTTCAGGTTGAATAGATAAATATAAATTAAAATAAAATAAATATCACTGTGGCACATTTGCAAACAATACGAATACATGTGGGGAACAAATTCTCAAACAAAAGCGGAGGCAAAGTAACAAATCACATGTTTTTAAAATATTTTAAAAGGGCTAATGGGTGTAAGAATTTTTTTCTCAGGAATTCACTGTTATGGGAAATTTTTCTCTAAATTTGCTTGAATTTGACTGACGTTGACCGAACTAAAACCAAACAGCTAAAAAAATGATACAATAATAAACAACATGCAACAACATTAATCTGATGAATAAATGAAGCATCAGGTGAAGACATGATGAAATGACAACATGACATGAATGTCACCATGACAACACAAATGTTACTGAGACAAAGTGATGAACGATGGATGAAATTATTCACAATGAGGCTGGTCTGTGGACGACGACTTGTTTTTTGTCATAATTTGTGCTTGCGATGGACTAAAAATCTCCGATCTGATGAGGTAACTGTGTCCAAAATGGCAGCTATATTAGCTACCTCAGGTAATGAATGTATTTCTTTTTAAATAAAATTTTGCCCAACAACAGTATAAAATGTTTCAAAACAAATCTATAGTTTTCAGCCATTTTTTGCTGAAAAAAAAAAACATTTAATTTTGGGGTACTGACTTAGCTAACTATCTAAACAGGCTCAGCAAACTAGCTTGGCTAGTTAGCATGAAAGTGGCTTGAAAACAGACTGGTTGAGCTCATTTATGAACAAATAATATCTTCAAATAATATGTACACATGCGATAAAGCTAAGCTAGCTAGCTACAGAGTTCATTTACTAAACAGTTTAACCTTATTGTGGTTGTTTGTGATTTTAGTGTCTGACCGTTAGCTTCACACTGATAACACAACAGATGCGGCAGACCCAGTGTCAAATTACGAGGTCATCAAGATTACAGCCCCGCCCATTTTGCTAGATCTTGCTGATAAATTTTGTGTTGCTCATGTGTAGGGTGGCCAACCAACAAAAAAAGTCATGCAAATGACAAAACTTTTATGAAGCAACTAAAGGATGAAATGGACAAATAACTTTGTTTGCTTGGATTCTGAAAATAAATATTTCTCCGGTGAGTGACTTATTTTCGTTGCTTGCAGCGCAAATACATGGCGAGGCACTACGGCGCTCGTACATGCAGGTACGACAGAAAAATTAAAGTCTGCTTCCATTGACATTGTCCTTATCATCCACATTCCACACCGTATGACGAACTTTAAAAAGGAAAAAGCACTTTTCACATCACATACCCACTGGAGTCTTTGACACTACAAAGAGATGTTGAGAAAACAGAGTTATTTCAGGGTGAAATTGTTTTGGAGCTGTTGGGGGAACTGGGAGTGACGGGATGGAGGTTTTGCTCACGTGTGCTCTCGCTTCCAATCAGGCCTTCACTCTCTGACTCATCTGGGTAGATGGCGGTAACAGTGACATCGTATTCAGTGTCAATGTCCAGGTTCTCTAGAACGTGGGTGTTGTCGTCACTATTCAGGATGGCCTGGCCACGAAAGAAGAGAATTTATTGCATTTTTTTGTTGTTGTTGTTGTAACACCAAGATGAACATCTGTATCAGAGATTTAGAAATCAGGGTAAACAAAAAAACTGGATTTTGTTTTACATCATAAGTCACATCTAAGCGCTATACGCCATTCAGGTCTAGACCAGGTCTCACCGAACCTGCTTCTGGGCATCTCCTGCCCTGCAACTACAACTGATTGGTCAAGTCTAGTGTTTCCTTGCTCTTGACTGGATGAGCACACCACCATTGGTGGCCGCTGGTCTAAACTCTATCCACCCTGTGGGCAAGCACAGCGGACAGTGGTCTGGAAAAAGTCCCGAAGGTTTGTTTGTTTTGACAGGAGGAAACCTCAAGCAGACCACAATCAGCAGGGGGTGGCCATCTGTTAGAACCATTTCATCAAGACGGAACACAAAATACAAAACAAGACTTCCAAACATGCAGTGACTTATAACAGGAAAATCATCTATTTGAATTCCAGAGCAAATTGTGTGTATATAAATATTCCAAATATTCTAACTTAGAATACACATTAAGAGCAGGAGGTAGGAAACTGAAATAAAACTGTAAACTTGTGAACACAGTAATTTTGAGTGCTCTCCTAGTTTTAATATCCATTATATAATGTCAATTATAAAAGTGGACATGACATCACAAATACAGAGCTATGCATTTCCTTTGCGTGTTTGGCAACGTTACAGTAACAGTAACGCCGTCGTTTGTCGTAAACTTTACTGATCGTTGGCACAGATTGCTGAAATATTTAAAAATGCATCGTTTCTGTTTGGAACGTTCTCAGCCAACATGTAAAATGAGACTTTAAAAAACCTCATCCAGAATTTTTTCCGTGACATTATGTTTCACAAAGCCTGAAAAGAAAAGAAGCATTTTCACTTTTCTGTGTTTATTGCTCCATAAAGAAAGTCCAGTTGTGCTGAATTCTGAGATGAACGAAGGCTGTAAAAACATTTTGGTGTAGGTTTCATTCAATAGTTTTTGGACAGGAGTGTGTCTGGTGGAGAGTTAAAAGTGGGCACAAAAACCAGCTGAGAAGGCCAGAGAATATCAAGAATGAAACAAAGACAGCATTATTGTTGCATGAATGAACCTGGATGTTTCTACTTAACTTTTGGACGGCAAATATTTTGAGGCGCAAAGGGGATTGGTGCAACAACAATCAATCATTCTCGAGATCTGTTTTACTTCAACAACAACAAAGTCCTGATTGACAGTTTTGCAGAGTTTTGCAATCCCACCTGTGGTTTCATTTTCTCCTAATCGACCTTTGTTGGAGCGCAGTCCGAGCGCTGAACTCCGTCACTGATGATGTGCATTAATGCTCTAAAGCTGAGCTCAGAACTTTGCTGGTGGAAAGCTTCTATTTGAGTTCAAGTTCCAGTTTAATCAGAGGAAGGACGCGCCATCAGGCTGCAGGCAAAAACCTCCACTGTTGGTTGGATGGAGATCAGGCAACTCAGTCCAGATGTTTACCATCACTGCAGACAGATGGTGCTGTCCAAGCTAAACTAATTTGCATATCGGAAAGTGCTTAACTGGATTGCTTATGCACTAAATTACGATGCACTTTGATAATGAATTTCAGTGTAAATTGGTCAAGTTAAATCCAGGTGCCTCACTCCTGGTGATCAATTCCCCTCTTCTTCAGAAAGACAAGAGTGTCTCGGTCCAACCGGAGCAGTGCAACAGCTTGAGGAGCATTACGCAGAGAGAAAATCACATCCAGACTCAGGCGGACAATAATACTGCAGTCCAGACTCATTGACACAATACATATATATATGAAAACAAAAGAGAAGAAGTTTGCTTTCACAGGTGGGTTCATTAACTTACATCTCCAGCGTTTTCCCCGTCCTTCTTGGCCCAGGCTATGCGGTAAAGGGCCACATCCGGGGCTCCATGTTCCCAGGTGGCTCTGAAGGAGGACTGGGTCACGTCAGAGAACTGCAGGTTCTTCGGTGCAGGAACAACATCTGCTCAGACAAACAGAGCCAGGATGAAAGAGGGACCATCAGTTCCAACATATATTAACATATTTAAAAATTTGTTCGGTGCATGCTTGCTTTTATGACTGCACAGTTTTAAACGCTAACGGTGTCGCGCAGTGCGCTGCATGTTTAGTTTGTTATTACAAAACTTAAACTCAGTTTAAATTAACTGTGTGAATTTCTTCTTTTACCAGATGGATGCAAACCCACAAATCTTAGCGAATTATAACAATAAAATTAATTTGTAGCATAAATTTTCTCAGTTGTTCACTAAGAGTTTAAAAATTAGGATATTTTTGGTATCTGAAAGGTGCAGGTGGAGGACATTTACAAAAGTGGCTCCTCTTGACAAAATGAGGACATTCTTAGAAGATGAGAACATTTTTTTGGAAAATGAGGATATTGTGAAATCCAGTCGTTCACAAACTCCATTTGGAAGCCAAAAACAAAAAAAAGGGTCAAGCTGCTCCAATAGAGATTCAAGATTGATGAACTGTTAATTCTGCTGGGAAACGCAACCATTTTGATTACACACCTGTGAAAGCATTTCCAAGCATCGGGGTTCCAGGTCCCTCATCATAGATGGGGGTGACGGCCACGTCGTACTCCGACTGAGAAATGAGGCCAGACAGATCCAGGGTGGTGACGTCACCACTGACTTCCTCCTGAAAAACAGTAAGTAAGGCCCTTCAGCGTCTCCCTTGTTTTCACTCGGCGTCATCATACAACAGATCTGAGGTGGATCAACATGTTGATTTGGCACAAGATGCCCACCCTGATGCAACTCTATATAGGAGTAAGGACAGGGGTGGGTTTGAATCAGGAACCTTCTGCATTGGAAAAAAGTACACTTAACCACCACCCCCTGACCCTGAAACCTGGACGTACACCAAACTGTGAGGAAGGTGCACCGCTGACACCCCGAGCCGCCGCTCGGAAGAACCTCAAAAAGCCTTAACTTGACCATCTGCTGAGTGATGATTGTTGGTATGGTTTCACCATGGGTTTCTCCTCTTCAAAGACCAGCCAGATCTGTTTCCAGAAGATGAGACAACCACATTCTTTTCAAAGTTGTTCATCACTTAACACTAATCCAATTAACCTGAAAGTTTGACATGTTAAATTAATCACAGGAATGGATTGCAATTTGAGAAAGAACACATTTTCAAAAGCTTCTTTAAGAAACTATAAAAAATAAGTTATTTTTCTTTCAAAATACAAAGGGAGCTGGTTGCGTAAATCAAGACAAAGCTCTGACGAATAAAGTAAGTTCAGCAGCAGAAGACAAAAAGCTCCAACATCCATAAATCCACCAAGTGGGTTTCACCTGCAGGGAGGACATGGTTTCAGAGGTGATACTAAAGTGAGGCGGTGCAAGTCATCCATCAGAACGTTCTGGACACATGACGTGGGTGTCCACAAACTGGACCTCCAACTGTTTATCTTCTGCTGACATCCAAGTGAGAAATTACAAGGACGACGTAGTGCTGCAGTGATCCGGTCAGACTGAGCTGACGGTACCAGAACTCTGCTCAGTGTTCTGCTGTGCCAGAACGCTGATATTCTCATAACGCTCAGCCAAAGAGGAGCTGCTGCTGCTGCGTTCAGAGGCCGGCTCTAACTCCTGACCTGGTTACTTTCCCAGAAGTGAGATATCACTGCTGACAAAAACATTACCTTCCTGAAGATCAACCTGCACCTAAAGCCAAGTGACCTTACAGAAGACGTCCACGTTTTCAGTCTCTCATTGTTATTTATCTGGAAAACTAAAACATCTGGTGAGTGCTGGAAGAGAAACTCACAGCTGCACCTCCATGCTTTACACCTAAAACTCATGTCAACATTTCTGGCAAGATCGAGAGTTTGAACTACAGTCAAGGTCCAGGAAGATGCTCCAGTGTCGATGCAACAGTATTTAATTCAATACACTTATTGCTTTTGATGTGTTCCCACATGCATCGTATAATCTTACATTTAGACCACAAGTCATGTTTGATATATGTCGGTGCTCCATGTATTTGTTTGCTTGACTGAAGATAAGTATCCTCAAGATGTGGCAGATGGATTTCGCTGAGTGCTTGTGGGCAGTCAGTCATTGATTATATTTTGGTGCTAAAACTCATGTCTAGTCAATTCTTTTGCATCAGAAGATGAGTTTCACCTTTATCTTCTTCTTTAAACCCTCTAAATGTATGACATCATAGAGACCTGATGGAGGAAAGTCAGGTGCCAGACAACTCTCCTTTACGGGTTAACAATAGTTGGCCATTATTAACCCAGCAGAAGTAAACACTTTCAGTATTTTATTGAAGTGATAAGAGCAAAGGGGAAGGTGAGGAGGTCAAGCAGATGGGGGCAGTTTGGAGTCTCTGTGTGCCACAAGTGGGAGTTCCTCAATACCTACATCCCAACACCTGCAGGCATAATGACTCTCTTCCCATCCTTTACCTTGTGCCTAACAACCATAACCCAATCACATTTCAGAGGACAGGATTGCATCGTGGTGATGAATGCCTTTTGTAAAGACCACTACCACTTGGACTGCAGCAGTGCCAGCAGACATAAAGACTTTGCCCTGAAAAGGTGATAATGAAGCTGAGCCTCTTGGTTTACAAATTGATGAATGTTTCGACCCTTACCCATGGTCCTAAACTTTGGGTAATGACAGAATGTGGTCATGGATCCAAGTAGTTCAAATGAGTTTCCTTCACAAGATGACTGAGTTCACCCTGAGGGGCAGGGTGAGGAGGTCCGAGGAAACTTCTGCTCCTTTGTATAGAAAGGAACTTGTTTAGAATCATCTCAATGGATGTCTCTTGAATATGTCTCATGTGCCTGTGGCAGTTTTCCAAGCACATACAGCTGCAAGAAGACTCCGGAGTACATCCAGAACACACTTCAGGGATAGTATACCTGTCTGCTGGTTAATGTCTTGCAACCTCCCAGAGAGTAACAGGAAGACGTGGATGGGAAGCCACCTTTAGATGAACGTAATCAGTCTGCTGCAGTGGTGCCTCAGCTCCCCCAAGGTCATTGGGAAGAAATGACGGACAGAAGGAATGTTCACCTACGGATTTGTCTTTAATCTATAAATGTATAATTCTTCATCAGCATACCTTAAAGGTTGGCACCAAGGTATCATGAGTCGCACAAAAATGTATTTTATTTATTTTATATATTTTATTTCTCAAATTCTTTTGTCGATGCAGGAAATATTCTGCTACTCATTAGTACATGTCAAACGCAGATATGTTTATCATGCAGCTTTAAAAAGAATCTGCTTATAATCAAGAAAATAGTGAAACAATTGATAATTTATGCCGTGGCTTAAAGGATGTATTGTAAATGAACAATCCACTAATCCCTCACAGTGTGTATAATCCAAACTGGTCCTTTACCTCCTCGGTCATACTGGTTGTGCACTAGTACTACTAGTTTTAGTACTACTAGACTGGAAGACCTGCAATTATTATCTGCTACACCGTGAAATGTTTCTGGTCTGGTCTTTCAAATTTAAATACAGCAAAGTATAAATTCCTGTACAAAGTCTTATTTTACATGGAAATGTACAACACCATTCGAGATTAGAGAGATTACTTTAGTTTTTCTGTGCTGGACAGGACTGGATTAACAGGAATGACTGCATCACTGAAATATAATCATCATGCCATCTTTGCACAACTGTTTGGTTTTTGTTATCTGGCTGTGCTGCCGAGGAGCACCAGCACTTTTATAAGCAGTTGTAAAATCCAAACATTTTCCATAATCCCCTTTCGTAACTCTTCCTATCCTGCACTAGATGTTATTCTAGAGGAGCAGCGCTGATGTTTTTACCTCCTTTAGATCTCCGTCCTCTGGTTTGTAGGTGATCATGTATTTGCGGACTCGTCCTGGAGCCGCGTCCCAGTTCAGCTTCATGGTGCTGTGAGTAACATCAGTGATTGTCACGGCTCCAGGCGGAGGCATGGGCACTGACAGAAGACAAATATTTATTGTCTGAGGTTAAAATTAAAGTAAATCTTTACACTTCTGGTACTGTCTGACTTGACATTTTTTAATCCTTGAAGAGATGCTGATGTTATACGACCATAACGACCTAAAAAAAAACAAAAATGCAGGCAGCAGCTCAGTTTAAAGTGCTGCCACTTTATGTTTTTTCCAGGGAATCTGTTTTCTATCTTTAATGTCTTGATCTGAAATACAAACAGCACCAGGTGGGAAATATGATCCTGCGCTTATGAAATTGTTGCTTACATCATAGAAATTTTTAAAATCCTGGAAGTGGATGACACAGAGTGAGAAGTTCTGGCTGTTTGGCATAAATACTTGCATCAAGTCCGCATGTGAATTTTATATCCATATAAAATTTGACATGATGCTCAGTAAGATGATTTTACAGCCACAAACATGCTAATTAGCCAAACTAGCTGACTGGGTCGGTCTAAGATAGCTTGTTTGTGACTCTAACTAACCAGCTGAAACTCCTTGAAAGGAATCTACATCAACATAATATAATCTTGTTTTACATTTTCAGTTTTTGGAATAGTTTTGACTTGTATTCTGTGAAATTGATTATGTAACATGTTTAGCTAATAAGACAGCTGCCTCCATTATGGCGTCATTAGCGCTCACTGCTGAAAACATTAGCAGTATCAAGGATGAGATTTAGATTGAGATCAGTCATTAAAGTCAACAAACATTTAACTCAATGGAAACTATCTGCCCTGATTCCCCCGTGACAAGAACATTAGCATTTTAGTCGCGAAAAGGTACATTTCAATTCATATTAATGTAATTTGCACTGATTCAGTGGAATTTAAGGAGGTTTAAGATTCACTTGAATCACTAAAGAAATATTTAGATTCAACTTCAGGTTTGATAAACTTGAATTTGTGGAGAGATGCCAATAACAAATGGAACATGCTAGTTAGCATGTGGCTGTTTGCAAAGAAATATGTCTTCATCAGATAATGTCAGACTGCAAAAAGCTCAGGATTTTTACTAAATACAAAGTGTTTAGTTAAAATAATACAAAATTCAGCATCGTAATTTTCTGACACAAAAAACAAGCTTTCCAATCAGGAGCCAAAAACCAATCCAAAGTGGACAACCAATTCAGCCAATCAGGTTCTGTTTGACTTCCAGAGTGTTGTCTTATTTGTGGGTTACGTACGTGTGACTGCCGTCCCCTCCAGGGGCTCGCTGGCAGTTTCACTGTGCAGACCGTAAAGACTGATGGCGTATGCCGTGTTGGGAATCAGCTCCGTCAGCTGGACGTCATTCACGTCTCCTCCAACACGAAGCTGCAGGACAACAAAGGAGCAGAAAGAGAAATGGAAAACCTGAGGTTTCGGAACTTTGGCGATATGCCGTCACAAGATAAATCTGACACATTAGAAGGTCACTTAAAAAGTACAATTGTTCAGAACAAAAAAAAAATATGGAAAAGGGGACTGAAAGAGAAAGATCAAATCACTTAATAATACTGATTGAAATAGTCAAAAACAGACAGTGGAATATAGTTTGTACACCAAATTACACATTCTGACTTTTTCTTTCTTTTTACTATAGTTGAACAGTTGGACTTGACAGGCATATAAAAGGGTCATGAAACTGGGAGGAAAAAATGACTCAGTGGTTCACCTGGTTGTGACTTTTAGTTGCTTGATCTTGGACTGAAAGCAGGAAAGTTGTGCAGATTTATGGTTTTGTTGTCGACGTATAAAGTTGTAAATGGTTGTGCACTCACTTTACCTTGCAGAATTTATCGAGCCTTACATGCTTCCTCATACCCTGCAGTCTAACGATGTGGGTTTGCTTATCGTGTTCTTGACAGCTGACATGAGAATGTCCACGTTTGCTACTTCCACTTAATCTTATAAAACTACCCTCAAAACACATTTATGTTCTTTTACTTCCAGTTAGTTTATGGTTTAAGTCATTTTAACTGCATTCATGACAGTTTAGATTTATCAACTTTATTAAAGATTTATTCAATGGTTTGCGAAACAAAAAGCTGATAACAGCTGTTGCAGATGTGTCGCGAGTCTAGTAACTGGTTTCAGGTCTTTTTGGTGCAGTTACACTTATTTAGCACCTAATCCATCACTGTGAACATCACGTCAGTCAATCCTCGGACATGTCTCATTATCACTGGCTCCATCTGCTCTCAGATAGCATCCCGGTTTTGAAGCAGACGTGGTTGTCAATGTGATGGATCACCAACCTCAAACAAGGTTCAAGTCTCTGCACGTTTTCCTGCACGAGCCCAGAGGTGGGTGACCCCGGCCTCAGTGAGTAAATGTCCCACCATGTATTGTTCCTACCTGTGCACCTCAAGCAGGTGATTTCACTGATACGTTTGTCTAAATGCCTGAAGAGTTGAGCTAATTAGAATCAGCTGGTTTAATGAGTGAATGGAAGAAATGTGTGGTAGGACTTGGACTCAGTGAAGACTGCTTACCAGCATCACAAACACACCGTCTACTAGACCTGGATCTCAAGCAGGGTCCACATCACACTCCACTGGTTGACCAGTCACACGGGTGAACAACGTCTTTTCTTTTTAAATAAATTGATTTGTTTTTAAATCATAAAGTGGGGTCTTCCTCTGAAGCAACGTTTCCACAAAGCTACATTTAAAAACAGCTGATGTGTCCACAGTTAGCAGAAACTCTGGTGGAAGAATTTACCATGAAGCCAAAACAGTATTTTTACATCACATCATTAATGGTGTAAATTAACAGTTTTGTACGTGGTCTTGGGGTTTGGACCTTGGTCCAGATCTCCAGGTACATATTTTCCACTAAACACCATCGTACTGTGAATTAAATCATCCCTGACATTTTCCCCTGGTGCACAATTCCATGTGTAGGTTAACACCAAGCAGGCGTTGACTTTTTAGCCACACAGCATCTGTTCTGTTCACTCTGATGACTTCAGGCTGTGAGCTAATCTTTGCCATTACCCAGAGGACTTTGTCAGAGGACCTTGCATTTTGTAGGTCTGGACTGAAGTTCAGATCCTGATGTGCTACGAGCTCATTGACTCGTCACTTGGAGACAGAATCTTCATGTGTTTACATGTTGTCTAAGTGGTATGTGTGTGCATGTAAAAATGTCAATCCCATGAAGGAATGTGGACAGTATCTTCTACCTCCTGAAGAAGATAGAAGAGTGGACACTAAGAATGACTTTACCTCTTTCTCAGGCTGCGGCCCGGTGGCGTTGATAGCTTTGTACAGCAGCATGTAGCCTGTGGCACCCGCCGCTTGATCCCACCTCACCCTCATGGTGCTCATGGTCTCATCATAAACGTCCATGTTCTTCACCGCTGCCAGAGGCACTGCAGAGGCCAAAACACGCACAGCAATAAACGCTTCAGCCTGACGTCAGGCTGTGTGTAGGAACCTTCAGTCCATTACCACCTGTACATGGCCCACTAAAACTGCAGCAGTCACGAATGACCTCAAACACATTACGTTACATCGACCACCAGAGCTGAAGCAGTCATCTCCAACTCCAACATATGTGCCAAAGCAGGATTTATGAAAAAAAAGACCCCACAAGATGCAGTTTGCAGCTGCAGCAACTGTTTCCACCGGTCATGTTCAGTGTTGAACCGTGCTGTTTCCTGCTGCTGACGAACACATCAACAACAGATGGATGAAACCGTTCTTTGTTGTCCCCAAGCAGTGCTGTGACACCTGAAGTTCAGCATCAAAGGACGTGTTTTGAAATGTTTTAACCGACAATTGTTTTGAGAGGCAAATTTTAAACACTGGCATAAAAAAATTAAGCTGTCAAACTATTGTGACAGTTGAAGGAAGACCAGGTCTGGTCTGGGAGCTTCTGCCAGTTCCATGCATCACAGCATCCACTACACTATGCACTCACTTTGGGTCCTGGATGGCAACCATACAGGCAGACAATCAGTCCATTTCCACCTCTGGAAAGTAACCACCCTCTTGACACAAAGGCCGAGGACCCCGAGACAAGACATGTCACTGTTGCAGAACATGAAACTCCCAACAAGTTCAACACTTTCACGACATACAGATACACACCTGATGATAGAGTCCAGGAAGTCATTGAAAGCCTGGATCTTAGTCCGTGTCAATCTCAAACCCAGACGCTTCTCACTCAGCTTCTCAAGTGATTGGCAAAAAGGTACCTAAGCTGCCGGTCTCCATAAACCAACCCAACACCCAGTCCATGCAATCAATATAGAAGCCAGAACACATCCTTGATGAACGCCATCATTCACTGGGGAGAAGAAAAACAGAGATGCTGCCCCATCCCACACGGCACTCATAGTGCCAGTGTATAGACTAACTGTGATGCCCAGCCACATTTTGGAGAAACCTACAAATTTCATGATGTCTTTGAAAGCAGCTCAGTCAACTAAATAAAAAGCTTTTCAAAAATCAACATAGACTGCAAGACGCATTGCTGCTATTTGAGCTTGCTTTCAGTGAGTACTTGCAGAAAGGGATGCAGTCAATGGCTGACTTCTTCAGAGCGATGCTGAACATCACACCAGAAGGACCAACCTCCTACAAGTGTTCAAAGTAGAAATTTATCAGGACCAAACCAAAGTATCATTCCACACTAACTGCAGTGGGACGGGGTGCAGTTTAGGAGAACCAAAGTGCTTTGATTCCTCTAGAAGCAGGCTGAGGGTCACTAGACCACAGATGGTGAGTCACCTGATCAAACGCCTCCTTGTCTACCCCTCAAGGTCATCACAGCCTGCATTCTGAACTCCTTACACAGCCTGGAATTTCCATCAAACTGTGCACTACGACTCCTCTGGATGATACTCAGACTGAAGGTGATGTATCAAGGAAAACATTCTAAAGCTTCACCAACTGCTTCAGTTTCAGTCTGTTTACTACTGAGTTCCCCATTCCAGAGTCATGTAACACTAAATGCTGAAGTTCACAAGTTAAAGCAGCTGTCAACTACGAAATACAAAACAAGCACTTGTGTTTCTTGCTTTGACTAAAACTCACATTTTCATTCCTGTCCTCTTACAGTTGAGTGGTGGACTGGGATGGGTTTGGTTCTATCAGTGGAGTTCTGTCCTGAACATACAGCTCTACGTGTAAAGTAGCAATTCAAAATGGCCAAACGTGAAGACGGAATACACTTACACGTGGTCTCAGTGTCCTTCAGAGGTTCGCTGCTTATCCCGTTGACCACAGCGTAGACATTGACGAGGTACTCGGTCAGAGGTGTGAGGTTCTCCAGCACTAAAGTGGTCTCTGATCCATCAACCAGCACCTGAAACGATAAAAACATGGATTTAATTCCAGAACTATACATAATGCTGTAGAAAAGAAAAGACACCATCCATGTCGCGGAAACATGGATGGCATTCCAGAACTTCTCATCCACATCACTGGTTTCACGTTTAATAGCCGTTATATTTTTCCTCTCCTTTTGGTCGAGCGAAGACTCTGCAGCCTGAAATGACTTCTGTGATCACTCCAAATATTCTGCAATCACAAAAGAAGAAACGGCAGGAGGTAGAGCGGCTTCAGAGTAAAATGATGTCACTAATCGTGCATGTCCTGTGAAAAATAAACAAACTCTTACTCTCCCCAAAAAGACAGCCTTAAAGGATTGAAACGCAGTAAACAATCATGTCTGTGGGTGAGCCTACAAAGTTCTCAGGCTTAAACGAGCCCATATGCAAGGACACGGGGCTGGAAACCAACTTCTATTCCTTGTAAATCACAGCAGATTTTCCAAACAATAACAACACAACAAGAGCGGGAGGAGCCAGATCGTACTTCACATTCTTTCCTGCTCTTATATGGATCTGTCCATCAGCGTGTGATGGTGGTCCAGTGGAATGTTTACCGTTGTGTCATTTGGCAGCTGAACGGCGTGACGTTGGATTGATCTTCTGTTTGAAAGTAAACCAAAAGGACGAATGTCAAACAAAGAGGCTGCAGCTTCACAGTCGGTTCAGTCGTTGTCTGCACTGTAACTAATTGATGGATGAAGTCATTTTGTCTCCAATCACATAAAAGGACACACCCTCAGAATTGTTCAATTGGAAAGCAGCATCAACAAATCTTTTTCTTGTTGTTCTTGATTTTGGTTGGTTTTAAAACATGTACTGTGTCCCTTTAACCCTCAAACAACTGAGTGGGGTCATTTATGACCCCAGGCATATATTTTATTTTTGCACCATTTTTCTAATTTTAATCACAAAAAAAGTTTCCTACCATGAATTTGTCAATCTACAGTGAGGAAAATAAGTATTTGAACACCCTGCGGTTTTGCAAGTTCTCCCACTTAGAAATCATGGCGGGGTCTGAAATTTTCATCTTAGGTGTATGTCCATAATCTAAAAAAAAACCTTAGTTGCCCTGGCTGTGTGTTTTGGGTCATTGTCATGCTGAAGACCCAGCCATGACCCATCTTCAATGCTCTTACTGAGGGAAGGAGGTTGTTTGCCAAAATCTCGCAATACACGACCCCATCCATCCTCCCTTCAATACGGTGCAGTCGTCCTGACCCCTTTGCAGAAGAGCACCCCCAGTGTATGATGTTTCCACCCCCATGCTTCACGGTTGGGATGGTTTTCTTGGGGTTGTTCTCATCCTCTAAACATGGTAAGTGGAGTTGATTCCAAAAAGCTCTATTCTGGTCTCATTTGACTACATGACCTTCTCCCATGCCTCCTCTGGATCATCCAGATGGTCACTGGTGAACTTCAAACAGGCCTGGACATGTGCTGGCTTGAGCAGAAGGACCTTGCTGCCCTGCAGGATTTTAAACCATGACAGCATCATGTGTTACTAATGTAATCTTTGTGACTGTGGTCCCAGCTCTCTTCAGGTCATTGACCAGGTCCTCCTGTGTAGTTCTGAGCTTTCTCAGAGTCATTCTTACCCCACAAAGTGAGATCTTGCATGGAATCCCAGACCGAGGGAGACTGACAGTCATCTTGTGTTTCTTCCACTTTCTAATAAATAATCATAACAGTTGTTGTCTTCTACCAAGCTGCTTGCCTGTTGTCCTGTAGTCCATCCCAGCCTTGTGCAGGTCTACAGTTTTGTCCCTGGTGTCCTTAGACAGCTCTTCGGTCTTGGCTATGGTGGACAGGTTGGAGTGTGATTGATTGAGTGTGTGAACAGGTGTCTTTTATACAGCTAACAAGTTCGAACAGGTGCAATTAATACAGGTAAAGAGTGCAGAATAAGAGGGCTTCTTAAAGAAAAATTAACAGGTCTGTGAGAGCCAGAATTCTTGATGGTTGGTAGGTGTTCAGATACTTATTTGCAGCAGTATCATACAAATAAATTATTAAAAAAAATCATACATTGTGATTTCCGGATTTTTTTTTTTTTTTTTACATTATGTCTTTCACAGTGGACATGCACCTAAGATGAAAATTTCAGACCCCTCCATGATTTCTAAGTGGCAGAACTTTCAAAACCGCAGTGTGTTCAAATACTTATTTTCCTCACTGTATCTGTCCTGCATTTGTTCATAGAATTTTGCAAGGATCGGCCGATCCATGTGGCAACTATAATCCAAACTTATGTGGGGTCACTTATGACATCCCGGGAAGATCTATGAGATTTTTGACATTATAGCTTCAGATGGTTTTGTAATTTGTTGATTCTAATCATTATATTTTACTGTTTTGCAGGGAAGCCAACAGATCTATAACAGCAAGATTTACAGCTGCACAAGCATTGAGACCGACATCGCTGAAGACCTGCAGGGCTCTTAGTTTTGATCCAGGACATTAAAAAATACAACTTGAGCTCCAACTTGAGCTCCAGCTTTAACCTCGAGTTGTACCAAAATACTGTTGTATCGTTATCTAACCTCCTCAGTGGCTCCTCCAGCCATAGGCTGGTATACGACACGATACTGATCCACAGGGCCACCAGGTGCCGTCCAGTTGGCCCGGAAGGAGCGGTGGGTCACCTCTGAGGTCACCAGGTCAGTGGGCGGCCCCATCTCATCCCCTGAAAGAAGACAAACAGAACTGGAATGTGACCGGACAAACTAAATATTTCATACGGTGAACACTGTCACCACAAATCCATCTTCGAGCCGACAGTGAAGCTCGGCCCGCTGTTCTTTAGAACTTGTGACAAAGGGTTTCCTTTCAATGTTTATCACCCGGCTGCACTATCAGTCTTTTTGTGTTCACTCTTAAAACTGATTTATTTGCTTAAAGTTCCACAACATCTTCTGGCGTCCCAGGATAATCGATGCTGAAGGGCAGAAACCCGTCGCGTTTAAGTGACACGTTTCTCATTAATCTCGTCACCACAATCTGTCCGAGTTTCTCTTTTTTAATTTCTTTGAAGAAAAATGATTTGTGAATAATAGAAAGCTTTATTGTCCTCTTTTAGAACTACAACATCTGAATCTCATCTCCTCTCTCATTATTTTCTTCGGTCAAACAAAAAAGTGTCCCATCGCTGATTTTTGTGTCTTTGCTGAAAGTTTATGTTGTCCTTTGTGAGTTTAAGAACATTAAAATTAACTTTTAAGTATTCTAACAATATGTTTTTCTCTCTGTGCATCACAAAGCAGAAACAAACACTGAATGAAGAAAGAAACAAACACTGACTTGAAGAAATCATAGTTTTGTCAACTAGGTGACTGACAAATTTAGGGTTCAACCATTGCCTTTCAAGGGGTCTTGTCTGCAGGACTGGGTTTCCATCTGTAGGTCCTCCTGAGGGTTCTATTAGCTGTGAGGGTTATTGGGTGTAAGTTGGGGCTTTCTGCTGGTTGATGTCTTCTGTGGATCCCTTATCTCCATACCACCAGGTCCTAACTATACATGTAAGGTGGTTGATGTGAGGGTGTTGAGCTGGGTTTGTCACAGTCAAGTCTCTGGCGACCCCTCCCAGTTGTCTTATATTTTATTTGCACGTTGGACACACTGGGCTTGGTGTGCAGGTTGGGCTTGTGTTTCAGGTAGGGTTCAGGCATGATGGAAGCCAGAGGACCTAGGGGTTGCCCCCATCTGCATCCCAATTGTACTTGTAGCACCTCCTGTATACACTTCATGTACATAACAGTCAAATTCATATATGTATTTCTCATGGGGTAAACCTTGGGTCATGGGGGCGAGGGTGGTGTGCTTGTGATGGTCCATCGCCTACAGTTCCTGCCCTGTATGTCTGTTTCTACACTGATATTATGGTAAAAATATCAACCATAACTAGCCAAAGATAGACTACCGCTATGTTTAAATGCCTCCACACCAGCGGGATAATGACTTAATTTAATGTTGGCAAATTAGCGTCTTCAAGGGCAGGGGTGGTGGCCAAGTGCTTAGTGCACTTGGTTTTAGTGCAGACATTTCCTGGTTCAAACCCCACCCCTGCAACACTTCTCCATGTAACTGTAAAACTTGTGCCAAATCAACATGCAGATCCACTTCTGATTTGCTGTGGTGACCCTCAGTGAAAACAATGGGCAAGCCCAAGGGACTTACTTAAATTAGCCCCTTCAAATGGATCTCAAAGCAAGTTTAAAGCAGTCATTATTCTTAAACCGGTTGTAAAATAACAAAAAAAACTATCTCAGCTTGACATAAATGAAACTTTAGTTGACTTTGTTGGTGACTTGTTACCAGTGTTGGGGAAAGTAACTTTGGAAAGTTACTTCATTAGTTACTTCATACAGTTAGTTCATTAGCAGCTGCGGACACCTTGTCGGCAGCTGCTGAATGTAATTAATAAAGTTACTCATAATCTAATTTGGTTATTTTTAAGATTTAGTACTCAGAAAAGTAACTATTAGTTACATTGCTGATGAATTACTTTGCTGATTGCTCAATCTTACGAGTAACCAAGTTACATTACTCATTACCTTATTAGTTACATTACTTATTACTTGCAAGTTTTCGGCAGATTCTAATAAAGTAATTGCATAATGCTGCTAATGAAGTAACTGCATAAAGCAACTGTATAAAGCAACTAAAAAAGTAACTAAAAAAGTAACTTGTCAAAGTTACTTTCACAACACTGCTTGTTACAAATAAGCTCTTTTTATTTCATTTTTTTTTAATGATGCAAGGATTATCCTGGGTAAAATAACCAGGAATCAAAAATAAATCTGAAGATGATGATCCATATCATCTGGGAGTTGATGACACCAGTTATCAATGTGGCACAAAAAGGTATCAATAATCATATTCAGATCTCTTTGCCTACCTGAACCTTTGACACTGTTACAGAGGTTGTTTGTGAGGTCATCAACAATGTCCAGAAGGAACTGGAAGTCATTGACGTTGTACATGTGAATGTCATCGGGGTCAGATGCTATGGACCTCAGTTCATTCTCGTCGGCGTTCTTCACACCTGAGAAGAAAAGCTCTTGTCATAACTACTTCTCCAAAACACAAGTCCAAAGCAAAGTTCAAAGCGTACGACCAGTTTTGATGCTGTCCAAATGCGTCCTGACATGTTCACTCACCGATAGCATAAAGCTCAATGCCACTGTCCCTCAGGTTCTGTGAGTTGACGATGATGTCATCCTGGGACTTTCCGTCAGTGACCAAAACTCCAATTTTGCGGGAGTCTGGACGCATTCCCACGTTGGGTTTGAAGTTGTTCTGGAGGATGTAGTTGAGCGCCAGACCTGTATGATGATGATGATGATGATAAGAAGTCATTGCAGACCATAAAGACAGTGAACACCACCAATGTGAACAGGTGAGTCCTTTAAATTAGGCTTTTATCTTTGGCAGAAATGTTTGTTAAACTTTTGTTTGTTCCAGCGTGTAATTATGTGACGTATAATACGATCTGTTCCAGGTCTCAAACGGTTTATAGCCTCGAGCTGATGTACGGTGCTGTAAATCGGGTGGATGGTGTAACTCACCTGTCATGGTGTTGCCTCCTTTGTATGGCAGGTTGTCTATGGCATTCAGCAGGGAGGGTTTGTTGGGGTGAGCGTTCAGGTGCCACTCAGTCTTTGGATCTCCACTGTACTGAGCCAAACCTGCAGAAAACCCACAAAGAATTTAAAGTACTCAACACTGTGAATGATTCTGGACTGGACTAAGGTTCCACTGCAGTCCAGAAGGCACTCAGAGGCTGTGTAAGGTTGGACTTTACGTGTGTGCAGTTCTTTCAGGTCACTTATATTATGGTTCTGACCTGTAAAAATAAACGGAACTGAAACAGTAGGAAGTAAAATAAAAATATTACCAATCTGCACTCTGTCAGGGCCGATGTCGAAGACGCTAACCATACGCCTGATGAAGGTCCTGATGGTCTTAAAGTTCAGACGGCCAATGCTCCAGGAGCCGTCGACCAGCAGCACGATGTCGGCCTTGGCACTGGTTTTACACTGAGGCTCTGTGGAGGAGAAAGACTGTGAGTGAAACACCCGAAACAACACAGAGTCCCACGAGTGAGCGTCCGTGAAGGCATACGTGAAGATATGAAAGGGTGAAAATGCAGAAGAGGAAGGATGGATACAGCATTAACACAGGACAAATAACTACAACAAACAAATCTTACATTCACAAATAAAAGTCATTTTTACAGCACAATGATTGACATGACATTATATATAAAAAATAATCATTCTAACAGTGGTTCAACTGCCATTTTTCCATCTCTTCGGGTGCCTTTTTTCCTTGTCTTTCTTGTAGCAGTTGTTCTTCCCAGCAGTAAACCATCTCTGTGGTCTTTTTCTGGCCTTCTATTCCAACAGTAGGAGTTAGCCTCTGTGACACTGTGATATACGAGGCCTTCTGTTTCCAAAATTTACTGCACATTCCTGCACCGGGCACCTGTAGGCGGGACAACGGCCGCTCGTCCAATTTAAAAGCAGGTCCCTGTGTGTGCAATTGGAAACAGGTTAGCAGATAATGGAAGCAGTTGGTGTTTATCAGGCTGCAGAAACAAATGCTCAGAGGAAAGAAGTCTGTTTGAGTCCCACCACCACCAATAAACAACATACTTATGTTGCTCCAACATTCATTAATAAAAACAGATGTCATAAACAGGCACAGCTCTCAAAGGTCTCCGGCACACTGCAGACGACTGCTGGATCCACTGTTCAGAACACTTCAGTCGGCCCAGCGTATATCACCAGTGTCCTCCTGAAACCAGCAGTAATCCCAACTTTTATCATTCTTGCACTGGAGCCAGTGGATGACTTTACTGTCTGGTCCCTTTGCGTGTGTGTGTGTGTGTGTGTGTGTGTGTGTGTGTGTGTGTGTGTGTGTGTGTGTGTGTGTGTGTGTGTGTGTGTGTGTGTGTGTATATATATAAATCAGATCAGTTTCATTTGATAAAATCCAAGGTGTGCTCTTGCAAAGTTCCAAACTCTGAGAATAAATTTGTGGTTCATTAAAAACAGGAATTAAGTCCTTTTAAATCATGAATTGCACGACTGCATTTCTAAGTATAAACATGCTCTGCAAGACGTCAACGCAGCTTCAAAATTGACAGCAATAAAGATAATGTCACATTATGTTCAACACAGTCACTAAGGTGATTGTTTTATTGAATGTTCTAAAATAGTAAATTTGGGAGTTTTACAAATAAAATACAGCAACTGCTCCTATGGCAGAAAAACCATTCACACAATCAAATGCAATCTGGGACTCCAAACCATTATTGTCAGACTTTTCTTCATATAATCTGAGGAAAGCTGTAACGGGTGTTAAATGTACTACTTGTCTTCTCTATTGCTGACTGGGCTTGTAAAGGATCTCTGGTTTGGGCCCCTTAAACGGAATATTTCAATCTTATATCTCACCACTGAAAGTCTTCCTGCTATCTTAAAAACTGCAATTTATAATTGCATGAAAATGAGAAGTTTTTAACTTGTAATAACTTTCAAAAAAATTGCCAGTGAAACAAATCCAAATTCACTTTCTTGAACTAAGATCTTGAAATTAGTTGGGAAAGCTCCTTTTCAGGAATATTTTGCTTGTATTAGGTATGTTACACCCTAGCAGGGTAAAAATCTTACGGTTAGTCAGAAAACCTTGGTTCATCTCAGATATAACTCATAAAAAGACTTTCACTCAACAAGATTTTTAAGATGCATCAGGTAAAAACAAGTCCTTATATCGTTCTCAAATTGTCCTTTATACTGTAAGTGAGTTTGTTTGACATAAAGTGTTAATTTGATATTTTGACTAAAATAAGACAAATATATTTTATGTTTGTCTGCACAGGTGCAAAAGCATTGGAATATTAAGGAATTCCCAAAAAGTCTCCATTTGTTGAAATACTGACAGAATTTTTTGTCATTTGGGAATTCTGATGCCTTCAGTGTTTGTAAACACGGCACGACTCAGGATAATGGAATGACATTCAACTAAACATGGGGATAATTCTGTTCACTGTCAGGTTTCTCCAGCTCAAAAAAAAAAAAAAAACACCAAAAAGCCAAGACATATTAAAAGGAATATTTGTTAAAAAAGAAGAAGGTTTTTTGTTTTCATTTTGTCTGACGGACAGCAGAGAGTTTGGCCATGAGGCAGCTGTGCTAAAGCATATGGAGCTGTCAGATAGTTTGGATTAAAGCCTCCTCGAAGCGAGAGCTGCTGCTGCTGCAGCTCTTTAATGTGTGAGGATCTCTGAGTGGGCAACTGCTCTCCGAGTCTGCTCCCCATTACAGCAGGAATTTCTGCCCAGGGTCAGCACCTCCTCTGGGGAAAAAGCATAACATTTTCCTCACTACATACACTGCAGCAGCAGCAACTCTTTGGCTCATTTAAAAAAAAAATCCAAAAATCCTCTGTAATTGTAAGCAGAGCCTTTTTCCACCTCAGGCCACATTAAAATGGGAAATATCTACTTTTGCATGACTAAATCAAAACATTCCGGTGACAGATTAAGTTTTTTGGCAAGCAAATGAGGATTCGGCGATACATTTAATGGTCAGCACATCTCGGGGATGGCAGGACAGCTTTCCAGTCAGTCAATTTTAAACGTTAGTGTCAACACCTCAGCACATTTGTTAAATGACAAGTCATTTAGCGCCAGATTCCAGATCTGATACAAGCAGGATGGTGAAGCCCACGCCAAGCAGCTCTGAATCATTTCTACTAATCACAGTCACCTGTGTCAAATTTCGATCTACAATTCCAACACAACAGTGATATTAATTCCATTCGACACCAATTTGGGAAGTCAAACCGCGCCTTTGTTGCTCTAAAATAACTTGGATCAGACCGCGTGTAGTCTGCAGGCCTGCACTTTAGGATCCTTCCTGAGACATAATGTTGCATACAGGAGTTGTCACTTTACCCTGATGGTCAGAAGAATCATCAGGAGGCATTTCAGGACCACCATTGAGGGTCGTCCTCTCCTCTCCTGCCAGAGGTAAACTCTGCCCACCGTCAAACACCCCAAACACAGCTACCGAGTACTTTGTTCCAGCCCTAAAGGAAACGGTGGTTTAAAAAAAAAACTCCATCAGACTTTGACATAGGAAGGTCTGGTCTGTAAAATGTACATAAAATCTACGTATAAGTTAGGAGACCTTACCTGAGCTCTTCAAGAACTATTGTGTTATCAAAGGGACCAACCAACATCTCTGCCAAGTCGACTTCATTCCCTGTGGGGTGAAATGTCACTTTGTAGCCCTTAACATCTCCAGGTGCATGATCCCAGGAGACTCTGAAACTGTTCGTGGTCAGCTCTGATGTCTGCAGGTTCCTGGGAGGTTTGAAAGGCGAAACTGCAAAAGAAGAGCCAGACACGAACGTCAGGACAAACCAGTTCAAAACAGCATTGAACACAACTCCAACTCTTGGCAAGCTCTTCAAGATCGACCACACCACATTTGAGCCAGTTTCTCATTAGTCCATAATACAAATCCTTGAACCTGGAGTCATTCCTTAGAAAGCCCAGTGTCATGCTGTGTGTTAGTAATGCTGCTATGTGATTAAGCACATGATCAACTGTGATTTTAGTGTCCAGGTGAAAAGGCGCTACAGCACCTGTAGTGTGAGGAATATTCATCTTAACAAGAAGTTTAAACTTGAAGTTACACTGGTGGAACAACAGAAAAAAACAGCCACTTGGATGAGAGAATGTCTGTGGAATCCAAGGCAGCATAACTTAAGTCAACGTTTCTTCAGAAACAAGTGACAACTTCAAACAAAGTAGATTTTCCAGTTGTTTCACAATCCTGACATTTATAGCAGAACACTTTTTGGTGTAGCTTGAGGTGAAGATCAGCACATGCTTATCCTGACTTGAGATGGATAGTTCAGTTGTGAGGGATATTTACATAATAAAAATGACATAAAGTCATGAACATCAGTATTTTGTCCCTACAGGTCTATTAAAAATGTGTTAACCAATGAGATATCTGCTTGGATTAAAAATCCTTGCATTTTTTGTTGGTGTCACATTGTGTTTTAGTCCTGCTCTGGACCTGTCCTGGTTCCAGATTTAGATTGTAACCAAGGGGGAGCCACCCATTTACAGCTGGGTGGACTGGGAAAATGCAAACGAAGTGTCTTATCCAAGAAAACGGGAAGCATAACTGGGAATCAAACACAGGTTGATATAATGTAGCCCAACTCCTATCCCACTGACTTACTTACTCTACATGGTAAAAGGGCATTTTTGAATTTGGGTCTTGATCTTTGGTGATAAAACCCCAGTTGATTAAAAAATTTTGCACATAGTAGGATGGAACGGTTCTTTTCTGGGATACGTCAGATCTGGGTCTAGAAATAGATCAATTTTATTTTTCCACTGATAGATGCTACATGCTTCAAATAAAGTTGAAACTTTTACAGAAACTAAAGTAGAGTTTGGTCAAGGAGTAGTCTGGTCCACTTTCAACTGTATTTAGAGCAGGATCTAAATACTGGAATTTTTCAAATAGACTTTTTATCATATGAAAACTGGACCATTTGCTACATTTTTGCCTCAACCTACAACAAATATGCTGAAAAAGAGAGAACATCTCTTCACTAATATCTTCCAAACTGTATGATGTGATCTGGTTCAAATACGATTCATCTGGATCTGGTTGTAACAAAGTTAAATACAGACTGAAAAATGTTCCTAAGAGTTCAGCTAGCAAGGATTCCCCTTTGGCTGACTTGGTAGAGAATTGGTCTCTTGAGCAAGAAGTTGTATTCAGTAGCCACAAAAGTATATCAAGCCAGTTAGAAATGGTCTGTTGTGGCAAGTGACCATGTAGTTCCAGTTACAGGAAGAAGTTCTTAATGCTAAAATGTGGTGGCTAGATATGCAGTAAGGTGAAATTCCACGTTGAAATGTGTTCCGACTAGCTTAGCTTGTGGAGATAACTCTTTAGGTGACCATGTCATTTTATTGTGACATTTGTAAGTGGAGAACTGATCAGGTGGATGAAGGTCAGAGGTCTAAGGTTTAAGTTGCATGCAATGCTTTCCCTTTTCCAGCACTACAGTGTTAGCGTTTTTAAAGTATTTGTTAAATCCATTCCTGAATTTGAGAATCCTGACACAGACATTGATGACTCATCAGATTTTGAGATTCACAAACAATAATTAATCTACAAAACAACCACAGGATCACCACATATTAATAGGTAGGCCTCAAAAAAAGCGATGCTCATAAGGTAGTTCAGATTTTTTTTTTCTTTTTTTAAATGCTTCCATGCTAATCATACTCAACAGCCAACAAATGAGCAAAGCTAAATGTAGCATTCGTTTTAGCATCACATTCAGCTATTCAGCAAACTTCACTTATTGTCACATCACTCCAAACAAATGTCTCTTTATTATCAGAATAATGTCTGTTTATTATCAGAATAAACTTCTGTTATGAAGGTAGCTAAATGCTAGCTGGTAGTTTAACAGTATAACAGGATTTTATGGATGTGGATTACCTAACAAAGCTAGCTAATATACGCTATATTATGGACACTACAAATTTGAACTCAAAACTAAATATTCAGATTGATATGGAATCAGTTCCCCTCCATGACTGAATCTACATGAATTAACAAATTACGGTGAAGTTTACTGACATTTAGCCCCCTGCCTTCCAAAAATATATGCTCCCAAAATCATTAAGAATGTAAAAAAAAGAGAGAGAGAGGAAGAAGATTTATTGAAATTTGTTTTTGTAGTTTAATCATAAAGTCAGAATGTCAAAAATAAAGCCAAACCTTCAGCATTGATGTCAGGAATAAGTTTTTGTTTGTTTGGCTGTTTGTTTTAAATTCTGCATTTTTCATCTTGGCCACTAAGTTATCTGGTTTTTCTTCAGGATCAAACAGCTTAATCAATTGTTTGAATCTTGCACGCAGGTCTAACTATCAATAATCTTCCATCCATCAGTTACCAGTGATTTGTGTTTGAATGACTGTGACGAACTCTTTGCTCTTGCACATTCTGAATAGAGAGCCATGTGCATTAAAGATTTATTCTCAAAAGTGTGATTTTAAATTTTAAGTGTCAAGTTTATTCTCAATATACTTGTTTAAATGTTATTTCAACTTTATTCTTGAAATTTTAGTTAATTCACATTTATTCTTAAAATGCAAAATTTGTAAAAACTTCTTCATTTATTTATTTTTTTTTTCATAGTGATTGGCTCCACAGTACCAAATCAGTGGCAATTTTCTTGCTTCCATTCCACCAGCATTAATGTGACATTGAGCCCAGGTTCAAACGTCTTGGTTAAGATGCTTTTGCAGTGTACTGTCTCTCATAGAGTTGAATTATGGACCAACGTACGTGTCGTTCCTACTCCTTGCCTTGCTTTTCCTTCCCCGCGCTTGTAGATGGGGTGAACGGTGATGTTGTACGTGGTCATGGGCTGAAGGCGCTTCATGATGGTTGAAGTGAACGTCCGTGGGATTTTGAGGGCCACTTCTCTGGTTCCACCTTGGGGAACATACTTCAGCCGGTAGTGGAGAACCTTGCCCGGAGCAGGCGACCACGTGACTTTCATGGTTCGCTCTGTCTCATCTGACACAGTGAGCGTCTTACCAGCAGCAGATGCTGAAAACAAAGAAAACGCTTTTAATGCAGAATTCCTAATAAAGAAACAAACAATATTGTGTGACACAAACATGGAAAGATACTTTTGGACTCAAGTTAGAAGCTTTTGTTTTAAAGCACGTTATTTCTGGTGGGTAACTGCCAGTTTGATCCTTGGCACGATGGAAACGCGATTTAGACTTAAGTGGAAACATTTTGGTGCAGTTTTACATATAATTTGGCTTACACGGAATAAAATTCAAATGGCTCAATGACAGCTAAAAAGTGTTCCAAATACAGTCATGAGGAATAAATTTACTCTATAACTCACAGCCAGACACGCTAACCTACAGCTGGTAAATGCTCTTCCTGTTTCATGCTCATTCGTGGTGCGAGGAAGTTTTGAACTTTTGACAGTCCGGCACCATGACGACTGTGTTCACAGTTTCACAGATCCTGACTGCTTCTCAGCTGGGTGGCTGGTGACCCACAAGTGACTTGTAGATGTTACAATTACCATAGTCTTTGTCACACTTTGATTACACCTGCCACAGCGGGAACACGTGCCGGGCAGTGGTTTTGGTTCTGTGTGTCCATCCATGTGTCAACAAAATAACTCAGTTGGACCAAACTTGCCAAGGACAATATGATCTGATTTTGATAAAAACTGGTTCAATGTCAAGATAACAGGTCAAGGTCAAAATGTGGGCCCAGTGCTTATATATAGGACATAGCAACTGGTTAAAGAAACACCAGTGCTACTATTAAATGTTAACATGATGTCATATTTCACCTTTCTATTGGTCACATGACCTGTGGCTTTGGGTCGTCTTGAAAAGTCAACCTGATTTAGCATTGCTAGTTAATTAGTTAAGACAAACTTATGACTACTAAACACATATATCACCATTGTATTAGTCATGTGACCTTGTGTAACTTTAAGAGTTTAAACTCAAGGCCATAACTGGTTAACTCAAGTAGTTTGGGGCAAATATGGATTAACCATGGTGGAAGCCAGGGTTTTGAGTTAGTCGGGGGATAAAGGGGTTAAATTTTGGGCAGAATAAGGAACATGTCAAGGCCACACAGAACCAGATGTAATAAAGTCACCAAGAATTAATGTGTATGAATCTGTGTCAAACATATCCAGGTGTTCGACTGTCTTAGTGCTTTTCTATTTAGTATTTCATCTTCTTTATTGGTATTTTAAACATGCTCTATAAATCGATTACCATCGTGTCTCTAATGTTTGGTCTTTTTGTTTCTTGACAGGAGCTTGAACACGTCTGGTTATGCTCCATACAGAACAGCCACCATGTCTCTTATTTTGGTAAATTTGACGAAGAACAAAACCTCTAGCTTTAGGTCATTGTGGTTTCTGCTAATGTTCCCTCAGTCATCCTTTTGGATTCATATCACACAGCTGCCACAACTGTAATTAGTTTATGAATTAGGCGTTTACCCAGGAGTCATCAAATGGGAGGAAATGTGAACCGCATTTTCCTATAAAATATGACTTTCTGTACCTCTTCCCATAATTCTGTGAGTGATTAAACCCAGGAATGACTTTCCAACTACTGCAGAATTTTCATTCTACATGAAAAATCATGTATGTATGAGAGATGTGTACAGTTAGGTCCTTAAATATTTTAGAATTAAAAGCAAATAATGAGTGTGAGTTAAAAGTGCAGATTTTAAATTTAACTGGAGGGTATTTAAATGACATTTAGATGAGTGCAAACATGATACTGCTGAGTTTTCTTCACAGTCAAGGATTCACGCCTGAAATCTTCATCATATCTAAAATGGCACTCGTGATTAGAGGGCACAGTTCCACCAATGCCAAACCCACACTAGCATGTTTCAAACCTTAGCTCCTTCTGACAAATCCAGCCCAGAATTTTATGATTTTTATTCCAGTGTGTAGAAAATCTAAGCATGTTTAGAGGAAATTCATTCCTCAATTTTTTTGTGTCCTCCTGCTAATAATCCAAGAAACAGACAGGAGCTACATTACCGTCAGTGGTTTCCAGCCCGGTAAGCGGCTCGCTGTCTGTGTGACCGTAATCGGCGACCACTGCGACCTGGTAGAGCGTCTCTGGGTTCAGACCTTCCAGCACCGTGTTGGTCACTGATCCTGGTACAGTTTTCTCTCCAGCCTGCTCAGAGAACAGCGACTTCCATCGAACGCGGTACTGCTTCACGTTCCCTGGCGCCGCAGTCCACGATGCACCAAAGCTAGTGTCAGTTACGTCGCTGGTGACGAGGTTTTTAGGAGGACCAACGTCTGAGAACAAGAAGCACAAATAGGTTTTTCCAAAAGTCAGGACACTCGGAGAGCAAATACATCAACCAATAGTTACTAATTTTTTTCAAAGTAATTTGATTTTAAACTTGGTTTTGTATCGTTTTATGGTTTCTGGTTTGCACAGTACTTTATAAATGCAGTTATTATTATTATTGTCATATTCATCAAAATGTAGAGGAGAAAAAGCCCAGGTTTGCTTTGTAAAAAGAATTTCTTTCAAAATATAAAATCCAGAATCCATTGGTTCCTCGTCCATTGGTATCCTAACTTCCATCCTAAACATGATCTTTTCACCTGGTTTAAAGGAGATAAGATCAGATAAGATTAGATAAAGGTTTTGAGTGATTTTGCCAAAAGACAGACAGTGAGGTATTAAATGTACTTTCCATGAAGTCTAACTTTGGTTTTTTTTAAATATGTTGTCCATGATGTTCACCTTTTCTCTTTGGATTCTTGACCAATAAAGAGAAACTGGAGACTTATTAAACGTGCACTCCCTGATTTTGCACACATCATCCTCAAACAGTCTCCCAGCGCTCTGTTGCTCAAACCCAAATGTGAGCAGTTTTTGGTCTCACACAGGGCGGGTTGTTTATAGACAATGTGTCTTTCCCATGCTTTTCCATTTTTATGAGCCGTTGAAAACAAAGGAAGCATTTGGACGTGCTGGCAGGCCAGATTATTTTTTTTAAATGGAAACTATTAAAAGGCCGTAGAGTGGATGATCAACACGACACGCACACACGTGAAGACTCGTCCAGGTTTTTACTTTTCAGGCATTTCTGCATCATTAAGAGAACAGGAAGCAGACATGAGCGAAAAGAGACATAAAACATGTCCTGAAGTGGACGGAATCCACTGAGCCTAAAGGAACACACCGCCAGGAAGACATCTGTCAACTTGAATGATCACTTAACACACATGATTTAATTTAAAGAGGTTTCTGAGCTCAGCTTTGTAAGTTTGACTTAGACAGACAATTAATCTTTAATTTCTGATTAAATCTCCAGGAATAAAACACCAAACAAATATATGATCACAAAGCGTCGTTTGCTCCTGTGCACATCCTGATTTCTGTTGTTAATGTGTGAATTTTTGCTCTGGAGCGACAACAGCAGTCACCAGCTGAGAGAATCCACCTCAGCCGCCAGGTTTTATCGGGGGACGGACGGACAGACAGACAGCGTCAAAGACGCTGAAATATGTGCAGCACTGCACAAACTCTCTCAGCTTTTTCCACATTTCATCAAATCTGTCCTGTCCTGAGAGACCATATTTCCACTATTTTCCACTCCTCTCTCCACTCATCTATCATCCCACTATGCATCCATCTAGTCACTATCTCTCATTCAGTCGACTCCTGGTGATCTTCCCGTGCGTCATATAACATCTTCTGTCATGCATCCATCAACTATTAGTCCAAGAGTTTGAGTACTTTTTTTTTTTAAAAATGGGATTTTTGCACAATAAGCTGGAATCTTCGGGATAGGTGCAGAAAAATGTGAAATCACATCGCATGATTTTTAAAAAGCCCCTGTGGCTTTTTCTAAATCAAAGATGGCTCCCAAAATGGCTACAAAACAGAAAACAGAAGCTCTTGACCATTACAACGGCGTTTTAGGGCCACATTGAATTTTTTGTTTTTTTTTAGACTTCGAGAATAAAGTCATAATATTATGAGAATAAAGTTGTAATATTATGAGAATAAAGTCGTAATTTTAAGACTTCAAGAATAAAGTCGTAATATTACAACAATAAAGTTGTAATTATACGAGAAAAATGTCGTAATATTATGAGAATAAAATCGTAATATTATGAAAATAAATTCGTAATATTACGAGAATAAAGTCATAATATAATATTTCAACTTTTTTCTTGTAATACTATGACTTTTTTCTCGTAAAATTACGATTTTATTCTTGTAATATTACAACTTTTTTTCTCGTAATATTACGACTTTATTCTCGTAATATTACAACTTTTTTCTCGTAATATTACGACTTTATTCTCGTAATATTACAACTTTTTTCCTCATAATATTACGACTTTATTCTCGAAGTCCAAAAAAAAAAAAAAAGAAATTCAATGTGGCCCTAAAACTCCGTTTACGACCATATTATCTAGAGGGTGTTTGTTTTTTTGTTGTTGTTTTTTTTTTTAGATGTAAACTCCTTTGATAATATTCAGGTTTTAATATTTTTGGGATCCATCATTTCATGATGAAGATAAAACAAGTTACACAAGAGCCATTAAATCTTTAGGCAACTTTGGTTGAATTTTCACATATATAATTTCCACTGAGAGTTCTTCTTCTTTCAGCCAGATTTCACATGTTAACGCTCCTCCAGCCATGCATAAGAAACCAAACAAAAACATTCCCACCAGTGTTTGTAGAGTTGAAGAGAACAGCTGAGAAACTTAATGGAAGCCCCTTTGGGACTTCCATAAACCCTTGGGACTAAGGAGTTCACATATTAAACCTCCAGGTAATCATGTAAGGTGTTTCCCATGCCCTAAAACATATTTGGACACTTAAATCAGGCTCCTAACCTTTCCAGAATCAAAGATATGTAAAAAACATTCACATTCACGTTCACATTTTTCTGGACCTATCCAGAAAATTTCAGCTTGTTCTGCAAATTTCCATTATTTGGCCATTTCTGAGTGAATGCTCTTGGACTATGTGACCATCTACTAATCATTCTTCTATCAATAAGTCGCAAATGTCCTTCTTTCTAACACCCATTCAAGGTGTTAGAAAGAATCCACCCTTGATTCATATATCTTACTTGTATTATGGATTCACTCTTCTATCTTTCATCCATTCATCTTTTTAATCCATCCATTTATGGGTATAGAAAAATACATGAATGCTTGTAAAATTGAAATGGTATAGATATTCAATCAAAGGGCTTTAAATGTTCTAACTATCTATTTTGGACTTTTGGATTCTCTGTTCCTCGAGCAGCATTCCATGTTGGTTCTCCAATCAGACAATCCTGGTTAATGTCAAAATGTTGCCAGAATTCTGCAGTATTTGATTCTCCCAGCTTCCACAAAGTCATTGCCGTTTATGTGCACACAAACACCTGCCCACCATTAGTAATCACCGACTTTAAATTTTCTGCTTTCATTTTGCCTCTTGCTGGTTTATTGCTTGGACACGTCAGACTGCCCGTGATTAACTTGCGTGTTTGTGGGTTTGTCTCTTGGCCTTAGTTGAGATTTTTATTTATTCATTCTAACTTGTTGTGTTTTGAGGCCGTCTTGTTTTGTTTTTGTTGGATTTGAACATCTGTTTTTGTCCTCTCTACTTAGCTTGTCTTGTTTGTTTGTCTGATGATTTGTTCTCCATTTTTGTGTTCCTCTTTTTCTATAATTTTATTTATAGTCTTTCAGTTCTTCGTGCTTCCTTGCACGTGTCGTACATTCGCTTTGCTCAATCCAAGATTTCATGACAGATTTTCATTTGTTTTGAGGCATTTGAGGAAACGTGACACTGAAGACAGATGGTCATTTTTTTTCTGCAGTTTGGTTAGTGATGGACGTCGAGGTCCAGTGAAGCTGAACAGATTTATACCTGAAACAAACTGTGACAGTTTTACTTCCCAAACTGTGAAACTGTGCTGTGACAATACGAGTCCAACCAGTGACCACTGAGGTACTTCACTGCCAAGAGACCAAAAGCCAGACTGTGAGCAAATCCCTCATAATGTCTAAAGACCAGAGAGACACAAAGTCTACAGTTAAGAAGTAAAAGGAGACTAAATTTGTGGGAACATTTGGTTGTTTCCATCCCAACTCAAATTTGCTTCTCCATAAAGTTACAATATCAGAGTCCTGCTGGGCCACAACAAGAACAAAACCAACCACTTGCCCAGAGAGCCAACGGTTTTCTGCAGGACATCAGTGAGTTCAGCTGAAGCTGCTGCTGAAACACTGAGATCCAGTGGTTGTTGCTTCTTCTTCCTGCTCTGACACCACAGCATATCATCTGTCTCCATCTCACCCTGTCCTCTACCGCTCTGACACACCACCACCACCAACATGCCCTCCCTCATCACACCCATAACCCTCTGCTTTGGCTTTACGTATCCTCCTGCCTGGTGGCTCCATCCTCAGCATCCTTCTCCCTGTATATCTTACATCCTTCCTTTGTCCAGACCATTTCAATCTAGCCTCTCTAACTTTTTCTCCAAACCGTCCTGCCGATGCTGTCCCTCTAATATGCTCATTCTAATGCTATCCGTCCTCAACACCTCCAAAGAAAATCACAGCATCTTCAGCTCCGTCTCTTGTCTTTTTGTTTGCCCCACCTCCTCTAAGCTCTACAACATAGCTCTCTCACTAACATCTTGTAAACTTTCCCTTTGACTTTTGCAGATATTTTCCTGCCACCTTTCTCCACCCACTCCACCCTGCCTGCACTCTCTTCTTCACCTCGCTACCACACTCTCCATTACTTTGGACAGTTGACCCAAAGTATGTAAACTCTTCTACCTTCACCACTTCTACTCCTTGTAACCGCACTATTGCACTGGGCTCCCTCTCATTCACACACATGTGCTCAGTCTTGCTCATTCTGACTTTCATTCCCCTTCTTTCCAGAGCATAGCTCCACCTCTTCAGGCTAGTCTCAAACTGATCATGAGGTCATCTGCAAACATCATAGTCCATGGAGACTCCTGTCCGATCTTGTTCTTCACCACTGCAAACAAGAAAAGACTCAGAACTCATCTTTGGTGTAATCCCACCGCCTCCTTGAATGCATCTGTCATTCCTACTGCGCATCTCACCGCTGTCACACTGTCCTTGTACATATCCTGCACCATCCTCAAATACTCCTCTGTCACTTCAGACTTCCTCATACAATACCACAACTCGTCTTGGCACCCTGTCATAAGTTTTCTCTAATCTACAAACACACAATCTAACTCCTTCTGGCCTTCTCTATACTTCTGTATCAGCACTCTCAGAGAAAACACTGCATCTGTAGTGCTCTTTCTCGGCATGAAACCATACTGCTTCTCACAGATCTTCACCTGTTTTCGCAGTCTAAATTCCACTACTCTTTGCCAGAATTTCATGCTGTGGCTGATCAACTTTCTGACTCTTTAGTTACGGCAGCTCTGCACATCACCCTTGTTCTTAAAAATAGGAACCAGTACACTTCTCTGGCATTCTCTCAGTTTCCAAGATTTTATGAAACAGTCTGGTTTTAAAACTCAATCGTCATCTCTCATAAACATCTTCATGTCTCCACAAGTATGTAATCTATCCATGGGGAGTTTGAATCTTTACAGCAAAGCTCTGCTGGTCATTAGACTGAATGAAAAGCATCCAAAGTGTTGTTTACAAAAACATTATTGCTGTTGTTGAATAGCCACCTAAAAATATTTCAAATCTGTTCAATTCATTCCAAAATTTAATGATTTATATTCTTGGCCAGACCCAAAATTTTCAATTTTTTTTGTTTGTTTGTTTTTTTTAAGTTTCTCATTTTGTGAGCCCAGTTGACATAACCAGATTAAGTAAATAGAACATTTCTATTTCAGAGTCTTCCTGGCCAGACTCAAACTTTTCACTGAGTTTTGTGAGAATAAATTAATTCATTTAAGAGTATTCCTCAAAAAGATGGTCTGGTTTCTATTTCCAGCCAGGCTTGACTTTTCCACAGGGTTTTGTTCAAATCCCTTCATTAGTTTTGGAATAACTCTAACTCTAACAAATCAAAGCGCAAAGCCACAAACCAAAACATTACCTCTTTGGTGAAGGTAATAGAAAAAAGGCAAAAGAAGAAAAAAAAAAAGAGGACAGATGGAGATCAAAGAGACATAAACAGAGACAGGAATGAGTCAGTGTTCCCGACTCCTCCTAACCTTCCACCCCACGCTCAGCGAGGACACATTCCTGATCCTCCCTGCCCGTTCTTGCTGTTTCTCATCGTCACCTCATGGCCTCTGTGGCTGGCTGCTGTCTCCACGGAAACCAAAGATACTGAAGTCCGACCAAGATAAGAAGCTCATCCTCAGAGCTACTGAAGTTCTCCAGGGTGGAAAAGCCAATGCAAACTACAAGAACACTCAGAGTGTGACACCTTCACCAAGGCCCAACAACCCTGGAGACTGACTTTGATTTTAATGCTATTTAAACGCTGCATCCTCAGAATGCAACAGATCCAGATCCAGATCTGGATAAGAATTCTCTTGCTGACTGTTTGTCACTAATTTTTGACAAACTGATCAAAACCGTGAGAAAAGAATGGGGGGGGATTTCATTATATAACAAAACAAAGAAACAATCCAGAATCTCCAACGGGATCCAGATTTTAATTTGTTCTTTCTTCTACCAACTTTCATGGAAACTGGATGAAAATCTTTAGTGTAATACAGACACATGTTGCTGATCACATGACCTCTCTGATGGACAACCTCTAAAAACAAAGGTAAAAACACATACTGTGCCAAAAATTATTTTGTGTCTATAGTCGGATAAAAGCTGTGCAGAAAAGCATCCGTTTGGACGCTGATTTGTCTGTCTTTTGGTAAATATTGCGTATAATGGTACCGATCCTTTGCATCACGTTAGACAACAGGTTCGGAATGAAACTGACTCTCGTCATAAACGCACATTTTGAATTCACTTTATGGTCCTTCAGTTTGTTGTCTTTGTTCTACAGATCAGAGTCAGACTGAGTCTCTTGATGTTTTTTTAATCAGCGTTTTCGGATTTCCGGAAAGCCCCACCGACTGTTAACTTGTAGGAAAAGCAGATGGTTTCTGTCTCTTCTCTTTGAGTTTATTACTAGTCCTAATAAGCATGAGTAATGAAGCCTTCTGGGTATTCAAAGTACAATCATGTCGAAAATTCTGCACTGGAACAAACAAATACTGTTTAAATATGGGCATACTTCATGTGACGTCTATTAAATATTTGTGGTCACAGCAATTAGAGCAGAAACCTCAAACGTGAGCTGGAATCATCAAGCCGTGCAGACACCAAATAAATTCAGGAATCGCATAACCTCAGTGGATTAGCAGAAAAGAAGTATTCACAAAAGTATGAGTTGTACTGGACTGCACATTTTACAGTTCTGCAGTACTTTTGTTTGCTGATCTTAAATCAAATTTAAACTGCTGAATATTCACCTTTTATGATTTTATTCATATCAATCACAAAAACATTTTTTGCTAGATATATACATTAAATCATCCACTGAGGTTTCTTGATTGAGATACACAAAAAAGGTGTTTTGTTTTTTTTTTCCCCCACACACGTTTGCTTTGACCTGAGGCCAAATTACTGTGAAATCTAATCATCTCTAGAGATCTACCAAAGTAACATAATCACCAAGTTTGAATGAAATCTATCCAGCCATTTTTGAGTTATCTTCTGCACAGACACGCCAGTATCAGGCCAACACACTGCTCTCATGGCTTAGCCGATGTGCAGGGTAATGGAGAGGCAGCTTTCAATAAAATATTAACCATAAGAATGGAAAATGTGTTTGTGGATCCACCAGCTTGTTTTTTTGGGATGTGGTTTGACTCCTTCTGGCTACAAAAGCAGAACTTGCCTTACCTTCTAGCGTGGTGCCTTGTCCCTCCACGGTGTTTCCTGGGCCATTAGGGTAACGTGGGCTAACAGAGATGTCATACTGGGTTCCTGGTTGCAGGTTCTTCAGGAGCACAGCGGTAATGTCTCCTTTCACAATCATGTCCTTCTTGGGACCACCAGCAGTGGGTCTGTAGGTCACCCGGTACTGCTGCACGTTCCCTGGAGCTGGATCCCATTGAAGCTTCATGGAGGACACTGTCTCATCAGAAACCCTCAGGTTATGAGGGGAACCCCTGGCTGAGACAGGGGGGAAGGTTGTTAGATGGTGATGCTTGAGGAACAAACATAATGCCACAAAGAAAGTCATGAGTGGCCTCGGTGAGGTGTGTGGATCTCAACATGACTGCTTCTGTTTCACGACATGTCTGTCTGCTCTGTCTGTTTTCTCTTCTGTCAAAACTGAAGACTGAAAAGCATTAAAAAAAAAGAAGAAAAAAACAGCAGCAGTCAAGAGGTTAGCTAAAGAGGGTTTCGGTCCTCAAACTGTCCATCATGTCCAAAACACCAGAAGCACTCCAGTCTCAGTGGAGCGTCTTAGCAGAAAGCTGAGTTTGCATTGGATGGCGCCCAGAATTGACACTGATGTTAGAAACTGTGAAATTAAGTGGGGCATGTTAACACAATTCCCTTCTGGAGATTAATTGTTAAAATAAAGCCATGACTCATTCGCCCTGCTGCTCCCTGCAGTTGACGCCTAACGCCGATCACTGTGAAGTGTTTTAATGCTACTTCTGCCTGCGCCTTTTTCCGACCGTAGGCTCGCTGCGGTGACGTTGGTGCTGACTGAAAAACTGAAATGATTTCCAGGGGCCATGGCAACCGAGTATCACAAGCCTTTGTCCCAACACATGACTTAGTGGAAAGACTGCAAGCAAAGCTGTAATTCATGCAAACCTCAAGGCATTGCATCAATTCATAGTTCCAAGATAAAGTCATGGCACAGTAAATATTGTAATGGGAACAATACTGTAAGGCGTAACGGGGGAGAAAAACATAAATTCATCTGAGAGCCAGCTGTCAGAGAGGTGCAAGCTCGGATTCATCCCACCATTTTCTATAAACCATCAAAGAACACAAAGACATCCGCCTCAGACGATGACCAGCTGCACCGTCTGAAGGCGCTCAAAGGGGAAGTTTATGGTAGCAACCATGTTGCTATGGCAGTCAGAAATACGTGTTTTCGCCCAGTGGTGCAGTGGCACAAAGAGATGAAATCCAGGCTAGTGATGGTCAGAAGTCACATAAAAGACTCTAACGTAGACTTAAAATGTCTTCTTCTTAAAGTCTTTCTCTGTTCCACTCAAAAATGAAGCTATAACTGAAGCAACAACCAAAAAAAACTCTTTGATGAAGGCTACCAAAACTTCTAACTCCTTCAGACTTGTCATGGGTGTCTTGGTAGCTCCCCTCACTTGTGTACTTCATGCACTCTTGCTCATTTTTTGGGGAATGACCTAACTTTTACAGTTCTGGATGACTGATTTATCTGAACTACAGAAGATCACCATCAACTGGGAAATGTTCTCTTATCCATCGTCTGATCTCGTGTTAACATCTAGAGAGTGTTCGCTGAACTACGTTTCACAAAACTTGTTCATCACACGTGGTCTAAACTGGAATAAAAATAAAAAGCATTAAATTTTGCCACATATTTGCAAAAATGGATGAAACCAGAAAATCTGAGGGTTTCTTTTAAACCATGGATTAGTGGGGTCATCTAAGGCTTTAGAAGAGGAATGCCTTCAAACAAGTAGCTTCCAAGTAAATTTTGTGGTTTGGCTCCAGACGACTCAGGAGATGGTCCCATTGCTAAAAAAAAAAAAAAAAAAACTACCAGACCTGTCTGCACCTGCAGGAACATTTCTCTGTTTTTTTTTTGTTGTTGTTGTTTGTTTGTTGTTTTTTTGTCAAGTCCTCTTGGTTATTAACTCAGACAACCTTTGGGTCCATCTTGACCCTTGTGCATTCTGTAGTTCTCACTGCTTCCGCCTGTTTTTCATTCCTTTCCCTGGAAGGCAGGACACATCTGACAAGAAGCTTGATGGGTGGCAGCTTGTGCTAACGCCGCAGGGTGAGGAGTTCACGTTCTTCTCAGATCATAAATGTGCAGGCTTCTGCAACTCTGAGCAGCTTTTACAATAAGAGAAGCCAAACGGGACACGATGACTTTAAAAACAAGACTTGAACCCCAGTCCATTTCACAGTAGTCCAATACCAAATCCCACAGAACCTCCTGTTTGTCCTATATGTGATGATTTTATCTACTGAGGACCATTAAGTCAACTCCCTCTTGACTTCAGAGCAGACTTTTTGGCTCAAAATCTATTTTATAAGAAAACAACACTTGTTGGAGTTTCATGTAACATTCTTATCCGCTGATTTCCTTCTGATGGGAAATGCACCAACAATATCAATCATCCAGTCATCAAAAACTCACTGCATGTTCAAACAGTGGTTGTGAAGAGTTTCCAACGTGCTCTTTGTGGACGGCTGCTGTGCAACTTTTAAGCATCAAATCAGAACTATTCAGAGAATAAAATACCTAAAACAACAATCCACAAGTAAGAATTCCACAACGCTCATAATGTTGAAAGCTAAGGTCACCTTCTTTGGTGGTACCATCAGCCTGTGTTGGGGTTCCAAAGCCGGACTGGTACATAGGTGTTACGGTGACGCGGTAGGTGGTTTGAGGTTGAAGCTGAGCGACCATTGCCTCTGTGCGATCAGACGTCATCTCCAGACTGGAACTCTCTTCCCCGTCCGGTTGGTAGGTCAACCGGTATTTGACCACAGCACCAGCAGCCGGCTGCCACGACACACGGAAGCTGTCCGTTGTCTCGTTGGAAACCCTCAGGTTCGGCACAGGGCCTTTTTCTGAAACATATGTGAGTGTGTTAGAACTTTACCGCTCCTGTTAGATTTGGATGCTTTAAAGTCAAACTGGAAGTTGAGTTTTTGAACCTTCTGAAGTGGTCTCGTAGCCTGTCAGAGGGAGGCTGTCTCCTTTGTCATACTGGGCGTAAATGTTGACTTGATAGCGGGTGAGCGGGTTGAGGTGGGGAAGGACTGCAGTGAGGGTGTCCCCGGGGACGGACATGGACACAAAATGTCCATCAGCATCATCTGCTGGCTTGAAATGGACCATGTAGGAATTGGCGTTGGTGGCATTGGTTTCCCACGTGGCCCTGAGGCTTCTGGGGCTCACCTCCGAGAAAGACAAGGACTTCGGTGAGATCAGACCTAAAGAAGGACAGCACAATAAAAAAAAAGTGGCTTGTGATTAAGATGTGACCATTTTCTCATGTTGGTTTGAACTTGTCATCTTGTCTGCTGTGCATCCAAACTCCTCTAATAATGTTCTTTTGTTTGAAATTTTATAGCCGGAAGTGAACTGATCAAGCTGTTGAAGAGTCAGAACAAGACAATCTCTGTGACTCCAGTTTGAGTCATTCATCTGTCAGACCATCGCGCCACCTGAATTAACGTTTTCATTATTGATCTGCTGAACCATTCAAGCAAAGTACACATTTCTACTTTCACCATTTCCTGAAGCACTTTGTCTCACTCTCATTTCTGTTTGTTTAACAAATGCTGGCCAAAGTGAATGGCAGAAAAAATGAAAACACAGAGTACTAAGTGAGATTTATCTTGGTTAAAGATCCAAGAACAACTTCTGCAAATTGTCAGATTTTCTTAAAAGAAAAAAAACAAAGGAAGGAAGCAAAAAGAATACATCTATAAAAGCACATATCCTCCTATATTTTACAATAGTTTTTGAAAAAAAAAGTTTTTTAAATGTTTTAAAAGCATATTATATCATAACAAGCTCTATTTTACAACAACAGTTTTTAAAAACTGTCACTATAAATATGTGCTTATGTGCTGATTATGAAGTGTGATTTTTATTTTGTTTTATTTATTTATTTGCTTTGTAAAATTAGTAGTAGTAGTATTATGATAATGCCATGGCTATAACTTTAACTGGCTCCACCCTAAAAAAATTAACAACTAACTCTTGAGGCATCCATTGGCCCACTTACATGAACAAGCAACGGTAGCCTTGGTGGCTCATTTCAGCTACAACATTTTTCAATGTAGGTGTGTCCACAAAGCAGACGAGCTACATGTAAATTCAACCACACCTGCTCCTAATTTTCATCATCCATCCAGCACACACTAACCATCTCACAGGTGGCAGTGTTCAGCAGCTGGCATGTGTTCTTTTTTGGATTGATCTGATGCACCAAAGTTGAGCAGATTTATTCAGTTTGTCCGCACTGTATGCCCGTTTAAATTGGACATGATAGCATGAGAGCATTTATTGTTTGCGATCTACTGTAACAACCTTCATTCATTCAGTTATCTATATATTCATTCACTGCATTTTACAGGGTCCATGATGAGGTTTTTGCAATGCCTAGGAAAACAGGTTGTGTTAAGACCTATCATCTCATTTCCAAACTCACGTCAGACCCAACCTTCACATGAAGTTTTGTGGAAATCTGTTGGTTAGTTTCTGAGTAATCCAGCTTTAGCAACTTTGGCAATGATGTATATAAAAAAAGAAGATAAAAACAGAAGACTGAGTAATCTCAAAGTGTAATTATAAATAAAGATTTACTGTATTTTGACAGCACAGCTGTTTGTCTCATGTGAGACAGGCGGTTGCACTGAGCCTTATTGAGCCATCAGCACTAAAAGGAGTGGAAGCCGCGCTCCTGTAGGCTTCCCTTTTGTTGACATAAAAGCATTATTATATAAGGGTTGTATAATCAAAGCTTGTGTGAGTCACACTCGACGCTGGCACACACACGGAACACTCTTTTGGCAAAGTGAGCAGAGGACTGCATGTTTGAACTCGACTACCAGATGGTTCAGGATGGCTAACGATTTCAGTACGGAGAATGTCCAGCTTTGATTTTTCTGTCTTCTCTGACAGTATGGATGGTGCAGACGTGGCAATACTCCAATGAGGCTGAAACTAATGTACAGAAATGTCAGTCTGACCCATTTCTAATGTTTCCACAGTCAGGAACTCTGCGTGCCCTTGAAAGATCAAAAAGACGACATGTGTTTAACACATTGAGATGAAGGCAGGCTCGGCTTGAGTAGACGCGTTTGGCAAAGTGATGTGAACATAATTGTGTGCAGACAGACGCCTGATACCATTTTGTGTTTTCCTAGACCGTGAAGGGTGGTCAGGTTCCATATGACTGCTGAAAAAATTAATTATTAACATGTTATTCTGATTACTGCAAAGTCTCCGGAGTCCTGACGGCAGTTATCACGTGTATTACAATAGAAAACAAACATAACCTAATTTGCTGAAGCTTTCACCATAAACCTCAAACTTAAAAAAAAAAAAAAAAACTATTTTGTGGCAGTTTGTTAACAAAACCATCGGGTGGTCAGGTGGAAACAATTTTTTAATGCTTTACTGCTTCAATGCAACTTAAAATCAGGTATGAGATTAATTACTGTCAAATGCACAAAAAGAGAAATTATAAGTTTATATCAGCAGATTGATTCAATATTGGCAGTACGGTGCATTAGTGGTTAGCACTGTTGTCTCACAACAAGAAGGTCATGGGATTAATTCCCACCTGTGGCCTTTCTGTGTGGAGTTTGCGTGTTGTCCACACGTTTGTGTGGGTTCCCTCCGGGTGCTCCACCTTCGGCCCACGTCCAAACACATGCAGGTTTGGTGGACTGGAATCTTGTCCAATTTACCAAACCCGCATGTCTTAGGAAGTGGGCAGAAGTTTTAAAAATTACAACCAGGATTTAGAAAATATCAACACTACCCCTAAATTTAACAATAACATTCAAAACTGAAAAGCACAACATCATCTGTAAAGAGCATGAACTCAGTATTACTTACTTCTTTGGAGGATGATACGCAGTTCCTGCTCAATCCTTAGACAGATGGACTGGGTAAGTTCTTTAGAGATTTTCTGGAAAGCATCAAAGTCCTCGACAGTGTAAACATGGGTCTCTGCAGGAGTATTTGCAATGGCCTCAAGCTCACTTCGTACAGCATCCTTTACACCAACTGCAAAGATCTCCACATCAGAATTCCTCAGCCTTGTGGCTGGCTCCTGGAAAGCGTCAGATGACTTTCCATCAGTGATGAGGATGGTAACACGTGGAACATTGGCGCGTGCCCCTTTTGCAGTCTGGAAGATCTTCTCCCTCACATAGGCCATGGCTCTGCCAGTATTGGTAGATCCCCCACGGTAAGGGAAATTCCTCACAGCCCTGACCACAGCATTCAGGTCATGATGTGTGTTTAGGTAGAACTCAGGGTGGGGGTCCCTGCTGTACTGGACCAAGCTGATCTGAACTTTATCTGGTCCAATATCAAAAGTGTTAACCAGCACCTCCAGGAATGCTCTTACTTTAGCAAAGTTAGCTAACCCGATGCTGTATGAACCATCAACAAGGAGGACCACATCAGCTTGCACATCCACCCCAAGAGAACATTCTAGTTTGGAAAAGCACAAGGGACATGACAAAGAGTTCATTTAAAGTAAATCCAAAAACCTTCACAAGTCCTACATCGAAATGTTTCATAGTGTGACCGTTCCTCTGAGACTTTTTCATTCTTAGCATGAATGCAGAAGTGAAAATAAGTCACACTGTTCCTGTTGTGTTTGACCAGTAGAGGGGAGTTTTTTGACCTTGTAATGATCTGAGGAGTTTGATGTCACTATTGTCTACTCACCCAATGACACTTTGACTGGCTGGGTCATCTCCATGGCCATGATGGGCTCACTGGGTGTGAGGCCCTTCAGGGCAAACAGACTGATCTGGTACTCTGTTTCTGGAGAAAGGTCTTTAACCACCACGGAGGTCTGGGTTGGGCCCACGTACAACTCTTGCCGTTTATAACCAGCCATCATGGGAATGATCTGCAGCTTATATCCAGTAACATCCCCAATGGAGGCATCCCAGGTCACACGCATGGACTTGGAGGCCACCTCCAGAACTTGGAGGTTAGATGCCGGCTCAACAACTATGAAAAATCAAAGTTATATACAATCAAATGTGGGATCAGCTGAATCAAAAACAAGATCAATGAGCATAAAGTTTTGTTTTTTAAATATACTCTCTTCAATGGATCTCACCTTCTTCTCCACTCGCGAGTGAGTTGAGCTGATTTTCCACAGCAGTGCACACTTGGGTGATGAAGTCTTGCTGGATGTTCTTGATCATATCAAAGTTGGCAACACTATAGATGTGACTTCTGTGAGGTGTGGAAGCCAGGAGCTTCATCTCCTGCTCATCTGCATTTTGGATCCCTAAAGTGGGCGATTGTGCTTTAGCATACAGTTAAAAGATAACACATGACAAGCTATCAATGATGACTATATTTAGGTATGTTTGCTCAATATGAACCAAGATATACAACACTATGAAGTCGCAGTTATCATGTTAGCATTAGCTAGCATGTTAGCTTTAGCAAGCATGACAACTGTAAGATGTTAAAGCGGGGGTCACCAACCCTGCTCCAGCAGGTCACCTGTCAGGCATGTTTTCCAACTCTTCCTGCTCCGCCCACTGCTAATTAACAAAGCCAGGTGTGCTTAGCCAATCAGGAGTGAGGAAACACCAGACCTGACCAATCAGCCGTGGCTGCAGCAGGTACACATGGAAAACATGTGAGATCGGAGTGAGTTTCCTTCAGAAAAACATCAACTTCAACTCCAGTTTATTAGTGATGATCTTGAAATGTTGCTTCCGGATGAAGGAACCCTTGTGTATTTGAGAGAAATCCTTCCAGTTGTGGAGAACACATGAAGGTCATGCTGATAAACATCCTGTCTGTGTGTTTTTAGGAGAAGTGGACATTTACAGGACTGTCCACTCTGAGAGCAGGCTTTTCTGTTCCATGTTGAGCAACGCTCAATCACTGACCCATTTTGGGTTGATGTTGTTGTTGTTACTGAAGTAGCAGCACTCCGAGCTGCGTAGCAACAGCAGACTTCTGTTTCTCCATCCCAACTTTGTGGAAAGTATGACGGAGAAGACCCAGTGTAAACACACATAAAACCTGCTATCACTCGCTGCTTACGTTCACCATCAAGGAATTCAGACTTTTGTCATTATGTCATTATGAGCTGTGTTTTGGAGGAATTGAACAATTTGATGTTTAATATGCAGACGATGCTGCAACATACCGAGGACGAAGATCTCCACCCCCCTGCTGCGGAGCTGCTTGGCAGAACTCTCCACACCATCCTGAGATTTGCCGTCTGTGATGATAACGAGCACTTTGGGAAATTCGCTCCTGGCACCGGTCGCCTCCGTCAAAGTGTTTTTTAGGAGGTAGTCCAAGGCGTCGCCTGTGGCAACGGCAGAGAAACAGTGTTCACCTCCAGGATTAAGTGTTTCAGATGACACACTGCTTTACACACTGGACATCTACTACATTATTTTACTTTAATTACAGAATAACAAAGGTGATGTGATGGAACGGCTGTTTGTTTTCCCTGATACACAAAGAAACAGGAATGTGTGACATTTTTAAATAGAAATATCAAATGACTGTCGTATTAATGTGCCAAAAGTATTACGTTAGTTTGGGTAATTGCAGCTGTCATTTTGAAATTGGGACAGTTAAAGTCCTGATTTGTTGTTTTCACGAAGGAAAACTTGTTGCAAAATTGCTTAAAAAATAACTTAAAAGTTAATTAAAAGTTAAAAGTTTACTAAAAGTTCATTCTTAGAATAAATTCTATTATTTTTGCCAAAAATAATAAAATTTGAATAAAGTAGTTCAATGTATTTTCAATGGTACTCCTACTAATAATAAAACCAAAGCAGGGTTCTCAAATTACCCTGAAAAAGACAAGAATAATATTAATAATAATAATTTTAAAAAAGAAACACTAAAACATGTTCTTTTTTCCTTTTTTCCTGTTTTTATTTTTTTGAATCATACAGTTTTTATTAGAAAATTTTAATGAAAGGTTTTAATAATACCTAACCCCCCCCAAAAAAAAAAAAATTATACATGTTTTCAAGAAGCTAATATGTCAAACATTTTAAAAATATCCCACTGAAGTGTGGGTGTGTGTCCAACATATTAACCACAAGTCCAGATATGGACTTCCTGTACATATGTCACAGAAGTCTAAAACAAAGTATTTCCAGCCTAAAGCCTTTTTGACAAGCAACAGAATTATAAATCTGTGAAATCTATAAAAAGCACATTACAGAAAACTATTTTGTGCAGTTTAACGCCTCAAATACCCACCTGTCATTGTGTTGCCTCCTTTGTAGGGCAGCGAGCTGATGGCCTTCAGGAGCGCTGGTCGTGTCAGGTGTTTGTTCAGATTAAACTCTGTCCGGGTGTCGGTGCTGTACTGAAACACACCCACACGGGTTTTGTCCTCCCCGATCTGAAAGGCGCCGGCTGTCGCTGCAATAAAGTTACGGATGAATTTGAAGTTTTGCCTGCCGACGCTCCAGGAGCCATCCACCAGGAACAGCAGGTCCGCAACGGCGCTAACTGAGCATTCTGGGAAAAATAAAGAGAAGAGAAGAGGAAATGTTGACATATGTTTCTGCCGCACCACTGCAAATTTTATGAATGGTTTCTTAAACCTTTTTTGTTGTAAATCTCACCAGTTTGTATTTCAGAAGTTTTAGAGTGGACAAACTGCACACATTCAGAAAATATTTTAATCCTGCTGTTTTTTGTGCTCATGGAAGTGAAAATCCACAGCGGAGATGATGAATAAATTGTCACAAAGTCAGACTTTTTAATTTTTTTTATCTCTTCTGACTGTTCATCAAAGCTCAAGTGTAGTTTAAGTCAGCTTTCAGAGAAGATATGATCATAGAAGAACATTTCCTTCAATTAATTGCTTATCATCTGGGCAGCAATCAAGTTAGTTACCTTAACCTGCCAGAGTGACTCAGCAACTCACTGGGTTGGTTAGCATGTAGCTAACATCAAAACAAGACCTCTTGTTTGTGGTGTAATCTTTTTACACAGACATGCACACAAATTTTAGATTGAACAAAAACTGGTTTAAAAAAATGATTTCAGATTACAGATCACTTTTAATAAAAATGCTATATGGTACTTTGCTTTTATTTAATTATTTCATGATTTTAGTTATTTTACTTTGTTTACCCTTTGCGATGTGTGTGTGTGTGTGTGTGTGTGTGTGTGTGTGTGTGTGTGTGTGTGTGTGTGTGTCAGGACCACCTTGGTAGCACACTAACCATCGGGATGCCGGGGTAGCATGCTAACCATCAGGATTAACATGGTAGCATGCTAACCATCAGGATTACCTTGGTAGCATGCTAATCATCATGATTACCATGGTAGCATGCTAACATTAGGATTACCTTGGTAGCATGCTAACCATCAGGATTACCATGGTAGCATGCTAACATTAGGATTACTTTGGTAGCATGCTAACCATCAGGATTACCATGGTAGCATGCTAACCATCAGGATTACCATGGTAGCATGCTAACCATCAGGATTACCTTGGTAGCATTCTAACCACCAGGATTACCTTGGTAGCATGCTAACCACCAGGATTACCTTGGTAGCATGCTAACCACCAGGATTACCATGGTAGCATGCTAACCATCAGGATTAACATGGTAGCATGCTAACCATCAGGATTACCTTGGTAGCATGCTAACATTAGGATTACCTTGGTAGCATGCTAACCATCATGATTACCATGGTAGCATGCTAACATTAGGATTACCTTGGTAGCATGCTAACCATCAGGATTACCTTGGTAGCATGCTAATCATCAGGATTACCTTGGTAGCATGCTAACATTAAGATTACCTTGGTAGCATGCTAACCATCAGGATTACCATGGTAGCATGCTAACATTAGGATTACCTTGGTAGCATGCTAACCATCAGGATTACCTTGGTAGCATGCTAACATTAAGATTACCTTGGTAGCATGCTAACCATCAGGATTACCATGGTAGCATGCTAACATTAGGATTACCTTGGTAGCATGCTAACATTAGGATTACCTTGGTAGCATACTAACCATCAGGATTACCTTGGTAGCATGCTAACATTAAGATTACCTTGGTAGCATGCTAACCATCAGGATTACCATGGTAGCATGCTAACATTAGGATTACCATGGTAGCATGCTAACCATCATGATTACCATGGTAGCATGCTAACATTAAGATTACCTTGGTAGCATGCTAACCATCAGGATTACCATGGTAGCATGCTAACATTAGGATTACCTTGGTAGCATGCTAACCATCAGGATTACCTTGGTAGCATGCTAACATTAAGATTACCTTGGTAGCATGCTAACATTAGGATTACCTTGGTAGCATGCTAACATTAGGATTACCTTGGTAGCATGCTAACCATCAGGATTACCTTGGTAGCATGCTAACATTAAGATTACCTTGGTAGCATGCTAACCATCAGGATTACCATGGTAGCATGCTAACATTAGGATTACCTTGGTAGCATGCTAACCATCAGGATTACCATGGTAGCATGCTAACATTAGGATTACCATGGTAGCATGCTAACCATCAGGATTACCATGGTTAGCATGCTAACATTAGGATTACCTTGGTAGCATGCTAACCATCAGGATTACCATGGTAGCATGCTAACCATAAGTAACCAATATGGCAGCATGCTAACTCTTAGGGCTAATTGCTGGTTCATGGCTGGATAAATGTGTTTCACTGCTGGTCTGCAGTTGTGTTAACCATGTTACCAGAAGAAATGCTATTTGATGAACAAGTGACCTTATTACATGACTCCAGCTGCCAGGTGAGTGGACACGCGGGTCGGTTACTACGAGATCTGATCTGATCACCTGCACCCTGCTGGCTTAAAGAGGTTTGTGTAATCTTTCCTGTCCATGCTGTGTGTGTAACTAACTCCGTTCTCTGATGTGCGTTCCGGGCGTTCCCCCTGCAGCTCATGAAAAGAAGGAAAAATCAGCACAAAGCCCGTCATCATCTGCAGAACCGGGCCAGGCGGCAGCACTCTTGTACATCATCATCTGTAATGCTTTCCACGTCTCTCTGCACTTCAGGGCCCGGCTGCTCGCCGCTGCCCCCTCCCACCTCAGACCCCGTGCAGAGCGTGTGCGGCTTCCTACTCACTGGCACGAGCCGCCGGCAGCGACCCAAACGGATGACCAAACACCTCTGATATTTATGGAGGCCTAACAGCAATTTTTCCTTTACAGTGGCATGTTTGGCAGGAACAGCCTTTCCATACTGAGTTCACACTGATGGATCCAACCCAGTGTATGAAAGCGAAGAACCTTTGAGAAGAGAAACTCCCGGAGACGATTTCCGGAGAGTGATGATCTCAACGAGAAATGTAAAATTCACGTGTAGTGTCTGTGAACAAATAGGCTTACTGATTGAATCTGCAGCTTGTGGTCTTCTAGAAGGTCCTCTTGTTCTACTGTTGCTGCTTGACTGAACTGAAATACAAAAAAAAAAATGAATCATTCAGTAAAAAAAAGCACAGTTTTTGTTTCCAAACATGACATTTCTTCCACCTCAGAAAAAACAAAATCCCAAATGACAGAAAGAGGCTGAAGTCATTTCCACAGCTTTTTCATGTTAAAGATTTTGACCAAGCTTGGTGAAAACGTGTTTTGTTGAGAAGCTATAAGGGCCCTATCTTTCACCAGCAGCACACAGCACAAGTGTCTTTGCTAGTTTCCAACCGGCACGTTGTGTCAGCAGAAAAGGTTCCTATGTGAGACTATGGGTTCGTTAGTTTTATAATGAGGCACGGTCAGACACAATATTGGTGCACCGCGGCTGTGATGTAGCGGAAACGCAGAGTTTATCTGCTATAGATATGGCAGAAGATGAGGCCCTAGAACAGGGGTGCCCAAGTTCGGTCCTCTAGAGCTACATTCCTGACACTCTTAGTTGTCTCCCTGCTCCAACACACCTGAATCCAATGAAATGCTCATTAAAAGCCTGCTAACGAGTCTTTCATTAGATTCAGGTGTGTTGGAACAGGGAGACAACTACAAGTGTCAGGAAGGTAGATCTCGAGGACCAAACTTGGGCACCCCTGCCCTAGAACTAAGCATTTCTGTGTGCCCTCTTAGCACTTTTCTGTCAGAAGAAAAAAAAAACTATATACACCGGGGTTTGCAGGCCAGAAACAGAGACTAGCAGCAACAGGAGGGCGGGGGGGGCTGATAGGATGTGGAGAAGCTCAGATATTTGGAGGAGGAGGTGTTGCAGTGCAGCTTGGGCAGGCGATCAAGTAACCAACACTCCAACTGAATTACTCAATTCCATGTCCAACCCCTGGAATCTGGCTTGCTGGATTTCCAGGGATGGGCAGTCCTCCACCCACTGCCAGTCACTGTTTTTGGTGAGCTTTGCTTTTCTCCAATTCCTGACATCTTTCACTAGTGTGTGCCCATTCCACTGATGCCAGAAGATGAGGACAACATGCTTGCCCCCACCTTCTCCCATGCATGCTTCTCCTCAGGGAGCTTTGGATGACTGCTGGCCCCATAATCGATCTGCTCAAGCATAAGGCCAAACGTTTCATTGCCAGAAAACCTCTCGGTTCTGTCACTTACAAACTGTGCCCATTGTCAAATGTGTGAGGTTCAACCTGATTAATTCATGTTACGCCCAAAACACACCCACGGTTAAGTGACTAAACACATCCCCTTTACGGCCTGCAGTTGACTGCTCAGATTACACACCGCATAGCAAAGTAGAGATGGACACACTCCCCCAACAAGTATAGACAGATCCCACAAACATATGGAATGGAATAAAGAGGGAGAAATGAGGATAATGTAGAATTTTCTGAAAATCTTTATATGAAATTTGACCATTATATTATCAGGTGGAACTGAATAAAGGTGTGGCAACAGGACATTTTAAATAATTTCATAAGATTATGAAAACATGGGGTCTAAACGAGATTACAAACTATAAATTTAGGGGGAGCTACATTAGTTCAAAACTGCATGGTGTTGTATTCTTCACCTTTGGTGGATTTGATTATCATCAAAGAAGAACAATGTGGAGATGCAGTGTGTTAATCTGAAGATTAATTTAGAGGGCTGCAGTTTTTCTTTTTTACAGTATATTTTTGAGAAACCAAGCAGATTTTTTTATGTGCGTGTCCCAGACGTTGATTCCACTGTGGGACTAAGCTGAACATCTGGAGCCAAACATGCAGATTTGTGCATCAGTTTATGCAGGAAAGAGAAGTTGTGCGGCACTGAAAGGACGTGACCGCCGGTTGACTCACTTGTGATCTGGCCGGAGATCGGTAGACTTTCCTCTGATCCGGCGTACGCCAATATCGTTATGACATAGTCCACATCTGGCCTCAAGTCTGAGATGGAGGTCTTGGATGCAGAAGCAGGCAGAGTAAATTCCTTCACTGGTTCCTCTACAAGAATGCAGAAAGTCAGAGGGAAGCCATTAGGAAACTATTGCATCACTTCAGCCCTGCACAAGTCAAAGTGGGGCAACTGAAACCCCGATTCCGTCTATTAACCAAAACCTGAGTCCGACTATTAACCTGTGTCCTGAAGGCTAAAAATCCACCGTGATCCCCTTTAATGAAGACTTGCCTCGTCACTAAAACCTAAAACACATCATTTAACCTTAAATTTCATGAACTTCTCATTAAAGTCGGCGGTTGCAGCATCAATGGGTTTTAAGGGATTTGTCATGGAAGATTTGTTAATGAAAGGATTTTTATTTTACAGCTTTGGCTCACATTTACAACATGTTAGTGCAAAGAGATTCATTACATTTATTTAATTTTAAAAAGTCCTTTAAATGACTCCTGAATGACATTCTCTCACAAGGACAAATAAAAATATCCCAGTTTTGTGTAAAGGAGGTAATATTTAAAATGTCATGAGTTGGATTTTTACAATTAAAGGAAAGAAATCTGAGCAAACCTCAATTTGGAAAAGTAAATTGACACTTAGCAGGTTTTCATGAACTAATTGTCAGCAGATGTAGCAATTATTAAAACCACATTTAAAGCCTCTTTTAGGTTTGTAACTGTTGTAATCACCAGTTACGTGATTTAGCTCAGCCCCAGGGATTAAAATTTTTGTTGTTGTTGTTGTTTTTTTATAGTGACCCAGTCATGAACAGCAGCTTGTACATATAATTTCATTTTAACATAAATATCACCTCAAAATGAAAACTAACCAAAGTGCAAGGAAAACATAATATCGTCAATCAAGAACCTTACAAAACTCAGTGGACTCAGATTCATTCCGTGGACTTTGTGTGCATTTTTATCAAGTATTTTAAGAATGCCTAAACGGATGTGGATCTGTGCTCAACTGAATTATATATAAAATATTCCTTTACAATGTTGAAAAATATTGGGGGGGGATTCAAATTTGATTTGACAAGTGGAACACAAACAACAGAAAATTCCTACAAATATTTGTGCAGTAAATTATGATGGAAAATCCTGTCAGGGACAGAAAATAATCCTTCAACCGAAAAGGATCTTCAGCAAATCAAATCAAATGAAATATGCTTTTTATGCACAAAATCCCACCAAAACAAAGAGTAGAACTGAGAGGGATCAGACGCTCATTGCACATCTTGGCAGCATGCTTGAATAACCTTTTAAACCATAATGTTTTCAGTGTTTGAGAAAACTGGTGGAAGAGCTGCTCAATGGTTTCTCTTCTTTAATGTTTGTTACAACAGATCCCTTCAACCTCAAATGGGAATTTAACAAATGTTCCTGAGGGGATCATAAACATTCTGTGTGATTGTGGTTAATCGCACCATTAACATGCACACGTGGGAGCAGAGATTTTGGTGTAATTGCAGGCAGTGTCTCATCTTGTCAGCCTGATGTCTCAGAGTTCATGCACTCATCACGTTTGGGGCTCGTCAGGACACAACTCGGATGTGTGAGGAGGACATACCTGTGTCTGAGGTCACTTGTATCCTGTAGCCTTGTACCCTCGTGACTGGTTTGGTCCACAACATTTGTACTGTGTTCTCATTTAAAATCTTAAATCTCAAATCTGACGGCGGGGCGACTGCAAAGAGAAACAGAACCTCAGTTAATCCTGTAGCCGCAGCGGGATCCGTGTATGAAATGAAGAAGCTGTAGAAGGATTTTCCCAACAGTCAACACTTCCAGGGTGAAGTGCGGCAAGTTCACTGTTGGAGCAAAGGTGACGAGACAGTAAACACCAAACCAAAGTGCACGTGGTGGAGGGAAGCCATTTTCAAACCGAAATGACACCTGTTTGAGTAGTCGGACCAACTCAAGCATCAAAGTGAGACAACAAACAACACAACACAACACAACACAACGTTACCTGCCGACAGTAACGACAACACAAACAGAGCAGGAACTTGACTCCTTCTGGAGGTTTTGGCACATTCAGCAAAGCTGCCAGTCATTTTGGAGATTTGTGTCCAATTTATTTTACTGGTGATGACGTCAACTATTGGCCGTTTTAAAAATCAAACAGCTTAATTACAAAATAGAATTCCTGCCCTGTTGAGAAACCACATCATGGACCATCTGACAGCTGGCAGACTGTCCATGACCTCAATCCAACTCACGATGTCACAGAGACGGTTAAAGGTCACAGACCCCATGTGATATTCTGTAATACGTCTGCACTCCTTTCCTAAAACATTGTATTTCCCCACAGCAGGCTTTGTGCTCCCTTCTACACAGTTTTAAGTTCCCTCACCAAATTTACACGTACACTTGTACAATATGATTTACATTCCTCTGGAAGATCTCTGTGTTCCCTGATTATGTTTTCTTTTCCATCAAATTACTTCCATGTTCCCTTGCAATACACTGTGGTCCCTTCAATGTTCCCTTCAGTTTCATGTTCCCTGGGATTAATTCTATGTTCCCTTACAACAGGGGTAGGCAACCTGTTCCAGAAAGAGCCATGAGGGTGCAGGTTTTCTTTGCAGCCACTGACTCCACCAGGTGATTTCACTGATTAACTGATTCCATCTGCTCAAAGTGATATTAATCAGTAAAATCACCTGGTGGAGTCAGTGGCTGCAAAGAAAACCTGCACCCTCATGGCTCTTTCTGGAACAGGTTGCCTACCCCTGCCTTACAATATATTTTATGTTCCCTCACATTTCCATTTTTCCTTATGTTTTACATTGCCTAGCATTACTTCCATGTTCCCTAACATATTATAAGGGAACGTGGAAGTAATACGAGGGCATGTAACAATATGATTTACATTCCCTTGCATTACTTCCATGTTCTCTTATGAAATTTTTACATTCTCCCAAATTACTTCCATGTTCCCAAACGTTTTACGTTCCGTCATAACTTCCATGTTCCCTATGTTTTACATTCCCTCGCATTACTTCCATGTTCTATTACAATATGTTTTACATTCCCTCACATTACTTCTATGTTCCCTTACAATACATTTTACATTCCCTCGCATTACTTCCATGTTCCCTTACATGTTTTACGGTCCTTCGCATTACTTCCATGTTCCCTTACAATAGTTCCCTTGCATTACTTCCATGTTCCATTGCAATATGTTTGACATTCTTTTTCATTATTTCCATGTTCCCTTCTAATAGGTTTTAAGTTACTTTGCAATACTTCTATGTTCCATTTCATAAATTATCGGAACTTTGTCAAAGAAACTCAGACTGTATTCTGCAGACTGCGCGTGGTTTTATGTGTGACTGTTACTATAGTCAGCAGTATGAATACAGACACATTTCTTATAACTGCAGAGATGTTGTTGCTCAGTAAAATGGATTTCTGGATATGATTGAAAAACCTACTATGAAGGAGTCATATACTTCTATTATGGGTACACGGTGACCTTTAAAGGGCTCTACTGAATTGTTGAATTGGTAAACAAGAACAACAACACAAAAACCTTGTAACATTTCCTAGTGTTGATCATACAATGGATAAAGATCATGTTGATCATTTGAATACTCTCCATTGTAAATGTCATAAAAGAATACACAATGCCGGGGAGGACACGTGTGCAACTTTTCTTTTAACCAACATTGACACCAGAGGTTCTTAAACCATTTCAGAACCAGATTTGCACAAATTGGTAAAAAATTTTGTCTCTCTCATTGACTTATTCTCCTGATTTTATCACAAACTCCAGCTAAATCTCCAAGTATATCTTTGGTATCTGGCTCACAGTTTGAGAACCACTGGTCTGTGAAATGCAAACAACAAAGAAATGGTAAGAACACACATATTAAACTTTCTATCGTGATCACGGACGCAACCGTACATGCATGTGTACATGAAAAGTTGTTTACAACAACTTTTTGGAAGGTGGACAAAATTTACCATGTACACAAGGGGCCACAGATTGTTTTTTAAAAAATACTTTAAGATGATATTCTTCAGGTTGGGATGAGAAACATGACTACATCCTAAAATCTGTCTTGCTATGATTACGCTGTATTTTGCTTGCTTGAAAATGAGGTTTTAACTTTGACAGACACATAAAAACATACAAAAAAGGATTGCTATGCAATGAAAAGTGCTTAATTTTAGCATTATCTGAAATGTGTAACGAGTGACATTAGCATGAAAAAAATACATTATGTTTCTCCAGCAGAACAGAATTAAATGAAAAAGGCGCAAACATGAATCAAAACCACATTTAAAACAACATTATGACTTTCTGTATGTCATTTTGCTGCTTGCATGTGCTTCATAATATAAGTTTTTGACTGTGATGTCACTGACTGACCATTATGCTAAAAAAAAAAAGCACCACAGACTTTAGCAATGGTATTGGAAATTAGCTATCAAATCAAAGACTTCCCAAAGTTATTGCAAAAACATACTTCAGCATATTTTGCCTGAATGTTGCTTGTAAATACTATTAACAAGATAATTTTATTACATATGTGACAAAGTATGATCAAGCTAAACTTTACTGAATGCTTAGCTTTAGCATCTGGAGGAACAACGCTGAAGCTAGGTTAGCTAAAGTGAGTAACGCAGGGCCGTGTTGCACCAGCTGCATTTGTTTGTTTTGGGGTTAAAGAAAAATAAGATAAGTTTTATAATTCATAAAAATGCATCATAAAACTCTGCATTTATTGTGGAAACTTTGAACTGTATTTTTTTTTTTTTTTTTTTTTTACCTGGATTCACAGGTCTGTATCAGCACCACAAACTGAATAAATACCACTGGAAGAACCGTACATTCCTAAAATTAAAATGTATAATAATAATCTATTCAACTAACTCGCTGAAGGGACTCCACCTGGTCTGGAACAGGTCTTCCTCAAGATGTCAGCTACATTTCATTGGTAGTTTTCCAGACTCCAGTGCACTTGGTGGCAGTGATGTATCAATGTGAACCACCGTAAGAAAGAAACAAGAATTTCACGATTGACTTCTGAATCCTCACATATTTATTTATTTTTTCAAGCTGGAGAAACATAACTTTCACATCCATGGCACCAACATTAATAAAACTTTAGAACTGTTTACACAGTTTAGTGGAAATAAAGTTCCACAGAAACAACAAACAAAGAGTACATAGAACCCAAAGTCAAACACTGCTAATCTAGCTACTTAAACATTACAACATTCTTAGACTAACAACAATCTACAAACCAACCTTGTCTGTTAGTCAGGGAATGAAGAATATCATGGTAAAATATTTTCTCGTTAAGCCGTGATTCAGGTGACCTGATCAGGGCTTGAGCGGGTGGACGGGGGGGTGGGGGTGACACACGGTGGCAAATATGGAGGGACCACCAACCTGGCAACTCCGTCTGCTGCTTCTGTTTCCAATCAGGTCTACTAGGGCCAGAAACTACACAATTCCAGCTCTCCAGCCGCACTCATATCCACGCTCTGGCATTCTCTGCACCAAAAATCACTGATTTCTTTCATTTTAAAAATGAATGTGACCATTGAGAGCATCGCCCTTCCTTCAGGGTGCCGCACAGGTCCCAACACGTCAAACTATTCCAAACAGGAGATATGACCCTGTTAGGATGTTGAGACCTCTGGAAAGTCAGAGAGGGCCCAGGGGAGTCCGGGGCGTTAAAAGAGGGTTTAAAGGAGGTCGCCTGGAACCAGACAACTCTCCCGGTGATCCACTGTTTTACTCAGATTTTTCTATTTATCCTGACATCTCTCTGAGAGAATATCCAAAGGGCAGATTTTCTCTCCTCCAAACTTCTGGAAAATTAAACTCATATTTTGTCTTGCCATTCCATCAGGGAAAGGACACTAGAAGGAAACTTGGCCACCTGCCGCACAGATTTTCTTTTTCTTTTTGGAAATTGGACTAAGAAATAGAATCATTTTCTTTTCTTTTTTTCTAATTATTTGAACAGGAGGTGAATTGTAAGCAAGGGCGCCTCCTGTTGTAAGAAATATGTAAATACATCAGTCTGAAGAAGGACAAACATGAAAACATCAAGATACACTTTGTCAAGTTAAAATACGGCTATTTCAATGAGATAAATGAATGAAATAGGCAGAAAAATCATTCAAATTGTACTTTTCCATACATACATTTAACAATTAGTGATATTTAGAAGCCGTGTTCTACATTTTTAGACTTGATTAAAAAAAATTGGATGCAAATATTTGTATCTTGTAAAATATAACTTTGAACAGGATCCATTTGAACCTGGAAGGTTTTTAATTATGTTGCAGAACAAAGTTTTTTTTCTCTCTCTCTCTCTCTCTGTTCAAGAAAATGTGCACATTTTGCTGTAAAATGAAATCACAAAATTCAAGTCAAAAGATTAAAAGGTGAGCACTGAAAAAAAAAACAAACAGGTCAAACACTGGTTGATTTGTGGCTTTTTATTGACATTTATATGCAGCTTCACAAAGAAGAGAAGTGAAATCAGCACATGTTGGAAGAAATGAAGAAAGAAGAAGAGAACAAACCAAAACCACAGTCTGTGTTCTGGTCAGGGCCTCATTCTGGATTTTAGCACGTATATAATAGACGCCAAGAAGAGTCGACTATAAATGATGACAGTGTAACATCAGTCTGAAAAGTTGGTAAAACTGGCATCGTTTTTTTTTTTTTTTCTTTTTTACAGAGCTACCTTAAAAACTGAATACAAAAAATAAATAAATAAAAAAAATATGTAATTGAAATTAATATATATTGTAATATATTAAAAATAAATTAGTCACAATCACATCACAATTTCTGTCACATTCATGTTTGATCATTTTTGCTAATTTAACTATAATTTGTCACAATTACTGGATTTGCTCATATTAATGACTATCCCACAGATATTTTAAACCAAATTTTACTTTGAAGTCTGGATTCACAAATTTGCTCTGATAGAAAATTAAAGTGTTGATGCTGCTACTATGAGACGACAATCAACGCTGCTAACATGCTAGCTAGCCATGATGAAACGTAACCCACTTCAATAAAGTTCTGCTCAAACAGAGTAAATATACTGCTAGTGAGGCGAAATAAAAACCTGAACTGTATAAACTTCTTTCATGCAAATATTAACTCATTAACTCTCGCTAGCTAGCTAGTTAACATAGATAGCCACCCTAGCCCAGATGCTACATTATTGTGCTGCGTCATCTAGCTTGGCGAGTGAGAATGCATGGCGCGGAGTGATGACACACTTCCTTAGCATCACATTTTTGCTACTTGTAAGATGTTGAGGCTTCCATTCCCCATTTCAATAAAACCCATCAAATTTCCAGTCACTGTTGTGTGACCAGCCAATACTTATTGACCCAAGAGCCTAAAATTATTACCAAAGTCTGATATAAAAGAGCAAACTGCAAAAAAAAATTTGAAGTAGCCAAATGTTTTGAAGTCTTCTCACAGACTTCAACATTCAATAGTGCCCAAAAATTTGTTCAGTTTTCTTGCTATTGTGTCCCCAAATTCAACAAAAATTTAAGACAAGATTTTCCCCATCAAAAAAATGTAAAAATCACCAAATTTGGCGTAGCGCCCCAAAATATAATCCAAATTTATTTTAACATGACAGAAATTTGCTGATTGTTATAATGTAAACGTTTTGTTGCTCCTTGTCTTCGTAATGTGTCTTTGTGATGACTTGTTCCTTATTTTATAAAACATAAAAGTAAAATTTTCCACTTCAGGAAAAATGAGTTGAAAGTTTGAGTTTGCCTGTAGCTTTTGACTGACATGGTAAGAAGAGAGAGAGAGAGGTGAGTGTGCCAGAGGAGCTGAGAGCAGATGTGTTGGATCAGAATGAGGGGGAGCAGCTGTACCTTCGTCCTGGGCCTGACAGGAGGACAGCAGCAGTGCCAGCAGGGCGGCCGTCGCCACAGACAGCCTGGTCTTCATCTTCAGCTCCTCTACCTCAGCACAGCATGAACGAAACTACGAGAAGAACGAAGCAGGCAGTTAGAAGGTCGTCATCATCATCATCACCCTTACCAAAAAATAGTACTGATAAGTATATAACAAGTAAACTAGAAGTATACTTGAAATATACTTGCATATACTACTTTTTGGTAAGGGCAGGTGGACCTGCGGGTCTCCACCGCACCCTTGGTGCTCCTGGAGACGGTTCTGGAGACTTTGGTGCCAACCTCATGAAACCTAAACATCACTCGGGCTGTGTTCCAACAAGCTGACACTGAGATTTAAGCAAGCAGGCGTCGTAAAACTGCCTCCAGTTACACAAAGCTGCAATAAAATCACGTGTGCATAAATAAAACCACCACAACATGTACAATAAAGACGACTGAAAGCCGTAAATAGCTATTTTAGTGAATGGCACAAAGACAAATCAGCCTCAGGCGCCACATTCCGCTCTTCTCCTATTAAAAGTTTAGATTGTGATGCATTTACACTGCAAAGCTTCTAATCCCGTGTATAATATGTGCAGTGATTATATAAACCCATTTAAGTCACAGATATTTCTCTGTGGCTCAGAAAAAAAAACACGCATCATGTGTTTGCTCCGTGCGTAATTACGCACAGGCAAGCCAAGAAGACATCCAAACCAAGGCTGAGTAATTCCAGATAAAATCAGATGAGGTTTGGGAGATGAGAGTGCAACTTCACAGCTATTAAAATGAAATCATCTACATGTCAGATTTAAAGATAAAGTTGGAAAAAAAACTCGTGCGTAACTGACCTAAGACTGTAACTCCGAAACGGTTTGTTGAAGAAAAGAAAAACGAAAAGGTCGCCGTTGTAGAGTGTGAGTGTGAAGTGGTCCGGTGTCCCGGTTTCCAGACGATCCTCCTTCCAAGTGGGAAGACTCGCCACAAAATCTGCTACTTAACGGGGGGCTGATCCAGATCTGACGACACGAGGGCACAGATGCGTAAACGAGCAGGGACGCACGGAAACTTTTACATACTTTGTGCATTCCATTCCGCTGAGGGAGGTAACAGCATCAACGCTGATCTGCTTTTCGGGAAGAAAGAGATGTGGAGGGGAAAAAAAACCCACTTTTGTCCACTTTCTTCACTTTCGGGAATCAAAGGAGCATTTTTTTCCTCTTGTCTGAGACTCAAGCAGCAAACTTTAACCACTTAGTCAATCAATCAGGAACTGAAGATGTGAACGTCCAAAGTGGTACTTAATCATAAAGTTTGTGCTCAATATGACAGAATCCACAGTGCGCATCAACTTCACCAAATGTGTTCGTTCCAAATTCCAAAATTCGTTACAGCAACTGTAAAATATGATGGAATTCATGAGAAATCATGACTTAAAAATGTTATAGTAATTTTTATATGTACCTCCAACTGTGCTCATAAAGTACGTGAATATTTCAGAACAACGTGACAATTACTGTCAAAATGTAGATCTTTAAAGTGCCCCTAAAGTAGATTTGGATAGTTTTCTTTAACTAATTCCACTCGTGAAGTGTCTGTGTGGGGCTTCAGCAGCGACCTTCTGGTTCGTTGGACATCCCGCTCCAACCCGAGCTGTGATGGAGATTGTAAAGATCCATTTTTATGGTTAAACATTAGCTTTATGTTCTTGTGATTTTCCAGGTCCGCAAACAGACATAATCTGCTCTAAGACGTTTGACAGATGTTACTGTTGCTGCTGAAATGCTGTTGGCTCAAAAATACAAATTAAAAAGCCATGACGTCACCGAATCCCGCCAGCCACCCCCCCCCCCCCCACCCCCCACCCCCCAAAAAATCCCGGTACATCTTGATTCAGGCGACCCCTTGCGGCTAAAAGCTCCAAGTTAACGTCTTTTCAAGAAATGAAAAACTGCAAAAGTCTTGTAAAATACATGAGCAATAGTCATCATTAAAGAGGCGTTTCTATGTTTTCTTGATAACTGATGTACATTGAATGTGACATTTTACCACTGAATTAAAATTTATACAGAACTATGGGACACGGGGTCATTTCTTTGGAAATTACTCCCTCTAGTGACGAGGAGCTCAAAACGCATGTATAAAATTGTCGAGAATATATTATTAGTTGTTCTGAATGAAATTTATTTCCATAAATAAAGTGTGGAGGGCGGGGCTTCATTATGACATTATTTAGTCAAATTATTTCATTAAGGGTTAAATTACAGAGCCAATAAAAGAGCCTTCTACTACTGATCAGGTGTGGTAGACTGAACGGTCCGCCCTGCCTTCACTGTACATGTGTCATTTCAGAGCGTCAGCAGCGGTTCACGGATTATCACCTTGTTTCTGCTTCAAACTGTCTCCAGTCATCATCTGTCTCAGCCAGAGATATCTGAAGCTTTCGTACGACAATCATTTCCACATAAATTCAGCATTATTTCATCATAAAAGATGGGGGAGTGATGCTAAATCTTCAGAAAAATCTTCTATTCTTGATTTGTTTTTTACAAATGCTCCATATATCCATCCATCCATCCATTTTCTTCCGCTTTATCCGGAGTCGGATCACGGGGGCAGCAGCAAAGCAAAGCCGCCCAGACCTCCCGATCCACACACACCTCCCCCAGCTCCTCCGGGGGAACCCCAAGGCGTTCCCAAGCCAGCCGAGAGATGTAGTCCCTCCAGCGTGTCCTGGGTCTTCCCCGGGGCCTCCTCCCAATGGGACGTGCCCAGAACACCTCTCCAGCGAGGTGTCCAGGGGGCATCCGGAAAAGATGCCCGAGCCACCTCAACTGACTCCTTTCGACGTGGAGGAGCAGCGGTTCGACTCCGTGCTCCTCCCGAGTGACCGAGCTCCTCACCCTATCTCTAAGGGAGCGCGCCCAGCCACCCTGCGGAGGAAACTCATCTCGGCCGCTTGTACCTGCGATCTCGTTCTTTCGGTCATGAGCCAAATCTCATGACCATAGGTGAGGATCGGAACGTAGATTGATCGGTAAATCGAGAGCTTGCCCCCCTACTCAGCTCTCTCTTCACCACGACGGTCCGATACAGCGACCGCATCACTGCAGACGCTGCACCGATCCATCTATCGATCCCACGCTCCATCCGTCCCTCACTCGTGAACAAGACCCCAAGATACTTAAACTCCTCCACTTGAGGCAAGGACACTCCACCGACCTGAAGAGGGCAAAGCACCTTTTTCCGGTCGAGAACCATGGCCTCGGATTTGGAGGTGCTGATCTTCATCCTGGACGCCTCACACTCGGCTGCAAACCGCCCCAGTGCACGCTGAAGGTCCTGATTTGACGAAGCCAACAGAACCACATCGTCCGCAAACAGCAGAGATGAGATTCTGTGGTTCCAAAACCAGACCCCCTCTACACCAAATGCTCCATATAAATTCTCAGATATTGGTGTTTTTGCTAACAATGTAACAATTGCTAACATTTTTTGCTTATTTGATCTGATACCAACAAGTTTAAGGACCTGTGGCCCACTCTTGAGCAGACTGTCCTACAAATTGTTAATCTTTCATGAACCTCTGGTTCTGTTCCCATCTGCAGTGATTAAACCATTACTTAAGAAACCTAATCTTGACCCTAGTGTATTGAATAATTATAGGCCGATAGCAAAGCTATTATTCTGCTCTAAAATTCTGGAAAAAGTGGTTTCACAGCAGCTTGTGGACCATCTTACTGAGAATGATCTTTTTGAGCCACTGCAGTCTGCTTTTAGAAAACATCACTCCACAGAGGCGGTGCTTACCAGAGTAGTGAATGATTTTCTGTGCGCATTGGCTTCGGACATCACTATGGTTTTAGATCTTAGTGCTGCGTTTGATACTGTGGATCATCGTGTTTTACTTGACAGGCTGGAAAGTTATTTTGAGATTACTGGAAATGACCTTGCTTGGTTGACGTCATACCTATCCAGTCATTCTCATTGTGTTGTGTACAATAAAACTACCTCTGGCCTTGGTGACATGAAATTTGGGGTTCCACAAGGGTCTGTATTAGGCCCCTTGCTTTTCTCCCTTGGGCATATTCTGTGGCATTATGGGATTGCCTTTCATTGCAATGCTGATGATACTCAATTGTACATGCCGATAACTGCTGGTAATTTTTAGAAGATTGCCTTGTATCAGTGAGAAGTTGGTTGTCTAGTAACTTCCTACTCTTAAACTATGATAAGACTGAAATTATGGTTCTTGATCCAGCCAGACATTGGCATCAATTTGACCAGCTGGCGCTTAGTTTTGGTTCATGTGTTATACATCATATGGACAAAGTGAGGAATTTTGGGGTACTTTTTGATCCTACGTTGTCCTTTGACCTCCACATTAGAGATATCACGAGGACTGCCTTCTTCCATCTGCGAAATATAGTGAAGATTCCTCCCATTCTGTCTATGGCTGATGCTGAGACTCTGTTGCATGTATTTGTCTCTTCTAGATTGGATTATTGCAATGCTTTTTTTTTCTGGTCTGCCGCGGTCCAGCATTAGGGGTCTTCAATTAGTGCAGAATGCTGCTGCCAGACTTTTGACACAGAAAGTTTGACCACATTACACCCATTCTGGTGGCCCTTCATTGGCTTCCGGTTTCTGCCAGATCAGATTTTAAAGTCCTGTTGCTGGTCTATAAAATTGTTCATGGACTGGCTCCTTCCTACCTGGCGGACTTGGTGAAGCCCTACGTATCGGTGCGGCCCTTGCGTTCACAAGGCGCAGGACTTCTGTGTGTTCTAAGGGTGAATAAAAAGTCTGTGGGGTATAGAACCTTCGCTTACCGTGGCCCTGCTCTCTGGAATGATCTACCTGCATCTATAAGGCAGCCCGACACGGTGGAGACTTTTAAATCAAGATTGAAGACCCACTTTTTTATACTGTCTTATGGTTAATTTGTGTTTTTATATTTGCTTTGTAATTTCTTTTTATTCTACTATGTTTTACCTTTTTACTGTGCCCTTTTCCATTTTAATTCACTTTGTGCTGCTATGAATTGTGTGTTGTGTGAAGAGCTGGTCATGAAATGTCACTATATAAATTCATAAATTCAAATTGAATTGAAAAAAGCGTTAGTATTTGTTGTTAACGCGTTGTGGGTCTTCAGCTGCTTTTAGCGACGACACTCACAGAGTGGCTCAGAGTTTCAAAGAAAAAAAAGTGTAAAAATGTCTTTGTAAAGCTCAGTGCAGGTGTGCTGCCGTCACCATGCTTTGAGAGACGACAACTGTTTTTTCAACTTGGAGCTGCTGCACAAAACCACAAATAAATAGCTCACAGCTCACTGAAAGCAGGTGAAGTGGGCAGTTCAACCGAACCCCGACCTCCCCCTGCTCACGGGAGTTTTAATGCTGAGATTGACCCACAATACAAAAATAACAGTAACACACAATGACTTGAAGAAGTAACTTTAATTTGATTATTGATTTGAAAAGATTAACACGTTAGATTACTCGTTACTGAAAAAAGCAGTCAGATTAGAGTAATGCGTTACCGGCATCACTGGTGCTGAGGCAGTGGTGAAATGACAAAAGGAGTTCATTTTACTGGTGGTCGTGGAAAGGTATGGCAGAAATGGGGGAGCCAGGACCAGGTGGAAACTGACAGGTAGCAGAGACCTGCCGGGGAAAGAGACAGTAATTAATTTGAGACGGCAAGGCAGGAGTCACTGGAAGCAAAACTAGGAAACGAGGAACACAGAGGCCAAGTTACCGCAGAATGGACCTGTAGATTCTGGTGAGGGTGAAGTGGAGAGACCAGGGTTATATACTGACAGCGTGAATAGATACAAGCGTGATCAATCAGCTTCACTGCTTAGGCCCTGGAAGAAGATGGAACATTATAGCAGCACACATACAGGCTTATTTCTAAACTGTGTGTTAAAGTTCTTCAGCGTCTTGTGGGCGAGAAACTTAAAGATTTTTTTAGACAAATGATATTTTGTCACATTATCAGTCCAGCTTTTGGAAACAGCACAGTTCAATTACTATCGTTACTAATGTGGTATATGGCATTACTATAAGGGAGGTGATGGTCTAGTGGTTAAAGAATTGGGCTTGAGACTAGAGGATCCTCGGTTCAAACCCCTGTCTGGACAGAAAATCACTAAGGGCCCTTGGGCAAGGTCTTTAATCCCCTAGTTGCTCCTGGTGTGTAGTCAGCACCTTGTATGGCAGCACCCTGACATTGGTGTATGAGTGTGTGAATGGGTGAATGTGATGCATCAATGTAAAAGTGCTTTGAGCTTCTGCAAAAATATAAAAAAAAAAACTTTTTTTCACTTTGTCATTATGGGGTACTGGTGTGTGGAGAATTTTGAGGAAAAAAATGAATTTAAATCCATTTTTGGAATAAAGCTGTAACATAACAAAATGTGTAAAAAGTGAAGCGCTGTGAATACTTTCCAGATATACCGTACATGCTGAGACTCACAAGTTAAAGCAGGTGTCAAATAAAAATACAAGACAAGCGCTTGTGTTTCTTGCTTTGAATAAACACATTTTCATTCCTGCCTCTTACAGCTGAGTGGTGGACCGGGATGGGTTTGGTTCTATCAGCGGAGTTCTGTCCTGAACATACAGCTCTACGTGTAAAGTAGTGACTCAAAATGGCCAAACGTGAAAACGGCATACACTTACAGGTGGTCTCTGTACCAGTCAGAGGTTTGCTGCTTATCCCGTTGACCACAGCGGAGACACTGACGAGGTACTCAGTCAGAGGTGTGAGGTTCTCCAGCACTAAAGTGGTCTGTGATCCACCAACCAGCACCTGAGATGATAAAAACTATACATAACTATACATAATGTTGCCAAAAAGTGTAACAAATAGACTACCGATGGAAAGTCCACTGACAGAAAATCACAATCTTTCAAATAATCTCCTGGGCCTCCAGGGAGGGATGTTACCTGCCCCCCTGAACCATAAACAGATTCAACCCCTAAGCACTCCCTGGCTGAACTCATGACCCCTCAGGACTCAACACCAACAGTCCCTATCTTTGGTAAAGGATAAAAAAGGACTGAGGGCCCCAAACAGCACACTTTTGGTCTGGTTAACAATAGAGGCGCATGTGCACGTCAGGTGGGTGCCGGGCGGCTGCAGAGTGAGGTGGCTGAAGGCTGCTCGAGTGTTCAGTTGCTTCCAGAAGTGCTGTTCCTCTCTGAAAAGTGTGTGTCAACTCCTCACAAGTTATCTCACGTGCTGCACATGTTCTGAGTCACACAGATGACGTGGTGAGTTTTATGAGGCAGATTTGATGAGGGAGTTCATTGCGGGGATTTTTTTTGGGGGGGGGGGGAATCAAGTGACACGTGGGCGCCGCCCCACGGCTGAGGAGAGGGGATGGTGAAATGGCTGTGAACTTTGTGGAAACCTGTGCAAATTTCCTTGTGGATGTTGCTCGCAGGCTGTTGCAGCCCACAGAGATACTTGCCTGAGTGTCCAAGTCTCACAACCACACAGCAAGACAGACAGAACCAGGACCCTAAAGACTTGGACCTACATTCTATTTGCATCGCCAAACATCTCTGTCCACTAACTCTGTAAACTCTTCCAGGAGTCTCCCGACCTCAAAGGTTGAGGATCCACAGACGTGAATTTTACTGTGAAGACAAGTGAAGGTCTGTACAAGTAGACCTGCAGGGCTCATAGTTTTGATCCAGGACATTAAAAAAATACAACTTTAGCTGTTAGTAAATGATACGGTTGTATCGTTATCTCACCTCCTCAGTGGCTCCTCCAGCCACAGGCTGGTATAGGACACGATACTGAGCCACAGGGCCGCCAGGTGCCGTCCAGTTGGCCCGGAAGGAGCGGTGGGTCACCTCTGAGGTCACCAGGTCAGTGGGCGGCCCCATCTCATCCCCTGAAAGAAGACAAACAGAACTGGAATGTGACCGGACAAACTAAATATTTCATACGGTGAACACTGTCACCACAAATCCATCTTCGAGCCGACAGTGAAGCTCGGCCCGCTGTCCTTTAGAACTTGTGACAAAGGGTTTCCTTTAAAATGTTTATCACCCGGCTGCACTATCAGTCATTTTTGTGTTCACTCTTAAAACTGATTTATTTGCTTAAAGTTCCACAACATCATCTCGCGTCCCAGAATAATTGATGCTGAAGAGCATCCTCTTCAACCCATATTCAATTGAATACACCACAAAGACAAGATATTTAATGTTCAAACTGATAAACTTTATTGTTTTTGTGCAAATATTTGCTCATTTTGAAATGGATGCCTGCAACACGTTTCCAAAAAGCTGGGACAGTGGTATGTTTCCCACTGTGTTACATCACCTTTCCTTCTAACAACACTCAATAAGCGTTTGGGAACTGAGGACACTAATTGTTGAAGCTTTGTAGGTGGAATTCTTTCCCATTCTTGCTTGATGTACAACTTCAGTTGTTCAACAGTCCGGGGTCTCCGTTGTTGTATTTTGCGCTTCATAATGCGCGACACATTGTTAACTGACAATGGTTTTCTGAAGTGTTCCTGAGCCCACGTAGTAAGATCCTTTACACAATGATGTCAGTTTTTAATGCAGTGCTGCCTGAGGGATTGAACGTCACGGGCATTCAGTGTTGGTTTTTGGCCGTGTCGCTTACGTGTAGAAAGTTCTCCAGATTCTCTGAATCTTCGGATTATATTATGGACTCTAGATGATGGAATCCCCAAATTCCTTGCAACTGAATGTTGAGAAACATTGTTCTTAAACTGTTGGACTATTTTTTGACTACCTTGAAGAAATCACAGGTTTGTCAATTTTATGGTTCAACCAGCGCCTCTCTTGGGTTCTTGTCTGCAGGACTGAGTTGCCTTCTGTGTGTCCTCCAGAGAGACCACTGAAGGGTAAATTGATATTATAGAAAAAACATCAAACATAATGACCCAAAGACCGGTAGGTTTAATTCCCTCTACACCAGCGGGATAATGATTTAATTTAATTTGTTAAATTAGTTCCTTCAAATGGATCTCAACACCAGTTTAAACCAGTAATAATTCTCAAACTGGTTTTTAAAGTGTTGTGAAGTAACAGAAAACTATCTTAACTTGAAATAAATCAAACATTAGTTGACTTTGTTGGTCCTTATTCCTGACAATGTTTTCAGCTCCAAATAACAAGCTTTTTTTTCCCTCTATTTTTTAATGATACAAGGAGCATGCTGGGTAAAATAACCAGGAATCAGAAATAAATCTGAAGATGAAATCATCTGAGAGTTGATCATCTGGGAGTTGATGACACCAGTTATCAATGTGGCACAAACAGGTATCAATAATCATATTCAGATCTCTTTGCCTACCTGAACTTTTGACACTGTTACAGAGGTTGTTTGTGAGGTCATCAACAGTGTCCAGAAGGAACTGGAAGTCATTGACGTTGTACATGTGAATGTCATCGGGGTCAGATGCTATGGACCTCAGTTCATTCTCGTCGGCGTTCTTCACACCTGAGAAGAAAAACTCTTGTCATAACTACTTCTCCAAAACACAAGTCCAAAGCAAAGTCTGTGAAACTCAACAGACACACAAATCCAAAGCGTATGACCAGTTTTGATGCTGTCCAAATGTGCCCTGACATGGTCACTCACCAATGGCATAGAGCTCAATGCCACTGTCCCTCAGGTTCTGTGAGCTGACGATGATGTCATCCTGGGACTTTCCGTCAGTGATCAAGACTCCAATTTTGCGGGAGTCTGGACGCATTCCCACATTTGGTTTGAAGTTGTTCTGGAGGATGTAGTTTAGTGCCAGACCTGTATGATGATGATGATGATGGTAAGAAGAAAATTTCTACATGACAGTCAAAATGGAACCTTGAGATTTTAAGGATGTTTAACACAAAACCACAAAAATGTGACCCCCCCCCTACAAATCCAAATACAAAACTAAGTGAAACTGGATCCTGTTTGGGGCCAACCTGACGTTTCAACCTCGTGACCAACCGATGTACAGTGCTGTAAATCAGGCGGATGGTGTAACTCACCTGTCACGGTGTTGCCTCCTTTGTATGGCAGGTTGTTTATGGCATTCAGCAGGGAGGTTTTGTTGGGGTGAGCGTTCAGGTGCCACTCAGTCTTTGGATCTCCACTGTACTGAGCCAAACCTGCAGAAAACCCACAAAGAATTTAAAGTACTCAACAATGTGAAGTTTAGAGATGATTCTGGACTGGACTAAAGTTCCACTGTTGTCCAGAAGACATTCAGGAGCCACACATAACTAAACAATGTATCTCACAAAGTTAAAAAGTAATAATTTCCTCTGTTTGCCCCCTTTATCTGGATACACTTTAAGAGCTAATTGTTCATATTCCAAACCAAAGAAAGATTTCACTCTTCTTCACCAATGTGCTGCTCAGAGGCTGTGGGTTGGACTTTACATGTGTGTAGTTCTTTGAGGTCACTATTCAGACCTGTATAAATAAACTGAACTGAAACAGTAGGAAGCAAAATAAAAATATTACCAATCTGCACTCTGTCAGGGCCGATGTCGAAGACGCTAACCATACGCTGATGAAGGTCCTGATGGTCTTAAAGTTCAGACGGCCAATGCTCCAGGAGCCGTAGACCAGCAGCACAATGTCGGCCTTGGCACTGGTTTTACACTGAGGCTCTGTGGAGGAGAAAGACTGTGAGTGAAACACCCGAAACAACACAGAGTCTCACGAGTGAGCGTCCGTGAAGGCGGGTGAAAATGAGAAGAAAATGTAGAAGAGGAAGGATGGATACGGCATTAATACAGGACAAATAACTACAACAAACAAATCTTACATTCACAAATAAAAGTCATTTTTACAGCACAATGATTGACATGACATTATATATAAAAAGAATAACAATTGCAACAAAACACAATTAACGATAAAAGCATCATTTAACAATTTGTGATATCTAGAAGCCATGTTGTACATTTTTAGACTGGATAAAAATTTTGGATGCAAATATTTGTTACCTCCACCAAAGAGGTTGTGTTTTCTGTCGCGTTTGTTTGTCTGTCTGTCTGTCAGCAGGATAACTCAAAACGTTTTGAACGGATTTTGATGAAATTTTGTGGAGTGGTTGGAAATAACAAGAGGAACAAGTGATTAAATTTTAGTGGTGATCCGGATCACGATCCAGATCCCGATGCTAACAGGTTAGCATGTTTATGGCATTTTCAATGTAAAAAGTTAGCATTAAGCTGTTGCAGCTGTCATCACGTTCGGGTGCATTTGTTTTCAAATTGTAATATTTCTTAAATTTATTTTTGTTTATAGAAATTTTGTGGAGTGGTTGGAAACGACAAGAGGAACAAGTGATTAAATTTTAGTGATGATCAGGATCACGATCCGGATCCCGATGCTAACGTGTTAGCATGTCTATGGCATTTTCAATGTTAAAAGTTAGCATTAAGCAGTTGCAGCTGTCATCACGTTCGGGTGCATTTGTTTTCAAATTGTAATATTTCTTAAATTTATTTTTGTTTATAGAAATTTTGTGGAGTGGTTGGAAATGACAAGAGGAACAAGTGATTAAATTTTAGTGGTGATCCGGATCACGATCCGGATCCTGATGCTAACGCGTTAGCATGTCTATGGCATTTTCAATGTTAAAAGTTAGCATTAGGCAGTTGCTGTCATCACGTTCGGGTGCATTTGTTTTCAAATTGTAATATTTCTTAAATTTATTTTTGTTTATATATTAATAATCTAATTATTATTATATACAATTTTAGAGAAAGAGACAAAAAGAAATAGATCACTGTGCCGTGCCAAGGAGGGAATCTCTTTAGGGTCAGTGACCCTATGGCCTTGTTTAGAGAAGTGTTTCATAAATGTTAAAAAATTCATATATTTGCAGTTTAGTTGAATAATAAATTGAATTTTGTCTCTTTTTTGTTTTTGTCTATAAGCACATGCAATATCAATATCAGTGCTCAGATAACAGTAGCTTCTGGGAAAGGTGCAAGTTGCAATAAACTGTGATACCAAGCGCTAAGGATACATGCTATCCAGTCACAGCAGATGAAACTTTTTTACTACTGAGCAAACATCATTGTTTGACTTTTTTAGGTTCAATGATTCCACGGCGTGTAGATGTTATGGCGTCAGTGACCCCATGGCCTTGGCGGAGGTTTGCAATCTCTGAGTGCTTCTAGTATTTTATGACTTCGAACAGGATCTATCTGCCCTTGAAAGAGGTTTATGCTGCAGAAGAAACTTTCTCATCAAAAATTCAAATCATGCTCTGTTTTTACCTGTTCCAAGAAAATTTGCACATTTTTGCTGAAAAATTAAATTACAAAATTCAAGTCAAAAAGTTAAAAGATGAACACTGAGGGGGAATCTGTTCAAACACAGGTTGATTTGTGGCTTTTATTGACATTTATATCACAAAGAGCAGAAGAAGTGAAATCGGCTCCTGTCAGACATGTTGGAAGAAATGAAGAAAGAAGAGATGAAACCAAACCCAGAGAATGTGTTCTGGTCGGGGCCTCGTTCTGGTTTTGAGCACATATAAACGCCAAGAAAAGTTGACTATAAATGATGTCAATTTAATATCAGTCTGAAAACTGTGAAGTCTCACGTACAGCCTCATTTTTAACTGGTAAAAAAAGTGTTGCTAAAACTGTTATCATGTCTGTTTTTTGTTTGTTTTCCAACAGAGCTTTAAAAATTAATACAAAATCAAAAATAGTTATAATTTAAATGTATATATTATAAACGGCTAAAAATGAATTAGTCAAAATCTCAACACAATTCATGGTGGTCACATTAGCATTTTATCATTTTGGCTAATTTCACGATTGCTGGATTTGTCCATTAAAGAGTATTCCACAGATATTTAACTTGGAAGTCTGGATTCACAAATATGCTGTGATGTAAAATTAAAATGTTGACGCTGCTGAACTGTGACAATTAAGGCTGCTAACATGCTAGCTAGCCATGATGACACATAATCCAGTTTAATAACTTTCTGTGCTAACAAAGTAAAAATACTGCTTGTGAGGTAAAACAAAAGCCTGAATTGTACAAACTTCTTTCATTCAAATATTAACTTGTTATTACTTGTGCTAGCTACATAACTTAGATAACCACCCTAGCCCAGATGCTAAATTATTTTGCTAAGTCATCTCGCTTGGCGAGTGAGCATGTATCAAGCTTTAGTCCAAATAATGTTTTTTGACATTTGGTTTTATCAGACAGCAGTGTGACATAAGATACACTTTTAGATGACGGTATGATGAAACTTCCCCAACCCTAGCATCAAGTTTTTGTGACTAAATTGAGGCTTCCAATCCCCATTTCATTAAAACCCATCAAATTACCATTAAAACCCATCAAATTTCCAGTTACAGCAGTGTGACCAGTTAATTCTTATTGACCCAAGAGCCCCAAAAGTATTCCCAAAGCCTGATTAAAAAAACAGCAAACTGCAAGAATAAAAGTAACATAAGTAGCCCAAAGTTTTTAAGTCTTCGACAAGCTAAATTAATTTATTAAAATAATTAATTAAATTCAACAAATTCATTCGCAATCCCACATTTGTTTTCTTGTTATCCAATTCAACAAAAACGAAAGAAAATATTTTCATAATCAAAAAATTTTTTTTAAATCTCAAAATTTGGCGTAGCGCCCCAAAATATAATCCAAATTTATTTTAACATGACAGAAATTTGCTGATTGTTATAATGTAAACGTTTTGTTGCTCCTTGTCTTCGTAATGTGTCTTTGTGATGACTTGTTCTTTATGTTATAAAACATAAAAGTAAAATTTTCCACTTCAGGAAAAATGAGTTGAAAGTTTGAGTTTGCCTGTAGCTTTTGACTGACATGGTAAGAAGAGAGAGAGAGGTGAGTGTGCCAGAGGAGCTGAGAGCAGATGTGTTGGATCAGAATGAGGGGGAGCAGCTGTACCTTCGTCCTGGGCCTGACAGGAGGACAGCAGCAGTGCCAGCAGGGCGGCCGTCGCCACAGACAGCCTGGTCTTCATCTTCAGCTCCTCTACCTCAGCACAGCATGAACGAAACTACGAGAAGAACGAAGCAGGCAGTTAGAAGGTCGTCATCATCATCATCATCATCAGGTGGACCTGCGGGTCTCCACCGCACCCTTGGTGCTCCTGGAGACGGTTCTGGAGACTTTGGTGCCAACCTCATGAAACCTAAACATCACTCGGGCTGTGTTCCAACAAGCTGACACTGAGATTTAAGCAAACAGGCGTCGTCAAACTGCCTCCAGTTACACAAAGCTGCAATAAAATCACGTGTGCATAAATAAAACCACCACAACATGTACAATAAAGACGACTGAAAGCCGTAAATAGCTATTTTAGTGAATGGCACAAAGACAAATCAGCCTCAGGCGCCACATTCCGCTCTTCCCCTTCTATTAAAAGTTTAGATTGTGATGCATTTACACTGCAAAGCTTCTAATCCCGTGTATAATATGTGCAGTGATTATATAAACCCATTTAAGTCACAGATATTTCTCTGTGGCTCAGAAAAAAAACACGCATCATGTGTTTTCTCCGTGCGTAATTACGCACAGCGCAGCCAAGAAGACATCCAAACCAAGGCTGAGTAATTCCAGATAAAATCAGATGAGGTTTGGGAGATGAGAGTGCAACTTCACAGCTATTAAAATGAAATCATCTACATGTCAGATTTAAAGATAAAGTTGGAAAAAAAACTCGTGCGTAACTGACCTAAGACTGTAACTCCGAAACGGTTTGTTGAAGAAAAGAAAAACGAAAAGGTCGCCGTTGTAGAGTGTGAGTGTGAAGTGGTCCGGTGTCCCGGTTTCCAGACGATCCTCCTTCCAAGTGGGAAGACTCGCCACAAAATCTGCTACTTAACGGGGGGCTGATCCAGATCTGACGACACGAGGGCACAGATGCGCACACGAGCAGGGACTCACGGAAACTTTCAGGTACTTTGCGCATTCCATTCCGCTGAGGGAGGTTTTCAGAGGAAACAGCATCAACGCTGATCTGCTTTTCGGGAAGAAGAGATGTGGAGGGGAAAATAACTCCTACTTCTGTCCACTTTCGGGAATCAAAGGAGCATTTTTTTTCTTCCCCTCTGGTCTCTGAGACTCAAGCAGCAAACTTTAACCACTTAATCAGGAACTGAAGGAGATGTGAACGTCCAAAGTGGTACTTAATCATAAAGTTTGTGCTCAATATGACAGAATCCACAGTGCGCATCAACTTCACCAAATGTGTTCGTTCCAAATTCCAAAATTCGTTACAGCAACTGTAAAATATGATGAAATTCATGAGAAATCATGACTTAAAAAATGTTATAGTAATTTTTACATGTACCTCCAACTGTGCTCATAAAGTACGTGAATATTTCAGAACAACGTGACAATTACTGTCAAAATGTAGATCTTTAAAGTGCCCCTAAAGTAGATTTGGATAGTTTTCTTTAACTAATTCCACTCGTGAAGTGTCTGTGTGGGGCTTCAGCAGCGACCTTCTGGTTCGTTGGACATCCCGCTCCAACCCGAGCTGTGATGGAGATTGTAAAGATCCATTTTTATGGTTAAACATTAGCTTTATGTTCTTGTGATTTTCCAGGTCCGCAAACAGACATAATCTGCTCTAAGACGTTTGACAGATGTTATTGTTGATGCTGAAATGCTGTTGGCTCAAAAATACAAATTAAAAAGCCATGACGTCACCCCCCCCCCCCCCCCCCATCCCGGTACATCTTGATTCAGGCGACCCCTTGTGGCTAAAAGCTCCAAATTGCCGAACAATTGCAAAATCCTCTCGTAAAATACATGAACACAATACTCATTAAAGAGGAATTTCTGTTTTCTTGACGACTTGTGTACGTTTAATTTCACATTTTACCATTTAATTTACATTGACACAGAATTGGACTCTGGATTATTTCTTCGCTCAAAATTAATGTTTTAAACTTGATTCTCTATAAAACTTACCAGGTCCAGGTATAAAATTGTCAAAAACATACTTTTAGTTGTTCTGAATGAAATTCATTTCCTTAAAGTATGGAGGGCGGGGTTTCATTATGACAGTCAAATCATTTCTTAAATAATTCTGCCTATTAAAAGGCTAAGTTAGTTCTTTGGGGCAGATGCAAAAAAAAAAAAAAAAAAAAAAAAAAAAAAAAAAATGTAATTTACATTCAGGACTTGATCTCCAAATTCTTTAACTGTGATAGGATTCACTTTATTATAATGTAGAAACAGATGACTCCATCAACATCTGTCCATCAACAGACATATTGTCCAACATGTCCTCAAGTCTCAGAGGTTCAGGGAGGGATCATCAGTTTTGGATCCATCTGGAGCAGATTTTAATTCATTACATGTGTGCAGGATTTCAAGCAAAAAATGAACAAGATTTGGTCATGAGGCAGATTTTATTGATCTCAGAGAGCAAACAAATAAATATTGATCCCGTGGACATGAAACACCTCCACCACCATGACAGGAAAAAGAAAAAGGCTCTGGCACAGATTGATCATCATCTTTATTTTACAATCACCTGCGACTGGCCAGTTTTTAAATGAAGTAAACAGTCGTATTTATTATTTCTTCTGAGGAAATGATGCCCGAACCAGCTCAAACAGCACATAGCCAACTCCTGTCAGACAAACAACAACAACAACAACAACGTTTAGGATCAACAGCTCAAATTCTGGACAGTAAAGACACAAAACCTTCAGGATGAAACTAAACACATCAGTGAGCATAGTTTTTGCCCAGCAGGGGGCAGATTTCTGCACAGCCCCATAAAGAGGGCATGTAAAACATGCACAGTGCATTTAGTCCTAACTCTGTCCTATAATGAAGGATAAAAGCAAGTCTGATATCGGCCCTGTTGTTGCTGGTGCTCATCTCCAGATTCCGTGGAGTCCACAACTCCACCTGGATGTGACGCAGGTGACTTCCCCAGGCAAAGCCAGTACCCATTTACAGCTGGGTGGACTGAGACAATGTAGAATAAGTGTCTTATCGAAGGACAGGTGGGTTAACACTACTAGGATTCAGACCCAGGTCTACAAATTAGTTCCTTATGTATTCGGCTACATGTTCGACACAATGAAGGATACGTGGAAATCAATTCAGTTTTTGGTCAAAACAAATACATTATCCATGATAAACAATTACTTTTTACCTCTGAAAAACAGTTTTATAGATTTCAACAGAATTTCATCTGACAGGAAAAACACAACATCAAAACAATGTGAGAAAACCCAAATCAATCATCTGTGTTCCAAGAGCAGAATTAAGATGAAACTCTGAACGTAACTCAGCATGATGATGTCATCAGGTTAAAAATATTTACATCCACAACCCTGAAAATAGTGGCTTCAGGTGTAGTATCACTTCACTCATCCACCAATCTCACTTTATAGCTCTCTGTTCTTTAAATAAAATAAATAAAGCAGGCAAATGCAACCGTTGCAGATTTTTTTTTTTTTTTTTTTTTTTTTTTAAGATGTGTCCTGACCTAGGGTGGTGATGACCATCGTTCCTCTGTACAGCAGGGCGTCACCCACACCTCCTTTCAAATGTACCGGCAGCCCGTTATCATCCTGCAGGGGAAGGAGATCAAAAAAGTAAAAGTTAAACAGCACTGACGCATCATCACAAATACTGACGCACACAGTCCCTTTCCTTTTTTTTTTTTCCTTCATTCAAGCCATAAAAAGGATTTTCTTCTGCACCAATATCAGTCCTCTTAGTGCATCCAGAAAGTATTCACAGCACTTCACCTTTTCCCCATTTTGTTATTTTATGTGATTTCTTAAAAGGTAACAAATCATTTATACATAAGTATTCACACCATTTACTCAATACTTTGTTGATGCATCTTTGGCAGCAATTACAGCCTCAGGTCTTCTTGAATATGATGCCACAAGCTTGGTGCACTTATCTTCTATCTTTGCAAAACCTCTCAAGCTCCATCGGGTTGGATGGGGAGCATCGGTTTGTCAGTTTCTCCTTTTCACATTTTTATTGTGAATTATTCAGTGTATATTTTTTCAGTGGTGGGCACAGTTCCGCTAATCTGCTAATTATCAAAGCTAACGTTTTCATTAGCGGATCAGCTTTCCAGACAACTATGAAAGCCATGAGCGGACCAATTAGCTTTCGATAAATTTAGTTCTGATAACTTTTAAACCGCTAACATATTTTTGCGGACACGGTGAATAACGCTTAGCAGTTAAAAACATTTGTAAAGTCTGAAATCAATCAAACGGTCAAATCAATCAAGAATAGAATTTAAAATTCTTCTTCTTACTTATAAGGTTTTGAATAATCAGGTCCCATCTTATCTTAGGGACCTCTTAGTACCATATCACCCCAATAGAGCGCTTCGCTCTCAGACTGCAGGCTTACTTGTAGTTCCTAGGGTTTGTAAGAGTAGAATGGGAGGCAGAGCCTTCAGCTTTCAGGCTCCTCTCCTGTGGAACCAGCTCCCAGTTCAGATCAGGGAGACAGACACCCTCTCTACTTTTAAGATTAGGCTTAAAACTTTCCTTTTTGCTAAAGCTTATAGTTAGGGCTGGATCAGGTGACCCTGAACCATCCCTTAGTTATGCTGCTATAGACGTAGACTGCTGGGGGGTTCCCATGATGCACTGAGTGTTTCTTTCTCTTTTTGCTCTGTATGCACCACTCTGCATTTAATCATTAGTGATTGATCTCTGCTCCCCTCCACAGCATGTCTTTTTCCTGGTTCTCTCCCTCAGCCCCAACCAGTCCCAGAAGAAGACTTGCCCCTCCCTGAGCCTGGTTCTGCTGGAGGTTTCTTCCTGTTAAAATGGAGTTTTTCCTTCCCACTGTTGCCAAGTGCTTGCTCACAGGGTGTCGTTTTGACCGTTGGGGTTTTTCTGTAATTATTGTATGGCCTTGCCTTACAATATAAAGCACCTTGGGACAACTGTTCATTGTGATTTGGCGCTATATAAATAAAATTGATTTGATCAAAGATTTTAATGCCTGCCTGTTACATGTTTTGTAGCAGAAAGACAGCCATGAATGGTAGAGCTCTATCCTCTGCAGGCAGAGGAGAGCTGACCAGCAGAGAGAAAGGAAGTCTTCACACCATACAGACCTGCTGGTCATTTCACTGGAGTGTTGAGGCAGATTTGTGGCTGCTCACACTGCCATCTACCAGTAGATACCAGTGGGCCTCACATTCGCTAAAAGTGATGGACTTAAACAGAAATTTTCAGTTTTCAAATTGCCTTTTCTTGTTTTTTTACAAATGAAAAAAAGACATACTTACAAATACAGATTTATTTGTAAAACCCACCACATTTCAGTAATTGTGTGCTATACCGACCAACCAACGACGTCAGGAAACTAGTGTACCCATAATGCAATGCGGCATGTGTGTCAAACCCTAAAACCTTCTAAATTAGTGCATTACTTTAAAACTAAAACATATAGCTCATATTTTCACTTTGTAAAACAACAGACGTGATGTTAATTTCAATAATTTGTCTGGACTTAGTCTGTTTGAAATTATAAACAAGTCAAAACTGGCTGCCTGTGCAAGACTGCAGTGAAATGAGTGGCAGGTCTGTATGGTGTAAAGAGAAATGATCCCCCCCAATCTCCGTTGTCTCAGATCACCATCTGAGACAGAAGTGCTGAGTCGTTTTGTCAGTAGCTGCGTATGTACTGAAGTCAATATTGAAAGTTATCGGTTTAGCTTTTATCTGTAACTTCCGCCGTTTTTTTGTGGGATTGGTAGGTTTAGCTTTATAAAACTTTTCAATTAGCATATTAACAGTTATCAAAGCTAACTTTTTGGTTAGTTGTGCCCACCATTGATGTTTATACATGCTTGTACAGAGAGTACAGTTCAAACCAGAGTTAAATTCCTTGTATTCTTTTGAAGATACCTGATGAGTAAAGGCTATTCTAATTCTGATAATCCCTCCAGCGTGTTGTGGGTCTTCGCCAAGTCTCCTCCGAATTGTCCCTGGAAGACAACCAGGTGGCACCCCCACCAGATGCCCCGACCACCTCAACTGGCACCCAGTCATGCTCCAATTTAATTAATTTTTATTTATTTCTAAGAACTGCAGGAAACAGCCACTCAACAATGATTTCTTTACATTTAAGTCTTGTGGTTGACATTTGTTACAGTTTTAGCCTTTTTACACATTTACGCTTTTACCTGCCAACAGGTCTGTGTTTAGAAGCCCTGATATATAATGTGTTGTATGACATTTACCTGAAACAACTTCTGTTTCTGAGACACTTTGTTCTGAAGTTGATTCCGAGCAGAACCGGAGAAACTCCGCCTCGCCACCTGCTGGAGGATCTGCCAAACAGCAACAAGTCAGCAATCACAGCCTTCTAAACACTTTCTAACATTTAATTCAAACACGTTTCTGTCAGAATACAGTAATTTACAGACGGTGACACGTGTTGAACATTAATAATTAACGTGCACTAATGCTAAGCTATGCTAGCGTCCTGCTGCATTGACCCCTAATGTTAGCTAGCAGCCCGTAATAGCAGCGCTTTCATTTCTATAACTAATTTCAAAGCACATATCAGTCTGAGTGAATACACAACAACTCCGCACATCAAGAGAAAGGTTAAAGAAGCCGAACTTACAAGTAATTGTCTGTACATCCCGAAGACTGCGTCCGCTCACAAGGACACGGAAACAACAACGGCACTTCCGGCTTCTTCTTCTACGGGCGCTGCTTCTTCTTCTTCTTCTACCGAGTTTTTTTGGCGGTTTACAAACCGACACGGTGCATTACCGCCACCAACTGTTTGGGTGTGTAGCATGAAGAGATAAGGGAAGGGAGGAAAAAAGTGGGGGAATTACACTGTACTATATTCTATTTCATAACTCTGTGCCCTTTAAATATCCAATTACATGCCTCTAAGCAGGTGGTGTAAGTGTAGAAAAAGAAAGTCATCCCTGAAGTGTTCGTCTCATAGAATTCTTCTTTGTCTGTTTGTCTCTTAAGTAAGACGAGCTCCAGTCTCCCTTCTGCTGCATCTCAAAACACTGACTGGTGTCATGTTTTCCATCTCTCCATTACCTATCTCCCCCTCACACACAAGCTCACCAAATTATCACAGCAAAAGGTCTAATTTGTCAGAATTATGCAAAATATATCAGGTGTTGTGAAATAACTACCTTCCAGCAACATCGACTGGAGGACTAGTCAGAACACTAAGAAATAATTCTGAGTAGGAATACTAATGATATTATCAGTAACAAATTTATTTTATGATGCAGTTAAGTCACAATTTTTAAACATGAACATTTTGTGTTCATCATCACAACTTCTGCATTTAGAAGAAAACAACGCAAGAAACAAATTGTTTGAAGGTTTTTATTTGAAAGTGAAAATACAACTTGCATCAAAGGACATCACCGATCATGTGCAACTACAAAGTGACACGTGGCAACCAAGCAATTGTTTCAACAGTAAAAAAAAAAACAAAATATTTGAACATGTAAAAACATCTGTCCTGGAACTATTACAATGTGCATCTGTTAGATTAACAAACATTTTCCACATATTCTGCAAAAAACATGTTTTTTATTTTGTGCACTGAGCTCATCTTTGGTGAACTTTGACCTACATATCAACTGGTTTAATTTAATAAATTTCTGCTCTGCATAAGTATTAAGTGTTGGTATCAGTATAGTTTGTGGTCTGCTTTAAAGTAACACTGAGTAATTAACAAGTTCGCTCAGACCACCAAGTGACGAGCAGACAAATGTGAATTAACACAGAAAATCCTGCAGCCGTCCACCAAACACGTCAGAACCAAAAACTAAGATACAGCTTGTTAAAAGGTGATTCCACAAGCTCATGTTTTATGAAGCTTTAAACTGCAGCATCCCTGAGGTCTGGTGTGCAAATACTTCAAAATACAAACATTTATAAAATACTTACAAGAAACATCATGATGAAGCTGCTAAAGTCACTCTGTGTTGCAGAACTCAAAAATCATGAAGCACATTTCATTTAACAAACTGAAACATAAAACACAAACCACTTCTAATCAGCATGCAACTTTTAACAACTCACCACACATCTGTCAGAGCTCTTATTCTGAAATTTTGCAGTCCTTCCTGTCTCATCTGCTTTTACCGAAATTTTTAAAAATTTGCCAATTCTGTTTTTTCTTCAGCAGGTGTTTGAAATCAAAACAAGCTGTTCAATCATTACCACTAGAGGGCATTAAGAGAAGGCAGAACTTTGTGATGCATTTGCATTTATTTTTGTGACATCATAAGGCACGAGTGAAAGACACATACAAAACTTTTTTTGGCACATGGTTCATCCCGCTTCAAAATTTCACTGAACTCTGTTGATTATTTTTGGTTAAGAGGTTACTGTGAATCTGACAAATTAGCTGACAGTGAAAGAATGAGGGTCAAACACACCCTCTGCTGACAGGATTGTGCAAAAATCACTTTGCAGTGGTGTTAAAAAAATATTTGAAACACCACAAGCAGCAAAACATAGGTCACTTTTTCCATTTCACACCATATGGCTCTGAGTGCTAAATCCAACTTCTACATAACTCACTAGAACCAATTCCAACACCAACAATTAAACGCACCATATTACACCATTAGAATTTTTTTAAAATTGCCTGCAATGCCTCAATTTATAGATCTGCCCCAGAATTTAATAATGTATTCTAAGATGGTTACAACATTTTCACCAGAACTCTTCAAAGTCTGCTGTATTAAAACCCCACGCAAAAAAACTGACTATCCGTACGTAGCTGTATCGATGGTCTATAGATTAAATTGTAGTGTGAGTATAACTGGGAGGACATCACACTTCTGAGCCAAAGAACCCGGGTTGAAATCCCAATCATGAGAATCATTTTCCTTATTTTCTTACTTCAAGTATAAAATGCATCCATAATAATCATTATAACCATGGATAATTATCTTAAATACATATCTTGGAACCAGAAAGCGTTTGAGATCATTACTTCAAAATGTAATTTTGGCACTAAATATAGACAGAAAATAAAATTTAAAAAGGTACGTAGCCCCATAATCATGATCTAGATTGACCAATCTGAAGCACTACATATAAATAGAATTCATTCATTCATTCATCTTCTACCGCTTAGTCCAATTAAGGGTCGTGGGAGGCTGGAGCCTATCCCAGCAGTCATAGAGCGCGGGGCAGGGTACACCCAGGACAGGACGCCAGTCTGTTGCAGGATAACTAGAACTGCGTATTGTAAATACGGCTACATACAGAATTGCCACCTCCAAAAATAAATCAATGGCTCTGCACTGTTTTTGTTTTTTATCTTCTACAGATCGTTTTCTGTTTGAGGTTAGACGCGACCTTTTTAGGTTTTGTGGAAATTTGTTCATGAGGCTTTAATTCTGTTACCAATCCAAAACACAAGTAAAAAAAAAACCTGAATGGAAATATGGACACTTCTCACTCTACCCAAATATTTATCAAACTTTTCTATGTCAGTGGATCAAAGATATCCATAGTCACAAAAAGGAGGCATGGATCCCGGTCGGTATTTTAGCTCGGGATTTCGGTGCTGCTGCTGCACTTTCCGTATTTGTAATGGATGATCAATAGAACCACGCCCAGGAAGAAGCAGATGGAGCCCACTGTGATGTAAGCGATACCCAGGAAGGGGTTCTTTCCTCCCATCCAGGAGATGGTGCTCAGGATGACGCGCTTCCGGCCGTCAAAGCTGCGAACCAGGTAATCTGGTGTTAGATGGTCAAGGACGCAAACAGCTGGTGATATGGCAGAAGCACTGTGACAAACCAGGTTACAGAAGGAACCAGAGCCTGGTCCTTATCATGAGCAGATGTTTAATTAACTCCCAGCGTGGAGTCACACCACACGTTTAGATTTAAGGATACTGTAGACGACCTCCAATGTGTAGTTTCCCTGAGGAAGAGTTGGAACCGCGGCGTCATTCTTGTTCTCAATGATGCGGTACAGCTTGCGGAAGGTTGGCAGTGCGGCGGTTCTCATCCACACGATGAAGTCTTCATTGATGAAACCGTTGTTGTCCGGGTCGGTGTCCAGCTCGTACACAGATTTGTGCCAGTTTGCAGGTTTACTTGTACCTGAAATAGAAAGTAATGGATGAAAAAAGTGGACAATCAACCATAGGCAATTATGATAATTAATTGTTTGGTGAGATAGCATCTTAGGTCGTACCGTTGTTAAAAAGCAAAGCCACATATCGTCACTATTGATCCAAATTTATTCCAACAAATTCTAGGGTTTGGAACAGTTTGGGAACTCTTCTCAGATGCTCGTCACCATCATAGACACAGCACTGGTGTTACCTTGGAATACCGCTGTGAGGTTTTGGTTGTTGCCTCCTGGGTTCTTGAACTTCACATGCTTGTCAGTCGGCCAAGCAATGCCCATTTTTTTCAGCGGAATCCTGGTTTTGGTGCCGTTGGGCTCGATGTAAAACAGCTCCAGAGTATCTGCCCGGTGAGGACGGTCATTTTAAATTCATGTGTAATCAACAGCGACTGGAGTCAACACATCAGGAAAACCGGCTCACCGTTGAACATGCTGTTGGCGATGGCGCCACATGGCGCGATGGGCTTGTTTTCATAAAAGGCATACGGCTCGCAGTCCTTACTGGGTTTCTGTTAAAGATGAGGATGACCAAAGATTAGCAGATGACATCAGCAGAAACAAGCACCAATCCTGTTCAATGACCAACACAAAGAACTAACAACAAAAACTACACCCCACCGACGAGTCTACGTTATCAAAACCCAAGTCCATAAAGAGGGAAATTAAAGATAAAGATCAAATTTATTTATCCCGAAAGAAATTACGGTATTTTGCCAGAGTACACAATAGTTAGTTAAATACACAATTACAGAAAGTGTTAATAGTTAAATAGAAAAAAGAAGAAAAAAGCCAACTAGAAGACAAAAAAATACAATCCAATACAAAAAATATATATATAATTGTTTCTGTTAAATAAGTTACAAAAAAAATTCTAACAATTTCTAAAACCACAAAATTATTTTAACTTTTATGTCAGAATGCGAAGAAGAAGAAAAAGCCGCACAGTGAGAGAGTCGATGTTGCCGTTCAGCTGGTTGTCGTCTCGGGACTTGACGTAGCGACGATGGTTTTGATAGAAGTTGGAGAGGCCGTAATACATCAAGACGTTGCTCTAAAAACCAACACAAATGTGTTAATAAGAACAAGGTGACGCCATGAAGGCATTTTTGTTGTTTTGGTTTTTTTTGTTTTATAATAAAGTGTTACTTCGTATGGCTGGTCCAGGTGGAAGGGGATGGAGCAGGTGCACGGCCTGGTGCTGTTCCAGCTGATGTTCTGGGAGCAGTTGAAGCACGGACTGGACATGTCGTCTCCCGTGTAGTCGATCTGCAACACAGTCACATCATTCCACACGTGACCGACACTGAGACGTGTGTTTAGTTTAAAATAAGTTACATGTGGAATCAGGAATTACATCTGAGAAGATAAAACTCAGGATGATGAATTCCTGAGACCTGATGTGTTTTGATCACATCCAACTGTCTGTTATAATTCCGTTCCACTATTATTACAAGCAACACCCACGTTCATGCACACACACACACACACACACACACACACACACACACACACACACACACACACACACACACACACACACACACACACACACACACACACACTAGCATTTAAAGAGGAAGTTCAGCGTAACTGTTACTTTTTCTTTTCATGTTTACTTCTCTGAAAACAGAACGATCCTCCCTCATTTATTCGTGTTTCATCTTTGAACATCAGAGCAGTCAAACAGGAACATTTGGAAACATTTGCTTCAAAACAGTTGTTGATGTACTGAGGCCACGTTTAGCTTAGCGGTGAGGTTTTCCTGGCGATCCAGACCCTGGAATAGCATTCCCAAACACCAGAACTGCAGCCGTGTGAAATGTTCCAGATCTGTGTTTTGAGTTTGAAATCACTAACTTGCAGTACTGAAGAAAAGTATCATTCCCTGGTATCACTCCCAGCCACGTCTTCTGTCCATTCCCATTACTGTCCATCTGTTGTATAATTACTTCATCTTCATTATTTGTCCTTTGTAATCCGAGTTACAAGATAATATTTATTAGACTCACAATGAAGAGGAGAGACGCTCGTCTGTTTGTCTGCAGCGATATCTTCCAAACACAGACAGTAATTTCAATCAGCCTTTTTAGATCAAATCAGTGGACCATGTTCTCAAAACACAGGCCATGTTAAGGTCATAGGTTAAGGTCAAATCAGAGTCCATAGTCTAAAATTCATTCATGACCACATTTCAGGTCCTACATAAGGTATTAAAACATGATTTGAAGTTGGTGTATTCTGGACACGGGTCTATATCCAGATATTAGCAACATTAATTTATAAATTTACCCTGATCTTGGTGGAGCTACTTAAGAACACTTTTGTGCAATAAATAAATAAAAAAACATGAGTGGGTTTAAAGCCACATTTTTTTGCCTTTTAAAATATTTAACACAAAAATGACAAAATAAATCCCAACATTCAAAGATTATTTAAAATAAATACTGCATTTTAATATACAAGACACTTAGTCTGCATAGTCTCAGTCCACCCAGCTGTAAATGGGTACTGACCTTGGCTGGGAAGTAACCTGTGTCAGACTGGCGTTATGTCCGGGGGGATCACAAACTCTGACACACTTTATGCTCCAGAATTTGGACATAAACGCCAACAAAAATGGGCCTCATGGCCTATATAGGACTACTGTTACTGTGTATATATATATATATATATATATATATATATATATATATATATATATATACATACATACAGACTAATTATAGCAACAGGTTGGTCATCACTGTGTCCCATACTATTTAAATTCAGCTTCAAGATTTCCAAAGGATTTCCTGAACAGAGATCTGCTCTCCAGCACGAACAAGTCAGACCGCTGGCGTCCACGGCCACATCAAGCAAAGTCAAAAAACGAGTTGGTGGCGATGAAGCACTATGAATTCCTGGATGCATTTCTGTTTTTAAGTTATTACGTACAGAAGGTGATCAATCCCTCACTCAACCAGTCGTGTGCGTCTCAGTGCAGGTCAACTTTTATTATCGTTGCTTCTATGTTATTATGTTTATGTCAACAGCCTATAAAATAACCGAAAAACAGTATTTTCTTTAAACTGGTGGTGTGTTTTGAGCTTGTTTTCAGAGGCACAGTCCTTTGCTTCTCTGATGAAATCTGGCAACAATGGCTTCTCACTGACCGCTGAAAGTGGAAAGTTTTGATTTATTTGGCAACAACATTAAATAGAACAAGCACAACTCAACAGAAACCTATTTATCCAATGACCTAAAGGCCATAGGAGTCGCTCTACCTGAAACTCTTTGATGTTTTTTGACGTCACAAAGAGGCCGACGCCGATGGGGATGAAGACGAGGCTGATGAAGAAGAAGGCGGGGAGGACGGTGCCCGCCGTCAGGATGGGCTGCCATGCGGGAAGTCTCTGCTGTTTAAAGGCCGTGTTGTCGGGCTTCCTGCTCAGCAGAGAGCCGCCTCCAGCCCCGGAGACCGAAACACGTCCGTCCTCGTCTTTAGCGGTGAAACCGGACGCCATCATCACAGTCGCTGCTGCTAGCGAGTTAGCCGATCAGCTAAATCACATGAATACTGTCTTTGATTTCTTTAAACGCGGCGTTATTCTAAACATTCAGTTCGCTACAAACATTAAAGCAGCTACAACTAAACAAGAGCAGAAGCTAATGAGGCTAATACAGGAAGTTTACAAACGAGAAGTGACGCATGTGACGTCACAAGCACGTTTGTGACGGTCGTGCGTTGCTTTCACGTACTGTCGGAAATATGGGATTGTTTTAAGCATTACAAAATGTGAGTCAACTGTTCGACAAAATTGTCTGAAAATATTTGGATCAGCTTTAAAAAAAAAAAAAAAAAACTAAATATTTTAGTTCAGAAGTTGACTTGAGAGGATCATTGTGTATCTGAAAAAACGTGTGTGTTTTTTAATTCGGGGGTGTGTGTGTGTGTGGGGGGGGGGGGGGGTAATATTTAAAGAATAAGGCTTTTATATCAATTTTTTATTATTTCAAAAATATTGTTCAAGAAAACCTTCTTTTTCACAATTATTTCTAATAGGTTAGTGTGCATCTAAACTGAAATATAAACTGTTTTTAAAAGTTCATTTATAACTAAAATCAATTTGACAGAGGAAAAAAAGAGTTCAAAAATACTTCAGTTTGAAGAAATTTAAAACAGTGAATCAAATTTCTAGATGAATTAATGTCAATGATTTAAAAAATTAAGATAAACAAAATTCACTATGTTTAAATGCCATTTAAAACATGAAGTCACGTGAACTAAGATTTAAGAAAATTCATCAGATCAGTTTTGCAGCAGCATGAAATTTGTAATATAATTATTTTAGACAGTGCACGAAAAAAGTGTCTCAATATAATAGTTGTGACTAAAGATGGAAACTTTGTAATAAAACTATTTCATAAAATTGCTGTAATAAAACCTATGAAACAAAATTGGAAAACAGGTTATATGAAGATTCTAATTTAGATCAGACTTTAGCCTTGTGATCTATTTAGTAACATTTTATTTATTAAAATATACAATGCATAAATTCTAATCAATGTAAAATTAACTGGAAATGAATCTGCCTGGGTACAAAAAAATTAGACTGGATTTGAACCAACAACCTCATTGATGTTAAAACTGTGTTTTAATCAGATGAGTTCTCAGTTTTTGAAAGAAATCTGTCAGCATGCAGTTCAAAGAGAATCAGCACTGAAAATGACTGAAAATCAGCTGCAAACGTGGAGCCTTTGGATCAAATCCCATCAGGTTCAAATTCAGATCAGTGACAAAATACACCAGTGGGTGTTCAAATAACATATAAAACACTTTTACAAACAGCCTTCTAAATCACATTAAAAGCCTAGAAATTACAATCAAATAAAATAATTGTAAAACGGATCTTAAAATGAAGAAAAGACAATATGCATATTGATAAATGTTTTACAGCCTTTTTCATTGATTCCTCTCAGTTCATTGCCAACATTCAGTTAATTGGTAACACTCAGTTGAGGATGATTGACAGTAAGGAGGTGACAAAGCTGTCATAGGTCAAGAATCCAACAAGCAATATTCCAGTATTTAAAATTAAATTTCACAGATTGATTTCTGTTCAACTGAGTTTGCAGAAATTCAGACAAAATTCAGGCAAAAAGTGGCCAGTTTGAGCCTGATGACATCACAAGAGTGAGTCTGAGCAGCTGCTGTAAAAGTTTATCACATAAAATAATTCAAGCAACAAACTTGTGGGCTTTAGTCACATGACATTAATTGTGATCCGTGATCCTAACAGGCCGGCAGTCAGGACACACGGGTCGGAACTCTTTGGGTCTGTCATGTTGGCCAAGACACTTCCAGTCTGGTTACTGGTTAGACCTGGACAGGATCCGAGGGACCAGTGGATCAAAGGACGAGCGTCTGGGAGAACGATGGTGTTGGTGACGTGGGCAGCGGTGGTGATGATGTAACAGCTGGGGGGAGGGACGTTTGCTCTCGGCGAGCGCCTGTTGTTCATTCCATCGGACATTTTGTGAGCGTCAGGGATCGGCTCAGCGCCGGCTGCTTGCTGTCCACGAGCCCGCCACCAGTGGACCTGTGGTGGAGAATCACAACAGGTCTTTCCTCGAAGGTCACACTTTTTCAGCTGACATGAGGCGCTGAGAAACGTCGAGCAGGTGCTGATGATTTTATGTTTAAAGCTTCAGTGTGCAGAAACGGAATATAGGCTTCATAACCAGCTGTTCTTTAGTGGTTAATTTACCTCCAACAACGACTCTGTGTGTCTTCAGAATCTGCAACCTCACCACTAGGTGGTGCTAAATCCTACACACTGTAGCTTTAAGTGGCAGCTTCAACAGTCACGGCTTCACACAGTCAATCAGCAGAGCATTTGACCACTTCAGCCTCAAGACCCTTTTCCAGGGGGAACTACAAAAGACTGACACTTATCTGACCAATGGCAGAGGAGGCAGAAAACTAACCCAACGCCTGTGAAACTTTACAACGCCTCATCATTTTGTGTATCAAGATGTGATGGTTTCTATTCTACAGGTTCAATCTTTTCACCATTTTCTGACCATAAATATAATGTTTAATGGTGGTAAAAATGCAAAAGGACAAAAAAAAACAAACAAAAAAACTAATTGCACAAAGTATGATGTAACAAACAATAGCTGGTTCTTCCTTATGTAGCTTCTTGTGTTTTGCATTCTCTGAATGTAGGGTTTCTATCCCAAAAGTGAAAAAGAAGTCAGCAGGCTATATGTTTGGTTTTTTATGCTCTTTCTTTTCTTCTTCTTCTTCATGAAAAAAAGTACCTGCTGACATAAGACAGTCTGAACTTTTTGCATCTTTTAAATTGTGTCTCTTCACTTTAACTTTAATTATAATTTAATAGTTGACCTTGGCCTAATAATACTGTTTGGAAATGGCATCAAAATGGCACTGATATATGCTGATATATATGACAGCACAAAGTCAGCACTCGTCAAAAATGTTGCACACTTTGTTTTTGTTTTTCTGCTGTTGATCAAACTGTGAGTGAAATTAATATTTGCATGGAAATGTCAATGTGAACAAACATGCAAGAACAGAAAGTGAGTTTTCATGGCAATTTGATTTAAGTAACAGCATGGAACAATAATGCAGATGCTTAAACACACACACACACACCAAAAAAAAAAAAAAAAAAAAAAAAAAGGAAAGCCATGAAGCCCCATAATAAGTGGTTCAGAGACAAACAACTTTTATTTAGCAACAAATGACAATTCACAGTGACTGGAAATGTTCTATGCAAGGTGAAATAGTGAAATAAATCCATGCTGTGAGACATATGAGGTGAATAAAAGCCTTGAGCTACAGCCAGTGAACACTGACATCATTTAAAAAAAATACATTTTTTTTTATTTTAGGTATTTTTTTTATTCCATATTAATTAAATCAAAATCTGAAATAATATAATTAAAACATAATTAAAATTTGAAATAATTAATGAAAGCCTCTGGACTGAAAGAACACACATTAAAACTTTTTAAAGTGTAAATTAAAGCAATTAAAATGCATAAAAAATAAAAGTGTTATTAAATTAGATTTTTAATTAAAATTAAAGAGTGAATTAGCAATATAATTTTAAACACATACTAAAATTTGAAATCATATTTTTAATGAAAAACTCTGGTGTGACGGAAAACACAGATTAAAACATTTTTTTATTAAAATGCTAAATTACCAAATTAAGAGTAATTAAACTGGATTTTCATTCAAATTTAAAGGTGAATTAATGATAAAAATGTGAATTGAAAATTTTGAATTGATTGAGCAGATATTTGAACAACTATTTCAAAATTACATAAAAATTTCATACAGATTTTTTTTTTATCATTTCATCTGGTAAACCTCTCTCAGAACAAGTGTTAAATCCAATCAGATGCTTCCGAAACAATAGTGAATTTTTTAAATATTATGGAAAGTTAAGGTTTTTTTTTTTGTATTTTTGTGGAAACAGTGAGAGTTTGTATCCTGATGTGGCTTATTTCATACATTTGGGAGCAGACTGGTCACAAACTCATCCTCGGCCCTCAGCTCGAGCCTCCTCCTGTCGAAGCCGAGTTCCATAATGTTGACTTCCTCAGCTCAACTTTCATCGAGTGGCTCTGTGCTCGTGACTCTAACGTCGTCAGTGTGGACACACCCTGAAGCGCCTTTCCTGGTTTCATACCTTTTGACAGCGGGATCCGTGTGGCCGTGGTCCGAGCTGCCTGTATGTCTGAACCGACCTGGAGAAATAAACCAGCGTTTGTTGGTGGAGATGACCTTTGAAGAAACTGCAATCTAAAATGTTAGAAATGCTTGATTTATTTTAAAGTAGAGGTCTCAAACTGATTCCAGAAAGGGCCTAGAGGGCACCCTCTTGGCCCTTTCTGGAATCAGTTTGAGACCTCTACTTTAAAATAAGAATTAGATTTTTTTTTCTTAAATAAAACCTTAAGATTGCATGGAGACCTTCTGTAAAAACGTGGTCACTGACCGCAAACGGCGTGGGCTTGGAGGCCGGCGATGTGACGGGTGTGATGGTTATGCTGCTGGTCATTTTGCTTGGCGCCGTCTTCCCCTCAGAGAGTGGGCGTGGAGAGCAGAGCACAGTTCCCGCCTGCAGGTCCCGGTCCTGTGAGCCACCAGGTCTGAGAGTCAGAAGAGGACTGCGGCAGGCCTCGGGCGGCCTCCTGAACTGTGACCCCAGGTGGATGTGGATCTTGTTGTCCTCTGTGGTGATGATGTTGCTGTTGAATTTCCTGAACCCGGATTGTTTTTCTGGGGTCACCCTGAACACCGTGCGTCCTGTGGCGGCTGGTTGCGGCTCAGGGGAAGCGCATGCTTCGGCCACAGGAGTGGTGCTGACCGTGATGATGGACACCGGTGACTGAAGACCGTCAGAGCTGCAGCTGTTGGTCTTCTCTGGACTCTTGGCCCTGGAGATGGTTGTGATTGTAACGGGAGATTTTGTTCGACTGCAACTTTCAGTCCTGGAGGTCACGGTGGTGGGCTTTGGGACAATGGTGATGCGAGGCTTCTGATGGCCAAGAGTTGGTATGATGGTGGTGCTGGAGAAGAAATCCTCTGCTCGAGGGCTGGTGATCTCCAAGGTGGCGGTGCTGTTTTCGTGATCAGAGGTAACACGTATGTGTAGCGGCTTTGGGATCATCTTGTGTGGTTGGGTTGGAGAAAAAGTGATGGCCTCTTTCTTTTTCATCCAAGGTATCCAGGATCTTCTTCCTGCGAGTTCTAAAGATGCTGGTGGGTATCGCTCCAGAACAGTTGGCTTCTTCAGCCCCTGCTGCCTGAGGTTGCTCATTAAATGGTGTTCCTCAAGGACAGATTTCCTGATGAAGCCTGCTGCTGTCTCATCCTCAGCAGCCTCAGGTTCCACGATATCTGTCTGCACCGCTGTGGAGGTAACTGGGACATCAACCATCCTTCTACCGTTCATACTGGGCCTCAAAGCGCGGCTGTAGCACTTGGTGGCTTCCAGTTCCTTGGTGAGGTTCACCACTTCTTGCATCATGCTCTTCTTCTTCTGCCCTTCCTCAGTTAACCTCTGTTGGAGCAGCGAGTAGTCCACCTGAAGCTGGGACAGCTGATCCTCCTTGTTCATAAGCTCATGGATTTTCTCCTTCAGGGCTTGGACATCTAGCTGCAGCTCTCGGGTTCTAGTCTCTTCCATCTTCCAGCGAAGTCTCAGTTCAGCCTCTGGACTCACAGCTTCACCTTTCTCCACAGCTTTGTTCCTGGCGATCTGACTTTTCATTTCTTCCAACAGTTTTGAGAGGGAGTTTGCTTTGTCCTGCTCTGTTCTGAACTTCTTCTCCAGCAGGTCATACTGGTCCTCTGTTTTCATTAAATCCCCTTCTACCACCTCCAGCTGTTTCAGGCGGCTTTTCAGCCTTTCGATTTCTAGTGTGAGTTCTTTTATTTTGTTGTCTTCTTCTGGATTCTTGTTTTTTTCCATTTGTCTCCTCAACATCTCCCGTTCTGAATCCTCCAGTCTGTCCATTTTTACTTTCATTCCTGTTATCTTGGTACTTAGCTCTCTGCACTTTCCCTCTTCACTTGCAAGTTTAGTTTTCAGCTTGTCTTTCTCTTCAGTCAGAGTCGTCACTTTGTCCTCCATCTCTGATTTGAGTTTGAGGAGCTTCTTGCTCTCCTCAAACAGCTTCTCTGTCACCTCCATCACTTTGCTCTGTTCCACTTTTAACATCTTACTTAAATCGTCGCTCTTCTGTTCCTCAAGTTTCAGTCTCTCTGCCATGTTTTTTCTTTCGTCCACCAGTATGACGGTGAATGACTTCAACTTCATGAGGTCATCTTTGAGGAGCATCTCCACCTTGTCGAACCTGGACTCTGAGGACTCCAATTCTTTGACGCGGCTTTTCACGGTGTCCAGCTCGCTGGCCAGATCCTTCACAACACGTTTCTCCTTTTCCAGGTTGATATGGAGCTGCGAGCACTCCGTTTTACTCCGAGTAAAAGCTCCCTCCAGCTTTTCCAGTTCTACCATTCTCTTCTGCATTTTGTCTACCTCCAGCCTCAGCTCCTTGCTGTGGTTCTGCTCATCCTGGAGCCTGTTCTTCAGCTCCTTGCACTGAGTCTCTGTTTTGGTTATCTCCTCATCCTTGCCCTCCATCTCCTGCACTTTCTTACGCAGATTTTCCACTTCAGCTATAAGCGTTGAGCTCCCACATTCTCCTTTGCTGATCTTCTCCTTCAGCTCCTGCAGGTCCTCCTCAGATTTCTGCAGCAGCTTGTTGCTCTCCTCCAGCTGCTCCACTTTGTGGTTGATGCTGGCCAGCTTCAGCCTGAGCTGCCGGCTCTGGGTCTCTTGGTTGGCCAGTTTGTTGGTCAGCTCCTCGTGGTCCTGTGCAAACTTGGCCGCTCTGTGCTCCAGCTCAGCCTCTAACTTCAGGACCTTCTGGCTGTCCTCCTTGGCAGTGTCAGTAACAGCCGCCAGTCGCTGCTCTTTCTCCTGCAGTTTCTGAGTGAGGTCCTGAACCTTCTGGCTCTGCTGGTCAATTTGCTCAATGTGCAGCTGCCGCTCATCTACCAACATCAGAGCAAAGGACTTGAGTTTAACCAGTTCCGCTCTGACCTTCTCCAACCTTTTGCTTTGGTCCTTGTCCTTACGGGCTTGGTAGGCTTTCTCCTGTTCCAAGAGCTTTTTGAGTCTAAGAAGCAGAGCAACAGAAAAACTATACGAGGTCTATTAGAAAAGTATCCGACCTTATTATTTTTTTCAAAAACCATATGGATTTGAATCACGTGTGATTACATCAGACATGCTTGAACCCTCGTGGGCATGTGAGAGTTTTTTCACGCCTGTCGGTTACGTCATTCGCCTGTGGGCAGTCTTTGAGTGAGGAGTCGCCCACCCTCTCGTTTTTTCATTGTTTAGGAATGGCTCAGAGACTGCTGCTTTGTTTGATCAAAATTTTTTCAAAACTGTAAGGCACAACTGAGTGGACACCATTCGATAAATTCAGCTGGTTTTCGGTGAAAATGTTAACGGCTGATAAGAGATTTTGGTCTGGTAGTGTCGCCGTAAGGACGGCCCACGGCGCCTGACGGCGATCTGCGCTTCGAGGCGGCAGCGTCTCGCCGTTTCAAGTTGAAAACTTCCACATTTCAGGCTCTGTTGACCCAGGAAGTCGTCAGAGAACAGAGAACTTTCAGAAGAAGTCGGCATGAGGAGTTTATTCGGACATTCCATTGTTAACGGACATTTTGTAATGAAAGAACATGCAGGCAGAGTCGCATGTCGGGCCGGACCCGACCGCGGGGGGTCGCGACAGGAAAAACACCTCCGTTGGAAACCTTAACGGACAAGTTGGAACATGCCCAAGCTGTTAAACAATTTCTCAGTTACTCACTTGTTGAAAGCCATCAAAAGCCACCTGAATTTTACAAATGGAGGTGTTTTTCATGTTGCGGCGCACACATTGTGCGAACGTCTTTCATTAAAAAATGTCCTTAAACAGTGGAATGTCCGCATAAAGTCCTCATGCCGGCCTCTTCTGAATCTTTTCTGTTCTCTCACGATGTCCTGGGTGAATTAAGCCTTAAATGAGGATGTTTTCAGCTCGAAACAGGCCGACGACATCGCCTGGAAGCGCTGCGCGACGTCCTGCTCTGTGGGAAGTCCTTACACCGACAGAAACACCCCATAATCTCTCATCAGCCGTTAAACTTTTCACCGAAAACCAGCTTAATTTCTCGAATAGTGTCCACTCGGATATTCCTCACAGGTCCAGAAAAAATGTTGATAAAGCAACGCACGCCATCTGGAGCAGCGTGTGAAACAAAGGAATTCAGCCGAGAGGGCGGGACCACATCTCACTCAAGGCCTGCCCACAGGGAAATGACATCACCGACACGCGTGAAAAAACTCACGCATGCGCACGAGGGTTCAAGCATGATTGGTGTAATCGCACGTCATTCAAATCCATATAGTTAAAAAAAAATAAAAGGGTCGGTTTATTATCTAATAAACCTCGTACATCAGTAGGATTCATGTCCAAAAAACCCTTTCATCAAACAAAGGCCTCAGAAAACTGATTACGGGAATACAGGTATAGATTATTCTTTCTTTTTGGGAATTTTTAACATATTACAAGAAAAAAATCCCACGAAGATGCTAGACGATCAGAAGATAGCAGGATAAAAACAGAACATCAGCTGTGTTAAGGCGCATTACATTTTCTCAAGGGGTTTCCCAGTCAACTTTGAAAAAAAACATGGTGGAATAACAATTTAGAAGTTTTTGTTTGTATGTTTGTCTGTTTTTACCTTTTTTTTCTGGATTGTGACACTTTGAACATGGGAAAGTTCATGTTTTGTGAGTGTTTGGTCTCTTTCATGTCTTTTTTTAAACTCTGCACGATGACATGAAACAGGGTCTTATAATCAGTCTTGTGTTTGCTTCCTGTGAACTAAATAAATGGCTGGATGAGTTTTCACCAAACTCTGGTGGGAATATTACTTGAGATGATGACCTTTGCAGAGGGCTGGACAAAGGTCAAGGTCAACAAAAACATGGTGTGAACAACATACTTTCTGCTGTATCTTTGCAAGCAATAGAGCAAGAGAGATGTTCTAAAGTTTCTATTGATCAGCAGAGTATTTGTCATTGATTGGTAACATGAACGATTGGGCCCTCTGATGTCCCCCCCCTGCTTTCAACTGCCCCCACTTGCTAACGCTCACCACTGTGGATCCTGTTGAGAGCCACACTGGGATTTGGCAGAACTTTTGTGCATCTCCAGCAGTATGTTTGGTGAATGTGATGTGGTTAAGTGTGTTCTTTGAGGCTGAACACAGGAGCTTCGGCTCTGCAGGAAATCAGCCGCCTCGTTCTGAACATCTCCTGTTAATTCACAATGAAAGCTGAATGTTTTGACAAACGGCGCTGCGCCAGGAGCTGCTGATGTCATCCTCCAGGCGCTGCCCTTGATTGGACTCTAAGGAGGAGGTTTTTCCTCTCTTTTCTCCTCATTTTGTCCTCCAAAACAAGGAAGGGGGGGGTCTGATGGAGCAGTTTTGATTAACACATGAAGGCACTTTAATGTCTAAACATTTCTCTCTGGTGCATTTTTCTCATCTGCGGCGTGACTTATCTGCTGTCCCTCATTCCCCCAGCAATGTCGCCATAGAAACAAGGCAACAATGCACAGGCGGAGTGATGATTTGTTTTTCGGAACAGTGCCGTAGTTGAAGGGTCTTTATCATTATAGTGCTATTATGCAAAGTGACATGACCTGGCTACAAAGGATCTGTAATAGCAGAATTGTGTGTGTGTGTGTGTGTGTGTGTGAGATCACGGCTGCAGACAGCGGAGGAGGCCTGTGGTTTGCACTGCAAAGGTTCCTAAAGCAGTCTAATCTGAGCGGTGCAGAGAGCGCACAGATGCGCTGCTCTTCGTTACACCACATGATACATGTGCAGAAATATTCCAGCGCTCGCTGTCTGCATTTTGTGGACAAGCTGTTTACACTTTCTCCTGGCTGCCTGTAATTTTGGGGAGTTGGCAGTGAACCTTTTCTTTCATGCACACTTTGCAGAGGGCTGTGGGAGAGAGCCCGGTTCACTACAGGCCGCTTCTGAAAGAGCTGATGCTCATAAGCAGCTGCACAAGTTTTACTGCAACTCATGAATGCATCACTGATGATGCCTTTGTGTGGCGTGTTGCTTTGTGCATGCAATCTTCTTCTTCTTTGTCATTCAGCTGCTCCCGTTAGGGGGCGCCACAGCAGATCAGTCGTTTCCATCTCACCCTGTCCTCTGTGTCTTCCTCTGTCTCGCCAACCACCTGCATAAACCTCCTCTTTGTCCTTCCTCTTCTCCTCCTGCCTGGTGGCTCCATCCTCAGCATCCTTCTCCCTATATACCCTGGGTCTCTCCTCTGCACATGTCCAAACCATCTCAATCTCACCTCTTTGAGTTTGTCTCCAAATCCATAACAGTCCCACTAATCTCTATATCATAAATGATCCCTCCCAGAGAACATTTAAAGCATCAGCAGCTGCATTTTAATGACAAACCAGAATCAGTTGAAGCACCTGAGAATATGTATAATTGTGTGTATATATGGCATCAAAATGGTCATTGTGGTATTTTTAGCCATGTATAATAGAAATGTGTAAGGTGTGTAGATGTACTCGGTGGGAAACACGAACTCGCCCTGACCTCTCCCTCTCCTGCTCCAGCAGGTTGGTGAAGTCGTCACTCTTGTTGATGAAATCGGCGTGTTTTCGTTTCTCGTTGTCCAGCTCATTGATGGTGCGGCGGTGGCATTTCTCCGCCAGCAGCAGCTGCTCCAGCATCCTCCGGTACGTCTCCCTCTGCTTGTTCTCCAACCGGTCCAGCTGAGAAGAAACGCAACACTGAAAACTCCTACATTACAACCAAGTCTGTAAATGCAACATCACAAATCATCACTTCATTATTCGTCCCCTGTTTTTATTAGGTCAGAAATAGTGAATTTTTTTGTAAAACATAAATAACACAATTTAGTGGTTTGCAGCCAGTTTTTGTCCCGTTGTCCTGTTTGCTTTAGAATCAGAGATCTGTCTCTCGACTGCAGCGGGATGGGTGTTTGTGCACTCGCTCACATTTGATTCCTCCCTGATTTAACACAGAAAAAGTGTGCGAGGTTTGGCACTTTATGAATTCATGCCAGAGGATTGTGAGATGAATTTACATCCCAAATATCTTGGGTCTGTCTGCAGGGACGTGGTGCTGAGTGATGGTTCAGAGAAGGTCACAGACGCACACAGGGATCAAACCCGTTTCCAGCTCCTGTCCCCTCACAGTCAGAATTAAGAAGTAACTCAGAAAACATGTTTAAGCAACTTTAAGGCTGCCTGTAAAACTCAAGGTTGTACTGCTGTTTGTGACCTCATTTTTGGGGTCAAAGGTCACAGGAAACGCTTTTTTTTTTTTTTTTTTTTTTTTGCTGACTATCCTGTTGAAATCAATTGTAATTTAATCATCATATACATCTGTGAGACTACTGTCATGGAAGTAAATATCTTATCGCAATTTAATGTTCAATCAGTAAGAATTCTGTCTGAGGATGAGAGACACGGTTCTGGTGGGATTTGACAGATTTAACAGTCTGTTCCCGTTAGATGTATGTTGTAGGTTCTCGATGTTTTGGCCACGACTATCTGATGGAGGAGTTTGGATGTTCTGTCTGATTGTACACAGGAGAAACTTTGACAATCTACAAAAAAAATCTCTTTGTAAAATCAAATGTCCTTTGATCTTCTCTTCGCCGTTCTTGCCTTATGACATCACAGAGCAGGCGGCTCTGTGGCATCAAATTTGGACTGCCAGCCTGTGTAGACTGGGGTTTGATTCCAGGTTTGTGCTTCAAGCTACCTGTCTGTGTCCTTCGACAAAACACTTCAACCGACTTTTTGTCTCCTTTTTATGACATCATAAAGATGACCACTGAGTCATCCACCGAGGTGGATCTCACCTCGATCATGGGTGTCTCGTACACATCGTCGATGCAGTTCGAGCTGGGGCTGAGCAGGCCGTCTCTCTGCAGGGCCTGCAGCGGATTGGTGGGGATTGCAGAACCGTAGTGGGCTTCCAGGATCTCTGGTCCAGTTCGGTCTAACCTCAGCAGGTTGATGATGTCCTCTCTGGCCTGAAGAAACACAACCCACGCTTTATGTTAAAGCTAAAAACAACAAAAAAAGTGACTTCCTTTTGGAATTTCTTAACAAATTTCTTCCAAAAAAACATGTCAGTGTGGAAGGAGACGATGCTGCGCAGCTCCTCGGTGCTGTGGGACCTGACCAACATCACCTGCTTTTGATATTCTTCATCATGTCAGTGTCCAAATGTGATGCGTCCCTCTGTTTGTTATCTGTCAGTTCAGTCTGTAAATGAAAAATATTCTGCAGCCAAACAGACTGGCAGCTTGGAAACAGAGGGCGAGGCAGCAGCATCATCAGTATCCTGCCTCTGCGAGAGCGCCGTCACAAAGTCATTATCAGACTGCAGCCGCTGGGCTCTTTCCACCCCGATAAGGGCTATTTTCAAACTCTGAGCCCCTGCACGCTGTGAAAAGTCAATATGCCTCAGCGCTGACGCCAAACCCTGCTGTGGTCCTATTTTTACACGCTGCCTGCTGACATCACAGCCCCTCTACTTAGAGAAAGAGCAGTGCGTCACTGAGGGAAGCAGCAGCTCCCAGTCTGCCTCTGTGCACGTTTAGTGAGACGTGACACCGTTTCTATATGATACTAACAGACCACTCGGAGGCTGGACACTCCTGGACTGTCTCCTGACTGAGATCTGTTGAAACCAACACAAGATTCTGATTTTATCTGATTTCATCCAGATCATCAAATTAACCCCCCCCCCCCCCCCCCCCCACCACCACCACCACCAAAAAAAGCACCACATCTCTTCATAAAAGAAAGAAAATCCAGATTAACAGCCAACATCAGCTCCTAGTGTTTGAGGTGCTGTGTGTCCCACCTGAACCTCTCCCTCCATAATCCCCAGCAGCCGCAGCAGATCTTCCTTGGACAGATTCTGAGATGATGTCTCCACAGGTCTCTTCTTTGTCCCACACACCTCCTTCCTCCCATCCTTCTCCTCTCGCTGGACCTTCGTCTTCCTCTTCGTCAGTTCAGGTGTGTTGTCCTCATCCTGCTTGATAAAACCTTTAGTGGGTTGAATCTGTCCGTCATCTGGACCATCCATGGTGCAGCTCCGAGATCTCATATTTTCAACCTGCGTGAAGGGGAAATGGGACAGCGGTGATGTTGTTAATTTAAACGAGCAGCGGATGAAGTTATTTGTCCAGTGAGCTGCTGAGGTTTGAACCTGTCACTTGACTAAAACCGACCCCGTGACTCCCGGCGGGGAAGCAACACTGGCCATGTTATTGGTTACTTTAAGGGACGCACCAACATCCCAAATTTGCCAAAACCTCAGAGGTTTTAAATTCTGACGGTGACAGAGTCACAGGCAGGGTCGGTCCAAGGTTTTCTTGATGGGGTGTCTGATGTCAATGAAAGTTGACCTTGAATTTGCCCTGAAAGAATTAATTTTGTCAGAGTCACAGCGTTTGATTTTCACACTCTTTGTCCTGGCAAAGTCAGCCACGGGTCTAACCCTAACCACAGGGTGAAGGTCAAAGTCACTGGGGTCAAATGTCAGATTGCCAGTAGAGTCTTCATGCCCACAACAGAGCACCACAATGAGCTGAACACGGTCAGTCAGTAAAAGATCTCACAGCAGAAATCTCTGTTTGTGTTGTTGGCATACTTCTGTTGTGGTTATTTGCAGCACGTGTGCGTTTTTATGTGCATTATGTGAGTTTGCAGCGGACACATTTAAATTACTGCACGTCTTGTTGTTTGTGGGAGTATTTTTGCTGCAACGACCTGCTGCAGAATTGATGCAAGTTTTTTTTTTTTTTTTTTTTTTTGATTTGCAGGTGACATAAGTTGTCAAAGTTGTGTCTTCTCTCCGTCACTGGACTTTTAGACATTGGCGAAGGTTACATACGACACAAAGAGTGTGTGGATTCATCCCAGTAAACAGCAGGAATTTCAAACTAACAGGCTGATTGTCAGATGTGAGTGGTATCAAATAAATATAGAAAAAATAGAGAACAGTGTGTCTGAACCAGCAGGTGATGGGGTCACATTTTGCACCATCTGACAGCTGAAAAGGAAGTTGAACGGGCCGCCATCGTACCGTGCTGCCTTACATGGAGGTCTTAAGTCTGCACCAACGAGGGAGCAGCAGAGCCACAAAGAGGCTCCTACGAAAATAGAAATCATAAACGCAGCCCAGTTTAAGAGGAAATATGCACAGCAATTATCCCAAGAAAACCTCTCAGCCGCGGAGAAGCACAGCTTTGGAACGCGTCTCCTTTCATGGAAAAACACAGACGCAAAGTGCACGTTACGACGCATTCTGCCTGTTACATTTAGTTTAGAAAACCAAACTATAACCCGTCTTGACAACACTTGAGGAAATGGAATTAAACAGCATCCAAAAATGGTGGCTAACGTATTAGCTTGTTGCATCATGAACAACGTGGCAAAATTCTAAGAGAATTAACTATAAAAGGTTATAAAACAGAGAAATATAGTTTGTAGTCGGTTGCAAAACGAGACAAGATTATCCAAATCAATTCCTCTCGTTATTAACTTATTATTCAAGTGACAGTGCTAGTTAGCTTGCTAGCCTGCTCCAGCAAATATATTACACGACACAAGTGGACCCAGCAGAAATCCAGATGTGCACAAATTTCCTGAATTTTTGTGCATTTTAGAGAAATGAGTTAAATGTGAACCCATTTAAGAACATGGACTCCACTTCTGTAGTGCTTTTTCACCTGATGGAGGTGCTACACTAGTCCTAGGGTCCACTGCTCCTAGGGTCCACTAGTCCTAGGGTCCACTGCTCCTAGGGTCCACTAGTCCTAGGGTCCACTGCTCCTAGGGTCCACTAGTCCTAGGGTCCACTGGTTATAACCTCTTTATATTATTTGATGGTGTATATTACAACCCCAAACTGATTTTAAAGTTTACAAATAAATGTAATACTTTCAAATAGCTAACAAACCAGTTTTGTTCAATAAAAAAAAAAAAACACGATTGTGTTGACATACACTATTTATCACCTTTAATTGTACTGTTATGTAATTCACCATAATTAAATGGGGTTGGTTTAATCATCACACTCTTTTAACATTTCTGAACCTACTTTAGTGCAACATATAGCCTACCAAAAATGTAAAAACAACTTCAGCATGCTCTCCTTAATAATAGGACTAGGACTAGTAGGCCCTAGGATTAGAGGACCGTAGGACTAGTGGACTCCAGAAGTAGTGGACCCTGGGATTAGAAGGTCCTAGGATTAGAGGACTGTAGGACTAGTGGACCCTAGGACTAGAAGGCTCTAGGATTAGAGGACCGTAGGACTAGTGGACCCTAGAATTAGAAGACCATAGGACTAATGGACCCCAGGACTAGAAGGAAGTTCCCTTACAATGTCACTGTCCGTTTAACCCATTTAGGAGAAAGTGATTTTCAAGGTTTGTAGGCAGCTGAGATGTTGGCTTGGATCCTCATTCTAAATCCCGCAGTTCCCTTTCAGAGCTGGCAGTTAGTGTCAGAAGCTCAAAAACATTTGATATGGTTACACGACAAATATAACTGCCTGCCAAGCCAGCTGGTTTGGCTAGTTAGTATGAAGCTGGCTTGGAAATGGACTTGTGTTTGATGGTTAGCGTCACACTGGCAGGATATAAGTAGCTCAGATAGCTCCCAGTATGACTGTGGCTTTAGATTTATTGGTGGATTTGGCCGCGTAGGACGACCGCACTGTTGTTGCCAAATGATTGGCCAATGAGGATATGTTTAGTCTTCGTCTTTGGTGACGTCCACATGTAGTCCTTTTCACAGAGCGAATGCTGATATTCAAAAATAATAGAAACCACTGGATCATGTTAAATGGCCAAAAATTCAATTAAGAATTCATTTTAATTCTCAACTTTTTTCAAATAATGTTCTGCTGTGCATGTGGCAAGTATTAGTCCATGAGCCTGAAGCCAATTTTGACCTAATCTGAACCACTTAAGGGGAATAAACAACAGTTACAATCCAGCCTCAGTGTACCACGGTCTACACAAAATGTATGGTGGCCATCCCAGGGTGGCAGCTATAGTCAGGTAGGGGTCAATGAAGAATTACACAGAGGTCATCAACATTTAAAAATGCTGCAGTCATTTTGAAAAATATGCCACATTATTTGTCTCATAAAGATTCCAAAAAGGTACCGTTTGGACCATCTGTGACTGAATGTTCTGGAGTTATGGGGAAAAACAGCAACAATGGTGATAAAGGTCAAGTTCAGTTTGTGCAGTGGTAAAAAAAAAAAAAAAAAATTAATTTAAAAAAGTGTTACATATGGTTGCTCTAAAAGGATCAACAAATAGAAAGGTCAATGGAATGGAAAGGTCAAACAAGACTGATTATTGGATTGATGATATATGTTACTCCATAATGTAACAACTAAGCATAACAGATGGTGCAAACTACTCCTAGTTTAAAACCATATTAGGTCAACCAATAATTTCCATCACTTTTTACTAAAATTGGAGCAACTATAACTTTTGACCCCTGTGCAAACTGAAATTGATCTTCGTCACCAATTTTGCTGTTTGTTTTTACCCCATAACTCCATAACATTCAATAAAAATAGTACAAATTATACATTTTTGGAATCCTGATGATCAAACAAATAATACAGTATACTTTACAATATGACTGGAGCATGTAAAAAAAAAAGTTTTTCCTTGTCCCCTACCTGGCAATGGAATGGCCACCATACATTTGGAGGCCAGGCTGGATTGTAACTGTTGTTTATCCGTCATAAGAGGTATTGAAAACCTGCTTGGCTCATGGACTATAAATATTGCACCGACTTGTTTATGATATCAGATTCCCTACATGAAGTGACATAATCTGGACGCCCACAAAGAAATGATGTCAGATGGATGTCCGCAGTGCCAGATTGATTCAGGAGGTGACCGAGCTCACATTCCCGTCAGTCGTCATGGAGGGAAATTCACGGGCTGAGACAAGGCAGGTTTTTATCCTCCGGGTGGTTTGTGCGAGAGCTCTAATCAGTGGTGACCAGTCCAGAAAGATGACATCACCCCCAACACGCCGTCCACCAGAAGCCAAGTCTCACATGCCTTTCAAATTGAAGGAGCATGAAGTCACTTCCCTCATAAAAACCTGAGAAAAGAGGGGGCTGGAAAACTGAGCTGGAACCACAGATGGCAGATGTTCTGAGGGGAAAAGATGTTTTGGTCACTGCTGATTTTTACAGACCAGTTACCTCCAGAGGTGTAACGAGTCCCATCAGCTTGTTGCAGAACTTCGTGAACCTGACAAACGGCTCAGAGACCAGAACGTGCCGGCACTGAAGTCCTTTTCTTCCACCATCAGAAGTCGTTACTTTGTTTTTGTTTTATGACCACTTTGATTAGAGATGATGATAGTTTCTGGGCAAATTCTCCTACATTTCAACCCCATGACAAAAACAACAACTCCTCCCCACAGCACACTGAAGAAAGAGGAGCGTTGGACCAACTTTGAAAAGTGCCTCAACGACTAACATCCATTTTCTAAACCCGCTTATTCCACCTAAGGGTCATGGAGTCAATCCCAGCCACCACTGGAGGAGAAGCGGGTTCACCCTGCAGGATGCGTCCATCACCACGCCACATACAGACAAACACGCCCTCACCTACGGTCAGCTCACGTAGAGTTGCACGTTCAACAAACCTGCATGTGTTTAGAAGTGGAAGGAAGCAAACACGAGGAGAACATGTACACAGGAAGGACCAGGCGGAGCACGAACCTGGAACCTTCTCACTGTGACGCAACCGTGCTAACCACTGAGCCACTGTGACGCCCTCAGCTGGTAACATTCAAACAATTAACACGTAATATTTACACTGGACAAACTCAGTTCATTTGCATGTTACCAACTGAAGTAACTTTAATGAGTTTTTCTCGTTATTCCATGTGAGACGTGGAACAAAAACGTCTAAAACATCGCTATGTTTTCCCAAAGGTGAAGAACAAAACATCAGAAACTGCCTCTGCTGTCAAGGGTGAAGAATCATAAAAAAAAAACAAAGCTTATTGTTCAATCAGTTCATATTTTGGATGCAGAAAGACAAAGTTATACAATAACAGCATTTATTCAAACACAGTTTGCTTCCTGCAACACTGGATAAAATACTAAATATAATTCTGTCTGAAGCAGCATTCATCGTCGTGTATTTTGGTACAACATGAACTAAACCAACCAGATTATCTGTCATCCCCTTGAAGAAGTGGAATTTTTGCCAGGTGCACAGTGCTTTTATATTTTTTAAAAAATGGACTCAATAAGAGGTTTTCTGTTGAATTAATCAGTGCCAACCTGTCAGAGTGTACTGGGGAACCTGGTCCACCAAGGCTCCCTGAGGGGAAACAGTGTTTGAGTTTCTTTCATGTAATAGTTGTTTTCACTTCACTTTGTTGTGGATACAAACATACTGTGAACCTGTTTGTGTAAGGTGCACGTGAGTGTTGCACCGCTTAAGTAACACAATGTACCGCGCTCGACTTCAGACCAGGTTGTTGTTCTATGGCACAGTCAGTCACTGCTTCCACCAGCACGCCACCTCATTTTCAGACCAACACACACTTGGGTGCAAAGTTGTATAAAATTACAGACGGTAACTTGTTGCGATAGTCGTGTGCAGTTTGGGGATCAGCATCACGACGGATGGGTGGGTGACACAGAGCAGATGGATGAATAGTTCTGATGACTGCATGATGACGTTATTGTGTTGTCTGATTTACGCTGGTCTGACTGGACCATAAACCAGCCGGGTCCTGCTCTCTTCTCCCTGTTATGCTGTCATGGGAACAGCAGTTGCTGTTATGAAACCAAACAAGAGGGCAGACGTTGGACCCTGCACCCCCCCCCCCCCCCCCCCCCCCCCCGCAGCCCTCCCATGCAGATTTCTGATCTGAATTAGCCCAGTGAGCTCATGTTCCTGTCTTATCTGTGCTGGAAGACACAGTGACACAAAGTGAAGCAGCCAATTACCATAGAACGCTTCTAACTAGCGGAGCACTCAAAGAGTCAGAACTTCTGCAAATGCTGGAATCTCAGCAGAGTGACAGAGGAGGGCAGCACAGCTTTGTGATGTCATAAGGCAAGAATGTTTAAAAACTGCACGTTTTCTCGTTCCATCCACAGCCAATCAGATCAGTCAGATCAATCAGCAAATCAAGAGCTGGGAGACTCCAGACTAACCTAATCATGTTCAGGTGGACTGTGGGCTCCATGAGAACTGTGCTGAGAACTGTGGAACTGTGCTGCTGCATAAAAATAAGAACTGGATCCAGATCCACCTCAAAAACAAATCGAATGTTTCTTAACCAGCGATCGACTTCTTTAGCAACATTTCATTAGAATCTATACAAATGTAAAAAAAAATAAAATAAAAATCTGACTCTTCATTCTGAAATCTTAAAAAAGCCAAAACAACCAAAATCAGCCCAATCTGGCAACATGGAGAAAGATCACTGAGTTTAATCACTGTGAAACAGCTACTAAATGAGAATTTTGATTTTTTTTTTTTAATGCTTCCTGTTGATTCCACAGTGTATGAAGTGATTCTGTGTGTGTGTGTGTGTGTGTGTGTGTGTGGTAATTAAATTATCCACTCATGAGTCATGACACGCGTTGTCTCTGGTTTTAATTTCATTCTAGTTCATCATTATCACAGGATCAAAATAAAACAAGTTGAATCTTTTTCTTCGGCTATATGTCTTAAAAACAAAACTTTTGAAACACATCTACAACAGCTCAGAACAAATCAAATTACAGCTATTTATAATCAGCTAATGAAGCAGTTATTGTTTGATGAGCAGATGAATAACAGCAGTCAGCATTCACAGTATTCCCAACATTCCCTGTCACTTTCTAACTGCACATAAATAAGAGCTAAACAGCCCCAAAATACCTGAACATGTGTTGTGTTCACATTAACAGCTGAAGTGACCTGAATATGATCATTTTGCTTGAATTTATTTTTGTGTGGTGAAAACACACCAAATCAGATTTTTTTCCCTTTAAGTTGTTCTTGTTTCTATCCATTTTCAGTGTGTTCACATTAATAGCTGAAGTGACCTGAACCTGATTTTTGTTTAAATTTCTAACATTGTAAGATATATTTGAGGTTACATAGTCAACTTTTTTCTTTTAAATATAAATTATTATAATTTTTAAATTTACAGTTTTTTGTATTTTATTTTAATTTTTGGTGCTGTTGTTACATTCAGGCTTTCTACAAATGTTTTGGAAGAATTTATACAATTTTGAACCTGCATCAAATGTAAAGTATTTCTTGCAATTTGAACTTTTATCATATTATGCTAATAATAAATGATTTTCATCTTACCTGAGCTCAAAGTTCTCGTGTGTCCCAGCTACTACAGTCAAAAAGTCCAAATGGGACTCTTTTCTGTCAGATTCGCTGAGGAGACGTCATCACTAACATGGTTTATGTTTGAAATAAATTCTTCCTTTAAAGTTCCTCTTCAGCTCGTGTTCTTTTTCAGGCAAAGGAGCAGAGTGGTGTGAGGTTTTGTCCTTCTGTCAGTCAGAGCAGATGGCTGAGAGAAGAAGCGTTCACACTGGAGACAGAGAGAAGACAGACTGCTGCAGAAGAATCACTTCTTGCTTTTGCTGCAAGACATCCAGCTCGTCCTCGTCTGTTTGTTCCTGGACAGAAGTGCGAGTCTGCTCTAAATTTAACCTGCGATCTCAGTGCGGCCGAGCAGCTGAACTGACTGAGTCTTTTCCAAACCCCCCAACAGCTGAACCGTCAGTCAGCAGCCTGACCACTCCTCCTGCTCAGGCCAGTCGCACTGGACGGGGCTCTTTTAAATTTATGTCAGGTTCAGGGGCATTGTCATAGAATATTCATATTCTGGGCCCTGCGACCTTAAGGCGACCCGACCCTGCACGACCTCCAGACCCTGAGCAGCACATCCAAAGACTTGCTCAGGTGCCGAGTTTGTTTTTATTCATCCATAAGGTAGTTTGGATCACTGTAACCAAGACACTTAACCTTTGGCCTCATGTTCACCCTGAGCTTCAAAATGACCAAAAAAAGACCAAAAGATCTTGCAGCCAGAACAGAACTTACATATCTTATATCAACCAAGCGATTAATACTGTGTGCACCGTTTTCTCATCCTGTGCACAGCAGGTATTTTGCTGTGCACACAAGATAACAAACATCTTGTTCCCACAAAGTTACAATTTCAGCACATAACACCACATATTTTGCACAAAACACAACATCTTGCTCTGCTTGTTCACATCATGTTGTCTCTTTTTCCCACAGGAATTGTGGTGTCATCTTAAGACAACATGATATCTTGTTCCCACCTATAATTAGCATGGCCAATGTAGAATGTTATTCACACAAGATAACATATCTTGTTCATGTAGGACAACTGCCACATGCAATGTATCTTGAGAGGAAAAACTTAAAATTTTCTCACAAGATGCACACACAGATTAATACCTCTTATGCATAAACCAATAATTTCTGTGCAAGATATCTTGTTCCTGCAAGACAACATGTGCAGAAAACAGAATATTCAGACCCCCTGAGATTATAAGGTGCACATACAGCAAAATATCCTGTGCTCACAACATATAATACCTTGTTAACATATTGGGATTTGTGGACATACAAAGTAATATATGTTTGTGTACAAGTTAATGCAACATTTTATCACATTTAATATCTTGTGGGGTCAGAGTAATAGCTTGTACACACCAGCATCATGTCATGTATTTACACTTTCCAGGGTGAAGTCACATTTGCATCTGACGTGTCCAGTTTTGCATCCTGTGGAGGTCGTTCTCCAGATTTGTACCTGATGTCGCAGTTATGAGTATGACATACAACTCTGGAGACAACATGCTCTGGAGAATCTTGGCTATGTCTGGGCAAATCGATGGCAACAGAATTACAATGACAGCAAAATTTGACTATATTTTAGATCACCATAAAAAGTTTGGTCTGTTTGTAATTCCATTACTGTAGAATTACCCATCTGCAACAAAGACAAAAGGCAAATAATTTGGGTCCAAACACTGAGCCCTGTGGTACCCCTCTAAGGACTGTTACCCAAGTGCCTCCAATACATACTATATGGTGTCTCTCAGTCAGGAACTGCTTGATCCATGTCAGTATCTTGACCAATATTCCAAATATGTGCATACATTCATATAATAGCAAATGGACTATATTTATAGAGCACTTTTCTGCTTTACAGGGATGCCTCACATTCATTCTTGCTGATGTCAGGCTGCTGCCATACAAGGTGCTCAACTGTACACTGGGACCAATCACTAATGGCCCTTGGGCAAGATTTCCACTTTAATTACCTTGTCCACTTAATATATCTGCACTAACAACAGCATCATATCTTCAAAGTCAAATTTTTTTTAATTTATAATGCGCCAAATCATGACAAGCCGCCCCAAGGCGCTTCACAAATATCATTCAAAAGGCAGAATAAAATGAAATAAAGATTCAAAACACAATAAAAAAAATTAAAAACATAAGTAAAAGGAATAAAAGAAGACAAACAAAAGTATAAAATGCTAATTATAAAACAGGGGAAAAAGTGTGACTTCAATCTAGCCTTAAAAGGCTAGATGTTGCACGTCTTTTCAACTTTCTTGTGTTATGCTCTATTTCATGTGAAGCTGTTTTATTGTTTCTGTCAATGATACTGCATGGTTTAATGTCCTGAGTGCCAAATAAATTAAATAAAAAAGTAATTTGATTGGAAAAGACGGAAATGAAGGGGGATAAAAATGAGTGCTTTTATTTTGAAGGCTGTATCCGCTCGCTTGCGGATGTGTGTGTGTGTGTGTTGTGAGCTTGTCGAGGCTGAGCGGCGGCGGCGGCAGCAGCAGCAGCAGCACTTTGGTACCTACATAAAGCCGATCTGCTGCTCTGGAGTCTGATGGGCAGCACTAATCATCTGGAGTGGAACATGGAATAAACATGGCCCACGACAGAAGCTTTTTTCTCGAAGGTAAAGTGTGAGGCTGTGTGGTTGGACTGGAGCTGTTTTAGCCGCTCGCGTTTGCTTGTGGCTGATTTGGGTTTCTGCTGTCATTATTTCTCCCAGCTGCTTGGTGGCTAATGTTAGCCGACAAACGGCCGCTGTTAGCGGCCTCATTCTCAGCCCAGCCCGGCCACAGAATGATGTCAGGCCGGCGGTAGGCCGGTATCTTTGGGCCTGAAACAGCGTCGACAGAACCCGGTGGAGTTTTAGTGAACCTGGTTGAACAAGGCTTACGTTAGCATCGTTAGCTCTGACGTTAGCTGTTTGGGGTACAGAGGAGACGGGCCTTCCTGTCTCTGCTGGACAGTTTGTGAGCACCAAACGTTCTATGCAACTATTGTATTGAAAATATTTTCATAATACGCCATGTGTTTGTCCTGGCAGGTTCTCAGGTGCTGCAGTTTAGCCTGCTAGCGTTTTTGGATTCAAAGCTAGCTGTCATGTAGCAGTTAAACTGGCCTTCAATCTGACAACTTCACTTCTGTTTACAAAGTAAGAGTTGAACAACGTGGACAAACCAAACAACAACAAAGATGAGCTGCAGAATGCAGCCGACATTAGGAGTTTAAAGGTTAAATACAAGACAGTTATAGTGCAAAAAATACATGGTTAAAAGTTCATATGGAGCTGAATATTTGAGGCTGTGCACACCAAGGAGGCGCCCACGGGTCACCTGTCTGCAGCAGGTTACCATCGAGACGTGGGGATGGACTGGTGATCTACCTGTTAGGTTGCCATCCAGTTTCCAAAACACTTCCATAGTGTGGTGATTTGTTGAACTGGTGCAGGCTCCTCGTCCTGTTCTCGGCATATCAGAATGTCCTCCATCTTTGCAGTCAGCAACTGGAGAGAGCTTATTGAGTCAGGAGGTCCCTGGGCAGAGGCGTTAGGTGATATTGAACAAAGTGCCAAGTCTCTGATCCAGGTGCATCGTCCTTACTGTATGGGTGTGAGACTTGGATGCCAACCTAATAGGGATGTGAATCGTTCAACAACTCAGGATTCGATTCCGATTCTTGGGGTGACGATTGGATTCAGAATCGATTTTCGATTCAATGAGCTCTGAGAAATAGTTATATTACTTAAAAAATGTTTATGTTTAAGAAAATGCAGCTTTACAAGGTTAATCAAGTGATTCTAGATGTAAATTATCTGCTTTGCTCGTTCGGAGTTGGCTGGCAGTTTAGCGAAGCGCTGGTCAGTAGTCGGCAGAAACTGCTGCTCCCCTCTTTTAGCTCCAGGTGATGTAGCATGTGGGCTTGCGGATTTGAAGTGTTTCCGAAGTACATGACTTTCATTTTGCAGATTTTGCACACTGCATAAGTCATGTCAAGCTCCTTCTTACGCAGCAAATAAATAATAATAATAATAAAATCCCCCCCCCCCGCGGGGACAAACAGTACATGCAGCGAGTAAGCAAGAAAATGTTTAAAAAATGCTTTTTAAAAATCGATTCTTGGACATTTTGGATCGATTCAGAATCGTAATAAATAAGAATCGTGATTTGGATGTGAATCGATTTTTTTTTTTTTTTTTTTTTTTTTTTTTTCCCCCCTACAACCTAAGACGACTCCTGGATGTCTTTTATTATGAAGTTTCTTGTGTACTGGTGGGATTACTTTGTGTCAAACCAAATTACGGAGATATCACAGGCAGCATCACATCAGCTATGACAGTTTACCTAAGTAGTGCTATGATCCAGCAGGCAGGTGCCTCAGTGTTGAGCGGATGCCCCATTTCACCTGGCTCCAGCAGATAAGTTACTTTTGGGAAGTGGCGATGGTCTGGTTATCTGCTAGGGTGGTTGCCATCCAGGACCCTGGAGTGTTCTGTGCTGAAATGCATTTCTTCAGCGCATGGTCTCAGAATGCAATATTGTTGAGTTTTGAGCCCACTTAACTCATTCTCTAGTGAGCAATTTTGTGTCTATATGAATAAGAACATTCACAGTTTTAAATGTTTTAAAAATCTGTCTTGTCCCACTGTACTGTATCGTGGGACAGGTGTCTGCTTTCAGTGCTGTGGATCACATGCCCATTGAATGATTTTCCTTATCCACTGCACTGGCATATGTGAAAATTAGGGTTGGGGAAAATATCTATACTCATGATATCACGATATTTTACAACATAATTCAAATTCAGTTGCTGGTTGAAACAAGGTGTACATGCAGTACCACTTTCATTCAGCAGAGGGTGCAGTGAATTGTAGATGTGATCTGAGTATTTTGTGATGGCACCTGAGAGAGACATGAGAGAAAAAAATAACAGTGGATTGTGGGAATTTTTCCTGGGGAGCAAATTAAGCACTAATGAATATTTACTTAAAGGAGCGGCACTCAGAGAGGGCAGAAATTAAGGATGGGGGCGAGTCTTTACTTGTATGAATAACGGCTGAGATGTGTGGCCCGCTCATGTGTCAATCATGTGGTCACTGTCTCTTGATTTGGCTGTTCTGGTCAGAGCAACCCACTCATCTGTGAGCGCCCCCTGCAGTGGTGATGTAGCAGCAACTTTAAATTTGAGGGTGGAAAATGGTTTTCCTTTTTGTATATGATTTATGACATGCAGTTTCTAAAAATGTTACAAAAGTAAACAAAAATGTCAGTACATACTAATATCCATTTGCTGAACTTGCAAAATTGCATTTCTTAGGCAAAGTGATGGGTATCATATCGACACCAAAGTATCGTGATGTATATCTTATTGGGAGATCAGTCTCCCAGCTCGAGCAAAAATGGCATCAAAAAGTGTTGAGAATTTAGGTGTAAGGCAGGGGAGGACTCGGAAATCACTTCTGCTAGATAGGAGGGAATATAGTTAATGGCTAACTAGTAGGGTGAAGGATGTAAACCCAACGGCTCTGGAATGGTGTTGTCTCTGTGGAGGGTTTTTGATCGGTTATGGCCTTCAGACATTGTTTAGTGGGACAGCACAGAAATTCAGCAACATTACTGTGATGATGCACCCAAGGCTCATGATGGTCAAAACTCGTCAAGCTTACCCCAGTACTAGTACAATCTTCTGAGGGAAATGCACACTCTAAATTTATTCAGCTTTTTCTGCATGTTTTCAGTTCAGGATTGTGATTATGTGAGCACTTCTCTATCATTGGTATTTTGTGTAATTCAGTTTTTGGCTACATTATCCAGAGTTGGTGTACTGGCTGATTGACTGTCCCAGCAGAAAGCTGCACTGCAGCCAACTGAGTTCTGAATTCTGTGTATTACAGTCCATGACAGCGATGAATCGTGATCATAGCCAATGAGCTCTGGGTCTGTTCCTACAAACACATGAAACACAGTTACCTTGATTGACCCAGGAGCACCCCGGCCCACACTTTACCCAACATAAAACCAGGCCCACTGGTTTGTTTGCTGACATTTGACTGGATGCAGCTGCTCAAGAATAAGGGTTTGCTGTATGTTGCTTTTAATTAAATACTTACAGAAACTGCAGTTTGATTCCTGTCTCAAAACTTTTCAGTGTTGAGTAACTGCTGACTGCTTACTCGATGTCCATATGGAAGCATGAAAGACCAATGAAGGGAAGATTCTGATCGCTCACTGAAAAGTAAACAGGATAATTTGATTTTAAAAAAACTGTGTAATACTTGACACAAATTGAGTTTATTCTGTGTATTGCAAAATATTTTTTGATGATTGAAATGGTTAAATTAAGAATCTGAAAATATTTGGTGGCTCAGTGTTTCCTGCTGAAACATTTTGAAGAATTTTACAGTGTTTACGTGTATCATTAGATAAGGACATGCATGAAGAGGTGATGATGTGGTCGCACAGATCTGTTTTTATCAATGCAGAATTACTCAGAAATCAGATTTTGACAAAAAGTAATGGAATGGTTGAGGCAAAAGCGTGGTGTGCAGTTGCAGCAACGTGTGTGTGTGCGCGTAACATCTAGAACATTACAGTGAAAGTTGTTTTTTTTTTTTTATCTGCACTGTCTTGCCAAACGGTATATGTCAGCTGTTTGACTGAGTAGCAAAGATTACCTCAAGTAGAACGTTTATCGTGAAGTCATTGTTCCAGCAGTTTTGACTGAATCTGCTGAAATCGTCACCTGCTGTGTGTTCAGAGCCACAAGGATCTGGTATTTCAAACACGAAGTGTTTAACAGGAATGAAACACTGACTTTTACCTGCCGTGTTCAGCTGCTGCAGTGTGTTATTGATGCACCCTCACAAAGAAATAAAAGGTTGAAATAAGAAGTGAACTGTGGATGTCCAGGCCTTCAGCACTGCGTTTTTGAAGCTACGCTGGTCACAGTCGCTGCACAGTTGAATGATTATCAGATACAGGATGAAGCAGAATTGGGGTGGAGTTGTTCTTATTTCCATTTTTAATTTGCAACACGTCATGGTAGTTGTCAGAATTTTTTTTTTTTTTTCTTTGATCTTGCTAATACTAGCCAACTTGTTGCACCCTGCGCTGGCAGCATCGTAGGCAAAACTGGATGAATGGGTGAGTTAGTCTGTCCCAGCTAGCTTGTGCAGACAATAACTTAGACCGTAAATGTATCTTGTAACTCACTAAATTAAAAGACTAGATAATGAAGACAAACCCTGTTGTATCTGGTGATTATTTCATGCACTAGATTACTCAAAATGGCAAGTTTGTTCTGCCTATGTAATATCCCATAGACATGCCTGCCACCTGCTGGATGGTTTGTGGATTCTGGACAAATTATTTAAAAAAATAAATTACAGAACAGCCGTTGTTAAACTGTCATGTAGTTTGTGTACTTTCTAAACACTGGACATGTCGTGTGTCCATGGGTGTGCTTCACCCAGCGAGCAGGTTATCAACTGTGGAGAAAAGTGTGATGCGCTCTCCACTTAGCTAGCAAGGAAGCAACTGTGGAGAGAACCTTGATGGACACGACGTGGAAATATGAAACTGAACGGGAAAGTAAATCTGTAATTAAAGAATGGCTTGAACATGTGGCTGGGGAATGGGATGATGCCAAAACTACTCTTTATGTTGGCAGATTTAAAACATTGCTTTGAAATGTTTTAATGCCTATGAAACATTTGTATTTTGAATCTTAGGAATTGTGTTAGATGTGCACGCTCTGCTGCTGAAACATAATGGGACATAAGTGAATAAATTAGTCTTGAGCTGTTTTTGAATTTCCTGTTTGGATGCACTGCGTGCAAATAAAAATAAAAAAGATAACAAATGAGTTGATGTTATTTAGAGCTGCTGAGCAGTTTAAAAAATTCAGGAAAAACAAGAAATTATTTTTCTCTTTTTTCCAAGTTGTCTTTAGCCACTTTCCCTCAAGTTTTGAAAAAGCAGGATTCTTGCAAGATACTATTGAGCTATTCATCCCGGGCTCAGACAGTATCAGCCCAGTATCAACACAAAAGCTCTCGGAATGAATTATTGCACTATTAAAACAAGGAAGACGAGATAAAATTTTCCGGGTAATGGGTCGAAAGACTTGGCTGTTTTTTAATACCTCTACAGTCTTCTGTGACTGCGTTACACCAGAGTTGAACATTGCCAGTTGATTCAAGCATCCACAGTCACTGTAATATGATTGTGGAGGAAATGAAAACAATCCAGAATGTTTGGCTGGAAAGTGCGCATGTTGGCCAGTTTCTACGGGTGCATTTCTAAAATGCTGCATTTGTAGTGGAACATCTGCAGAATTGGCAAAGAACCCAAGGCTGTTCCTTTGCAGATAATTCAAATAATTTCTCGCGTCATCAAAATGTGGCTCCGCCCCAAGTGACCATTTCAGCTGATGGCATGTTGTCTTGGTCCTGTGTCCGTGTGCACTGATGTAAGTTTGGTTTATTGTATTCAAGCTGTGAATCGATCAGAGGCCAGGCGAGATGGAGGGTACAAGCACAGCTGGAGCTATTCTCTTTCTGATGACAGTGAAGAGGAAAGCAGACATGAGTAAGCACTTCTCCAGCCCTCGTTTTCAGCTCCACCAGCGCTGCACTGCATCATTTTACAGCACACGCCACACACATACAGAAAACTACAGACCTGAGCGATGAGCGCGCTGTTCACAAGTGACTGTCAGCAGAGATGACATCTCCATTGGTTCTTTTTCTGCTTGAATGACTGTATAATGTCTCAGAAAATAGGACGCCTCTGTTACTCAGTCTGGCTTCGTGTCTGAACCTCGTTCTGGAATTCTTAAAGCACTGGAGTTGAACTACCAAGTTGTAGGCTGGTGGTTTGATTCCAGCTGTGTGCTTCAGGCCTCCTGTTTGTATCCTTGGACAAGAGACATCATCTGCACAGTCCCAGTCCACTCGGCCGTAAATGGGTCCCAACCTCGGCTACAGACGTAACCTATGATGGACTGGTGTTCCATCCAGCAAGAGTTGAAGACTGTCATCTGCTTCCTGTCTGGTGTTGAGCATCAACCTGATGGGCCACAGTTGGCCCAGAAAGGACTTACATTCTCTTTGGAACATTATTTGTAAAAGGTTTGTGGAGATCAAAATCTCCTCCTGTGGGACAGTCAAGCAGACTTTGACAGCCTCCTCATTGGCGATAAATAAAAGAACATCTGACTGTCTGCCAGTTGGGTAACGGGGTTGAAGGATGAAGCAGGGAATTGATTCTGTGATGAGGTCATCTAGTTTTGCACTGCTCTTTCTGACTAAATCTATTCTACAAGGCTGGTTCATCTCAGTGATAACATTCATGTTTCTGGGTTTACGGCTTTTCAGATTGAGAGACAGCTGGGAAGATCTAATGGAGTCATGAGGTCACTGGACAGAGGTGTTTGGTGATGCTGATATCTTTGCAGTATGACGGTCTACGTCTTTGGGTCCTGGTACTTCCTGTTTTACTGTGTGGTTTTTGAGACTTGTACACTAACCCGTGACCTAAGGTGATGACTGGATGTCTTTGGTGCCAGGTCTCTTTGGAACATCTTTGGGTACCGCTGGAATGACTTTCTGTCAAACGAGCGGTTACTTAAGGAGACTCCAATGACCAGTATTGCATGCATTTTGGGGGACTGTCATTGTCAACATTTTGTCCATGTTGCACGTTTGTGTGAGCGATCAGCATGTAGGTGCCTCAGTGTTGAGGATCCCAGTGGCTGAAGGAGGTCAAAGAAACGCCCACAATTCACCTGGCTGCAGCAGATAGATGGCTACTTTTGAGACGTGGGGATGGATCTTTTTTCTCCCTGAGTGGTTGACATCCAGGATCCAAGGTGGTTCTGTAGTGTGGTGGAGACACCAGCACTCCCAGACGTGACTTTAGCTGCTGGTTTATAATCATAAACTTTACCTGAAATGCATTTACAGTGAACAGCCATGATGAAAATGTAAAAAAAAAAGTACAAGTACACATCGAACTGTGTTTTGTACAGCTTTTCCATTTAATATGTAAATAAATGATATATTCAAAAGTCTGAATCTTGTTTTTCTTTTTGGGTTGTCCTCTCAGGGCGTCTGTCGTGACCACGCAGGAGATGGAGCGCCAGCAGTCGACCTCGCCCGGGGCGAAGGTGCGTCACTCTCGCTGATCTGACCTTCTTGTTTCCCTTGTTTTTATTTAATGACTAACATCCTCATTATGTGACTTGGTTTATTGCAGACAGTTTAATAATTATGTTGATAAAGAAAATAAACTTACAAAATGCTGAGTGGACATGAGGAGGAAACAGCATTTTCCCTTTTCTGTACTAATCTATCAATAATCAATCGGTTGAAACCATGAACCATTAATAGTTTTGTCATTTTCAGTCAAAATAACTTTGTGTAATATGTTTGTTGATGCTTTTCTAATAAGATATTCCTTGTGCCCCTTATTGATTTTGTTATTCTGTCATGATTTGATATATTACATACAATATTCCCTCTTGCACAGCCTTAAAGCTTATTATTGACTCGCAGCAAGCTGCAGCGCCGATGATGATGCTGACGTCAAAGCATGTGAGCGAGCGAGCGGCACGGAGTTATTTAGATTTTTATTTTGACAAGCTGATTATTATGACGATCAGGAATTCCACTGGAGGGGATGGTGTTTAGAAGTAACTGACAGCTGTGAAGTTCCGCCCATTTCCCCTCTGTGACCAGACTCCAGCACGCTTTCCACGTTTAGAGTGGAGTTTGTTTTTTTTTTTTTGTTTGTTTGTTTTTTTTTTCTGGATTTTATGTGGAATGTAGGATTAACTGTCAGAATGATGAAAATTTCTCATGAAGAAGGAAGCAAAGAGGTCTTCGTTGTTGTTTAGCAGACTGTAGACACACGATGTAAATACTAAAACAACAGTGACCATTAACTGACGTTTTACACATCAACTCATCCATCATAATGACATGACTTTTTTGGGTTTTTCTTAAGGTCCTTAATCCCCTAGTTGCTCCCGGTGTGCCATGCATGGCAGCACACTGACATTGGTGTGGGACTGTGTGAATGTGAGGCATAAATGTAAAGCGCTTTGAGCTTTTGATACAGATGGAAAAGTGCTATATAAATGCAGTCCATACTTTTTTTTTTTTTTTTTTTGGGTCTCACTGTTGGACTTTTTCCTGTTGTCTGTGTCCAGTCTCCCTCTCTGAAGCACTTGTCTTCCTCTGATCCACTGAGAACGTATGAAAACGGGCCAAATAATCACATGAGGCCTCTGAACAAACCGGGACCTGGCAGGAGGCTCAGGTACAACAATTTCAAATCAGCTGTTGCGTGTTTAATTTTCACATGCCGCTTTGCCTCACAGCTCTGCAGAGTTTGCACGATGATTCCTTTCAGGCCGCGTTGGAACTGAACACACTTCACTCACTGTTATGTTGAATTTGTTCTTCATCTTGACTTCTTTGTTTCTGTACTTCAGAGGTGTATTATTGCAGCTGATTTCTCAGTGATAAAATGATTTAAAGACCTTATTTTCTCATGGCGTTCTATTTGAGAACTATAAACGTGTTCCAGAGGTACTGCAGCTTCTGCATAGAATTGATCCTCCAGGTAGTCAAAATGCTGAGTTTAAGGAGATAATTCTGTAAAGTGTTTGCTCAGAGAGTTCCGTGTTGTCATCTTCAGTATGTTGCCTTGGGATGCACAGACCTTTTACACAACTGACATTGTGACTCATAAGTAGCCTTTTTTTGTTTGTTTTTAAAAGGAATTCAGCCAAATTTGAATGACTAATGGTCGTTCCTTCTCTCTTCTGCAGCGAGGTCCCTATCGCAGTAGCAACATCCTCTCATGTGACCAACAGAGCAAATTTTGTCATCATCAGCTCCGCACCATCTCAAGGAATCGTTTTACAAGGGCGACACTTTCAGCACACACACATGCCCTCGGCAATAAGGAAACCGGTCCAAAGGTGAGACGGAGATGAGACAAAGAGCCTCAGCAGACTGGTTTTTGAAACTGATGGACAGATGCAGGTATAAAATGTTGATGATGTGAAAGCACCTGCCCACACTGATGACCCCACAACATGGCAGCCCGCTCAGTGCCGCCTCACCAACGTAGTCGATTAGTGACCCACTGAGCACATCCTGCCTGTGGGGAGTCTGACACACGGCACTTTTCTTAATGTCAGTGTGTTAGGGCTGAAAGTGAATAAATGATGCTGATTTATCCCTCAGGTGAAGTTTGGTTCATTATCAGGTGATGTTGGAGATTCACTTCAGCTGATGTGTCACAAGAATGATTTTATCTTATTAAATGAGCCTTGATTTGATGCCTCGCTACTGTGTATTCATATATCCAATTATAGACCTGTTATGAATTAAAAAAATATATCTTTTGCGTGTTTAATTCAAAAACTACAGGCATTTTTAAAATTTACTGATTCTTTTTAATAAATGAGCATAAAAAAAAACAAAATTTGGCCTTTGAATTCTCCGGTGTGGAGATTTTTGACCCAGACTTCCTTTGAAAATTTGACTCCTGTTGGTGCGGCTTAAGAAATGTATGTATTTGCAAACATTAATAAAGTTAAATACAAGGTGAGCACCAAACACCAATATTTATAATATCGAAAGTCACATTTACACTTTTGAAGAAGAATCATCTGCAAAACAGAAAAAAATTTCATGAGTTTCTGCAACTGTTGATACCCAAATTGTGAAATTATTCATGTGACTTTTGATATTATAAATATTTGAAACCAAGGAGTGTTTTTGTGTTCACCCTGTATAATAAATGTACTTTGACAGATTCACAGCCAGCATGAGTTCAGGGCCGTCTGATTGGAACCAGGAACCGTCATTTTAATTTGAGTGTTTTTCTCAGTTTTGCGTTAAAACTGCTGATTTATTGGCTGTGTTTGCTTTTCTTACAGTTGATAGTATGTGAGACTATTAAATAGGCATTCATTGGGGGGGGTCACATTTTAAATCTTATTTACAGAATGTTGGTGCAAACTGACAAGTGCTTTTGTTGTTTATTAAAACATTTTGTTTTCTCCTCCTGTAGAAATGACTTCGCCACCACACAGGAGGCTGTAGAAGTCGACAGCATCGTCCTCACTTGTCCGGAGGTCCCAGGTAAGAGTCCCACTGGACAAATCGCGTTCTGAAAGGCTTTCCTTGGCTGATAATCACCCGCACAAGGCGTCCGCTGGCGTTTCCACAGCCAGAGGCGCGGTGGAGGTTGTGTGCGGTGAGGAGGCTGCGTGCACATCTGCAGTTCTGGACTGAACCACGTCCCTGCAGCCGCCAGAAGAGCAGATCTCAGGCGACGCATCTTAATCCTTAAAGCTCCTGTGAGAGGAGTCCGTCCCTCGCCAACCGACGAGCAGAGAGCTTATCGAGCATTCACGCTGCTAATAACGGCTCTCAGACCAAAGCGGCTCCCCCTTGTGTGAGAGTCATTGAACGCTTTAGTGCCCTCAGAGCTAAATGCTTACCGCTGCGGCTTTCACTGCATTTATTCTTTTAAGATAAAATTAGTTAACGAGAGGAGGTTGAACAGATCCTTCTGGAAAGGAGAAGATGCTCACAAGAAAAAAAAAAGTCAAACATTGATCCAGGCGTGCTGCTTTGTGACGTCGGCTTGTCGCAGCGAGTCAGGTTTTATTTCCTTCACCAAGGATGTTTGATAGTAAATATAAAATCTACTCCCCCTCTTGGATTTTCAAATTAAAATATTTTATGCCATTCAAAAATAAAAAGCTTCTCTGTACATAAAAGTGTAATCTTTAATCTCACACTTAAGAATTCTCCACAACATGAGCTCAAATAAAAATATAAAGCCAAAAATAATAGATTGAGCAATACTCACCACTTTTCATTTTTATGACTAGTTCTTTGAGCCAGTTCCTAACTTGTCAAAAATTACCTGACTTTACAAGTCATTAAGTTGTTGTGTTAATGGGGTGTATTTCTAAAGGTTTTTTTTTTTTTTTTTAAGATCCTGTTGTAGAATTCTTTCATTTACACAGTTAATGACATTGTTTACATTTTAGCTGTCATAAAATGATAATCATGTAAATATCCAGAGGTTGATTACTCGTATATTTTTCCAGCGTTGTTTTTATGAGCAGGATTATGCAAAATCTACTTCACTCATTTTACAACAACAACAAAAAAAAATGCTTTCTCAGAGTTTTTCCTGTTTTTCATCACTGAGATTTCGTGCTAGAAGTTGGACTTGTTGAATGAGTAACATGAAGTAAAAACCTGTTAAACGTATTAACATCTTGGTCTTTGTGCCTTCCAGCGGAGGGCAACCTGAACATCAAACGACGCGTCCAGCAGAAGCGGAAATCGCTGCAGGGTTGCTGTAGTTTGCCCTCACAGGTCAAAGCAGCAGAGGTAAGAAAAGCCCCGCCCACGTGAGGATGACATCGTCTAACAGTCATGTGACATGATGTTTGTAGGTGGAAATGAATAAAACATGTTCACAGTGATGATTTTTTTTTTTTAAACTTGTTTCTCCTTCAGTTAACCAAACGGATAAATGTGTTAGTGTTTTGTTTTTTTTTGTTTTTTTTCTCTGTCCGCAAGCCTCTTCGGCCGGCCGTCTACCGGCCATTGTGCGTGAAGTGCAACAAGCCGTGTGAGGACAGCAGCAAGTGTCACAACTGCGGGAACGGCATAGTCCTTCTTCCGTGTCAGCAGGTCACGCTTTCATCCCCGACCCCGAGACCGCCCATCCGCTCCCAGCCCTCCCCTGGACCAAACAGCCTCCAGCACACTACGAACTTCTATAAACCAGTTACAACCATGAGGGTGCCCCCTATGGGGTTGCTCCCGGTACGAATCACAGCCTCCCGAGCCACTCTGTTACCTCTGAACAATGGCAGGCCCCCTCTGTTAGCGGGAACCTCGAGCTGCTGCAGCACCGCGCTATCGCCAGAAGTCATCAATAAGACGCCAGGAACGCAGCAGCATGAGCTCAACGACCCCAGTAAGTACAAATACCTGTATGGTATGCACGCTTTGGATATTTAAATGATAGCTATTAAAGCAAGTTTCTTCTGTAAGAAAATAAAAAATATTTAACGGGTGTTTGAATTACATGTGCAGCAGAGCAACAGGAAAAATGAACAGAGCTGTATTTCCCTCACATTTTAGAACAAACTAAAGAGCTGATCCCAGTGCTGTGAATGTGCTGAAATTATTATTGATTTAACAAATTGATAGTTGGTGTTATTTTTTTCATTAGCACTATTATAGTAAGTTGTCCACAAGGGGGAGGGACAAAACTGTACTTTGATTCTTTTTTCGAGAATCTCAGCTCGTCCTATTTTCATCAAAGGTTAACTTCTCAAATGAATAGTTGAGATCTTGTTGCACATTGGAGCAGCTTTTGTCGCCATCTAGCGGGCGATGTGAGCATTTCAGGGTTTATGGTACACTTCCTATTTGAAACCCAAAATTTAGTAACAAAAAAAAGGCTTTTATATATGTCAAAAATGCGTGATTTTTATTTATTTTTGGGACCCAGAGTTTTGACCTTGTTTTATGGTTCTTGAGTTTTAAGATAGAAAAGTTAGCTGGAAGGATGGAATTTCTCCCATCAAACATACCTTACAGTTGTGGAGAGAGGAAAAAAAAAGTTTCTGACCTGGATTAAGAGTTTGACAGTTAGGGCCTGTAACTAATGTGTAGAAATGAACACAATACTGTGTAAGTCATAATACCATAGTTTCCAGAGTGCATGTTGCACCTGTCTTTCTGTATTATCAGCGGTTTAATTTTGGATTTTTGTGCTTTGTTGTAGTGTCCTTTTTTTATTACTGGTATTCATTCTTTTATTATTAGAGTTTATTTTTTGTTTAGTACTTTTAATCCTGGGAAAGTCCTAAATAAGTTGTAGTAATAACTTATTATTACTAACAAATATGTGATCCCCCACCCCCTACAACCTCCTAAACTAGGAAATAAACCAACAACAACAAACAAATTACTTGTATTCCAGAAATTAGTGTATGAAGCATCATGTGGCTCCACCCACAAAACATGTCTGACTAAATGGCATGAACTTAAACTCTACTAAATGATCTTTGTCTTTAATGAGAAGTCAACAAAAACTAACTAGTCATGTGGCTAAAATGTGACTGAAACCAAACATTTTTTTCCAGTAGTAAACCTAATTTAAACTTGAGCTGCTTCATGAGCAACATTCCAAATGTCACAATGCAGGAAACGTGTTTTAATTCCTCTGTTTCATGTAGATTCACCATAATTTCATTCTAAGATGGGATCATTTGGTTCATGAGACTTTGAGTGGATATAAATAACCTCTTCAGCAGCCGTATTCATGTTCTTTCAGGTGGATTATAAGTATTTAAACTTTGGTCTCTAAAAATTGCTTTTCAGTCATCCTATCAAGTGATGATGAGGATGATGCAGATACCGCCAGCACAGGAAGTGTAAACAGATTGGACAGCGTCTCCCCTCTGCCGGCCGACTCCGCCCACTCCTCGCCGGTGCCCTCTGGAGGAAGAGTGGAGGCGGCGGTGAAGAGCTCAGAGGAACAGGAGGACCTGAGCACCGAATTCTTTGAAAATGTCAACATGAAGATCATGATACCACGAAGAGGCCGTATGAAGGATCAGGTATGACTCCGCGTCACATTTAGTGGTCGAGTCTCACTGAAAATATTTGAAGGAGATGGATTTTTTTTTTTCTTTCCTGCTCCTGCGGTGACACAGCAACGTTTTTCTTTTCCAGTTTGGAAACGAACCCTCTGAGCAGTTTTCACCAAGGACAAAGAAACCAAAACTCCCATTAGATAAGTGTTCCAGCATCATACTGGAGTGTCGGAGCGTACGGGTGGGAACTCTGCGGCGGATGGTGACGAAGCCGGTCATCGTGAGTACTTCGGTCTCTGTATCCGCTCAGATGTGGCTGTTGGAATATGTAACGTTTTCCTTGTTTCTTGTTTTTCAGTTTACCATCGACCACATCCAGCTGGAGACTGTAGGTACGAAAAACAAAAACACCCCTGTTTTTAATTCATGTTCCAAGATGGAAGCTTTGTTTGCATTCTGAAGTCTTGCATGAGTGCGACATCGAGTGGCAGAAAATCATTTCTAGCACATTAAATGAGCAAAATGATTGAATTCACTACATTTTGTTCAGTTTAAATCCCTTATAAACTCTTTGGTTAAAGACACTTCTTAGAGGCTGTAAAACCAACAGTGAAACATTTTAAACTCTTTATTCTGATAAATTAGAGAGAATCTGTTTTTTTTTTTTTGTTTTTTTTTTTTTTAAACTGTTCCACACAAACAATGTACTGGTTAAAAGTGCATTTATGCCCCTTTGAATAGGTGTTAAATCAGATTTTCTGGCCACAACAGTAGAATTTTGACTAATTGTAGGCTGCTGTGTGTTCTTTGTCAGATCCTGATCTGGAGGGCATCGAGAAAGTTTGTCTTCAGGCGTCGGAGCTCATCAGCTGCGAGTGGTGCAGCGTCCGCAAGCTTCCCGTCCTGTTCTTCCAGACAACGCCAGACGAGTGCACTCGCCTTCGTACACAACTCAAGATGTCGCGGGAGAATGGCGGCCAGTGGTTTGACTCTGCAGGCGGCCGTGAGTGCAGATCTATACGTGGACAAATGCACCAAAACCTTCCAAGCGAGCATTTCAGTCAGCTGCAGGGTCTCTAAGGTGCCGCTGTGGTTTAAGGATGCTTATTATCCAGTCAGCAATAAAGAGAAAATGTCGAAGGTTTCCTGTCACACATGCAGGTTGCTCTGAATATGAGTGTTGTGAGGTCCACAGGAAACGATGTGATGATCCTCCATTTTCTTATTTAGCTGTAGTTGATCATTTAGGATTCTGTACAACTGCAAAACACATTTATGTTAAATCTATAGGGCCTCTCAAATTAAAAAAAAATGAGAAAATTTAGTTCCTACCGAAAGCCAAACATTATAATGTAGGTTTATTTTGTAACATGTTGCAAAATTACAGCTCATTTTAATAAAGAGAAGATATTTATCTGGGGGAAAATTCCATAGTGAATATTGTTTTTTCCTTCATTGCCGCTTCATGCAGACTAACTACAGGAGGAAGCGCCTGTGCGCATACACGAGGTTTTGAGATTACCTGTGACACATCATACGTTACCATCCACACATCACTTCCAAAGCTACCAAATTTTGGTCATAGCATATGATCTCTTGAATTTCTCCCTCTCAGGGGATGAAATTGTAAATTGTTTCTAGACAAAATGAATTTTGATCATATTGGAAATATATTATGAGTCCCTTATCTAAATGCTAAGGAATAAAATTATAGTAGTGCCAAAGAAAATTATTTTTATGACTTAAATCTTAAAAAAAAAAAAACACAAACCCAGTGGCACTATACCTTTAACAAAATGCTGTACCCTGTTAACTGTGCTGGTGCTATGTGGCCACGTTTTGTGACTGTTGGCACGTTTTTGAGTAAAATAATGAGCTGCGGCTCCTGCACCACGTGGTCCTGCTGTGTTCAGATGTCTTATCTTATGCTGTCAGAGTGCGACGAGAAGTACATCGTGTTGATCTTTGAGAACGGCTTGACAATGAAGGAGCAGGCCATCCTGGAGGACATCCTGGCTGAGATCGGGAGAAACAACAACCTCAGCGACTTTCCTGACAAGATTAGCTTTGATGAGGCGAATAGCCGACTCGTCAACTACAACAAGGCTTCCAAGCAGAAGGAGAAGGTGGGCACGCTGCACGAAAACACTCGTACCGATCAACAACACTGTGGCGGTTCTGCACAATTTCCACACTAAAACTGAATAACTTCTCTGTGTCATACTGCGGTTGTCTTCACTTTTTGCATTGTGCACTACCGCCCCGTTGTGGATAAAATAAGGCTGTTAAAAAAAAAAATAGAATATTTAAACATACTTTGCATCTTGACTCCTCATTTTTGTGCCCAACACAGAATGATGATGTGTTAAATCAAACAATGTAATGGGTGTATAAGCAGGATTTTCAGAAAAAAGAATACTGGTGCATGTGTGCTTCAAATAATATACATTTGGAGAAATTCATAATGAGTGAATACTTAGAATTTTTATTTTGGATGTCAATTTCAGAAAGGTGATGTTGGTGACGAGTTTGCACACAGCCACTAGGGGGCGAAAGTTGGTCTTTGCTTTTACATCTTTTTGCATTTAATCATTTCTCATTCTGATGTTCTCAGCTGACACCTTCTCAAAGACCTGATGAGAGAGGAAAAACAAAATGAAACTGAGTTTCCTTAATCAAGTTTGGTGTCTTTTATCCCGAGCCGTCTGGATTTATGGTCCTTACAAACACCTGTCTGTGCAGGTGAAGCCCGTACAGAATCCTCCAACCATCACCACAGTCACGCAGGTCGCCCCGACAACACCCGTCGCTATGCCAGTGCACACGCGGATGGCCACGCGGCAGCAGACGACCACCTACTTTGAGGAAGAAGACGAGGACATGACGGACCTCCAGCCCACTTTCTCGGGACCAGTTGTCAAGTGAGTGTCTGCGCCCCTTTCAACCCCCCAACGTGGAATCTAACAGAACTCTCCTCATGCCCACGAGTTCATAGGTTTGGTCTGAACAGAATGTTACTTATTTTTTAGGTCATTATTGTCAAAGCATGTGTGAGCTGTCGTTCTTATTTTTGCTGTGGTGTGTGTGTTTGTTTTTTAGTCATACAGCGTGTGCTGGCTGAAGTGTTGTGTTTTTGTGCGTCTTCTTGCAGGTTGATGGTGTATCCTCCCCCTCCATCAAAAGGTGGAATATCCGTCACTAATGAAGACCTCCACTGCCTTAATGATGGAGAATTCCTTAACGATGTTATTATAGACTTTTATTTAAAGTAAGTGCAGCTGAGATCTTAAGATATTTCCTCCACACTAAATTTTTTTTTTTTTTCCCCCTCTTTCAATATTTGCAACTTCCATGTTTTTGTGTGTTAGATATCTAGTTCTAGAGAAGTTGAAAAAGGAAGACGCACAAAGAATCCACGTGTTCAGCTCCTTCTTTTACAAGAGACTGAACCAAAGAGACCGGAGGACTGGTCCAGACACCACGAACCTACCGTCAGTGACCACAGCAGCAGACACTTTTAACCTTCCCCACATTATTAATAATAATAATAATAATGTGGGTGCTTTGTCTTCTTGGATTCCCAGGATCCAGAAAAGGAAGCACAGCAGGGTGAAGACGTGGACTCGGCACGTGGATCTGTTCCAGAAGGACTTCATTTTTGTTCCCATCAACGAGTCGTGAGTGTTTAACACGTGTTTTTTTTTTTGTTTGTTTGTGTTTTTTTTTTTTAAAGATGTTTTTAAAGAGTCTTGTCTGTTTTCTTTCTGGTCAGTGCTCACTGGTACTTGGCGGTTATCTGCTTCCCGGGCCTGGAGGGCCCGCAGTATGAACCAAACCCGCTCTACAACCCGTTTCCAGCCCCGCCCACCGATGCCCCGTCAGAGGACAGCATCCCGGATCACTGCCGCCCGCTGTCTCCGGACGAGCCGGACAACTCCTCGGAGCAGCCGTCTCCCGGAGTCCCAGAGGCGTCAACTCCTGGTCCCACCGACTGTAACTCCGCCTTCACCGACAGGCGACAAGAGCCTTCCAAAGAGCAGGCGGACGGCGAGCAGCAATACGCCAGTGAGTTATTCTTTGTCAGAGTGTAACCGAGCGGTGCGTAAGAAGCAGCTCGGGGTTAAAGCTTCAACACACAAATAATCAAAATTAATTCTATTTTCTGCTCAGATTTTAAGCAGCGCTAATTAATTCATGTCTAAGAAAATATGCTCAGATAAATGTGGGATTGTTTGTCATGTGGATGTTTTTGCGTTGCAGGTGAGTTGCACAGAATTAGCTTGTGTTACGGTTCAGGGAACGAGGGCGACGACCCCTACACCTTCTCTGACGATCAAAGCTCCTGTCAGGTTACTCAGCTTTTTCTTCTTCCACCATTTCTTCACTCAACGTCTGACCTGTTTGTCCCGGGATGGGAAACGTGCAGTTTTGTGAGAGTGACCTCATATCTGTAGAGTTTCTGAGTGAATGCGTGCGCGGCCCGTTTGTTAAAATGCAGGGAAATTGATTTTTCCAGGTCTGACAAATCAGAGAAAATGTGTTCTGGCACATTTGCTCCAAAAAAAAAAAAAATAAAATAAAAAAAAAAAATATATATATATATTTTTTTTTTTTTTTCTGTCTTGGTTTGTTGAAATAAAGTTAATGCTAAAGAGATGGTGTAACTCTGCAGCAGCTTTGCTTCTTGCTGTATAACATCTTATAGTCATGTGATCGTAGTGACACCTGCAGATATTTGCATCCGAAGCACATTTATTGAAAATTTCGTTTTATTCAAATATTTTTTTTCTTGTAAAATTGTAACTTCTCCCCATCCTAAAACTATTTTATTCTGGAGATGTGAGACATCTTTAATCCAGCTTTGGTGTTTTTCTATGTTTTTGGTTTCTGCAGGATGAGTGCAGCGAGGATGGAAGTCCAGAAGAAACACTCACCTCAGACGCGTCCACCTGGACCTCCACACCCACCCTCTGCAAACAGTGAGTGGTTGTATTTCTGCCTTTTCACCTGCAAGTGCCACTGTTGCTCTGCTCAGAGGGCATTTCCTGAGGTGCTGCTTTTCAGACCCTCCAAAAGCAGAGAACGCATTTTCTACCATCTGTCTTGAACTGGGTCAAGGTGGAAGCAGGTTAAAGAGGATATCATCTGTGCTTTTTCCAACCTACATTTAAACTGCGTACCAGCAAGTAAAAATAGTTTAGTGAGTTTTATGGACTATATATGTCACACCAAGGTGTTTGTTGTATCTGTCAAAAAAATGAGGAAGAGGGGAAAAAACATCTTTCACACAACAAGAAGCAAAATCAGTGTAATCTGTGCATTATTAATATTAATGCAAATAAGTCATTAGCAAGCAGAAGCTAGTGAGCTTAATCATTTTATTGTGAGAGTTAAAAAGAACTCAGAGCAAACTGCTTCTTGTCACTCCTGAGCATGAGAACTTCATTAGAAGTGGCTGGATGCATGAACCACTTCACTGTGGAGCTAAATGTGTGTATGTTTGCCTCAGTAAATGGGGGGGGGGGGAAATTCCTAAAACTCTGATTATACTGTTAGCCTTGCCAAGCTCCTATGTTGCAACTGTTCTACAAAGTACAAACAAGTTGAGTGCTGAGTTGGCGCTCTTTCTCGAAGACCCAGCCTGTCCTCCTCATTAAGGTTAGTGTGGATGAGCAGTGTTCACAGATCACGTGTATAGATAGTGCCATCTTGTGGCCATAGATGATAATGCAGTATATTTTTGACAGTTTATATGAAATATGTCACTGCATTAACCAAACAAGTTTAAAAAAGTGTGACTTGCGTTCCTGGAAAAAGTACTTTATTGCTTAAGGGGGGTTCAGACAACCTGCGTGAAGTTACTTATGATAAAGATGGAACTTCATGTCTTCTGGATCTCGCATTGTTGTAAACAGGTCTTAACATGTTCTCCTGTTTTTTTTTTGTTTGTTTTTTTTTTTCCTCCAGACCTTGTATTCTTATCATGGACTCTCTGCGAGGTCCCGGCAGGTCGACTGTGGTGAAAACGCTGAGAGAGTGAGTGACGTCTGCGACACCTGTCATCACAAATCAACAAAAACTGTCCAGATAAATCCTGGGTGGAGCTAGAATAAGTTCACTCCAGTAACTCGGAGCACTTCGTTGTATTCTTATACGTGGCTGTGATTTCTGCAGAAAATATGAGTTTAATTTCAAACTGACACCTTTTTGTTTTCTATTTTTCTGCTGCTGAGGTTTTGATAGGTTGTGGGGAAAAGCAGCTGAGTTTGTGCTTGTTTGTTTCAGATACCTGGAGGTGGAGTGGGAGGTGCGCAAAGGGACACAGCGGAGTTTTGGGAAGGACGTGATGAAGGGCTCCAGCCCACGAGTGCCTCAGCAGGATAACTTCAGCGACTGTGGAGTCTACGTCCTGCAGTATGTGGAGAGCTTCTTCGAGGTGAGCGGAGGAAGGCAACCCGCTCATGTTTAATCATCCTCCCACTCAAATCTCCTAACATTAAAAAAAAAAAAAAAAAAAAAAAAATACCTTGACTGTTTTTGTGTGTAACAGACATTTGTTTCCATGATTTTTTTTTTTTTTTTTTTTTTTTTTTTTACACAGACAGCGGTGGTCTTAGTGACCACCAGCCTGAGGTGAAAGAAGTAAAACTAACTGACCAACAAGCTCATTAGAAGTTGCATGTAATTTCCAAACCACACAAACGGCGAGAAAATGAAGCGTCTGTTTCTTCTTGTTTCTTACAAAATCCTTTCTGCAGTGTTGTGAGGAGGCGCATCTGTTAGGAGTTTGAAAACATAACCGCTGTGAAACCACCAGAAAATAGACGCACCTGTCTGATTTAGCACATTTATGTGCACAAAATGTCTGTCTCACTGACTAACGGGCACAGCTTAAACAGTCCAAAATATCTGGAAAAATAATCAAAACGATCAATTACTTACTGAGGTAATTTAAATGGTTGCATTACTTATTACATTTTTAGTGGAGTAACTAGTAAACTGTAACCTTCCCAACACTGGGAAGATTACATCAGTGCAACTAAGTTTGTGAGTTTTAAGACAGTTTCTGATTTGTGTGATATGAGGTCATAATCTCTTCACACAGGATTTTCTCAGTTTGTTTTTAATTATTTTGTCTTTTTTTTTATGTCCAAATGTCAAGACATTAAAGTTTGCATGTACTGCTCCCCCTGCCGCTGTGAGGATTTCACTTTTCTTTTCTTCGTTTGTCCAGAATCCCATTCCCAGTTTTCATCTGCCGATGAACTTGTTGCACTGGTTCCCTCAGCAGCGGATGAAGACGAAACGCGAGGAGATCAAGGAGCTGATTCTGAAGATCCAGGCGCAGCAGGAACTGGACAAGGAGTCCGAGCAACTGGAGGAGCCGCCTGACTCTCCGCAAGAGCCTGAAATTGAAGAGACTTGTGGATTGGCGGGCGAGCCGCGGAACGTAGCCCCCTACCACTGAAACGTGCCCCCCCGGTCGCTCCCTCAGCGGGAGCCAAAGCTGATTTGTACGCTGCTGGTTTTCAAAAATGTCTGAAAGCGCCCTGAAGTTCCTCCGTTCATCCCCAACATCCTCCTTAAACTTTGTAATAAATAAAACAGACGTGTAAATAATGCTGGAGTTTTTTTTCGCTGCCTTTGTAATTTACTGTTTTCTGACTCATTTCAGTGTGGCCCGTTAATTTATGTTTTCGAAGATGTTCTCTGCAGAATTTACTGCTCAGCTCTTGCATCATGGGGATTTTTTTTTTTTTTTTTTTTTTTTTTTTTTTTTTTTTTTTTATGCCTTCCACGTTCAAGGCAGGTGACGTTCAAAGGACACCACTGGATTTTGTTCCTGGTCATGATCTGTTATTCTGGATTTCAGAGTTCCCGTTCATATCCGTACTTCAGTATTTGTACTTCTTCAATGTGGAGTGGATTCATTTTCAGAATTAAAACGTAGATGCAAGAGCATTTCTTTTTGCCTTAGCCTTTTATTTATGCTGCGTTTCACCATAAAGTTATGAACAAAAAATTGTCTGGTCTATACTCTTTCTCCTATGAGCTAATTTACACTTTTTTTTCTTTAATTGCCTCCACCACCTGATAAGAACGCAGAGTTTTTATGATCTGCTATCTCCAGATTTGAAAACTGATCACAAAATTTTGAGGATATGGCCCTTGTGTTGGGAAGAGTTGAGTCAATTGCAAATATTACAGATATTCAGACAATTATAACGCTCATTCTGGCTGTATGACATCACTAAGCACTGATGGACACACAAATCAAGTTCCGACCTCCTGTTGGCTGGTGGAGATAATGTTTACCCCAGCAAAGGTGTGCACTCTGAGTATGCTTTATTGATTATTATAAAATATTAAATATATATATATATTTTGGGGGGGTTCACATGACAGCATTTACAGTGCACGCTTACCCTGGAACACAGGCAGCCCGGAGTGCATCCCTCTGCTGGACAGTCCTGGAATGTTATGCTAGGATCAACGTTTTTGTATGTTTGGAGCCTGATTTCTTACAGTAGCTAAATTATTATTGCTCCTGTCTGTGTATCACAGGCCAATATGCAGGAAATTTAACTTGCTCATTCGCTTGTGGAATATTTTGTATAATTGACAGGTTTCAGCAAACGGAGTGGATGCATTTTTAAAATTGATGAATAGTTCATTTTTATGATTTAGTGTTTTTTTTCTAACGTATTCAGTAGCTTTTTTTTGGTAAAAGATTTTACACTTAACACCGAAGTCATGTTTAAAAGCCTTTACAATTTATACAGAAACAACTACATTTTGTAGTGAACGTGACAAACTGGTGATAAAAGGCATAAAAACACATCTAAACACGTGGTTTCCACTTTGGCTGCCTTCCCTCAGGTGTGTCGCTGTTGCCGCCCCCTGGCGGCAAGCACAGCTGCACATTATTAACCACTTCGTGACGTCACGGGTCACGTCCCAGGAACGCTGCGGGAGCTGGAGGCTGCGGGGCGGGAGAGTGTGGCCCAGACTGCCGGACCGAGCGCCGAGAACCTGCTACCGGCACCGTTCGAACGTGCGTTCATGGTTTTTTGTTTTTGTATGAGATTAATTTTTTCGTACGGTACGTTCCTGAGTCCCAGGAATTAGCGCCCTGACGAGGTAAGCTACACCGACAGGGAGGATTGGTGGGAATAAGTCGGAAGCTGTAGCTCCGTGTGTCCCGGTGCTAGCAGGACACAACAACAGGAAAACTATCACCACAACGGTCTGAAGCATCCTCAGCCTTTTACTTCATGACGATATACTGTGACTGTTTCAGTTACCGGTGGTGTTTTTGACCGCAGTTTTGTTGGCGCGTTGTTTTAAATTCCCCGATGCCAGACGTGCTTCATATATTTCGTCATTTAAAGTGTCACTAAAACTAATTTAAACTCGCCTGCAAAGCCGTGTATTATAGTAAGGTTTGTGAATTACTCATACCCACTGTATAATTCGGCGTATTTAAAATCCACCCAAAGTTTATTTATTAGAGTAAATATTACCTTTTTTTTTTTTAGGCAGATCCAAACGGTGCTGGTTCAACAACAGCGTATGTTCCCATTGTGGAAAGGCCTCAAACCAGATTTACCTTGGATTAATTTAATATAGCAATTCTTGGTGGGTTTTATATCAAAGCCGTATTAAAGAACATCTTAACTGTTAGAAAATGCATTAATTCATTTTGTGTGGCTTAGCTGTATTGCTTGAAAACAACATGGCTTTAAAACGGCAGTATTTTTGATTGGGTTCTGATGGTGAGGGCATGTCAGCAACATCATCGTTTTACACAAGCCTCGTTAAAGGGGGTTGGAAAAAGGGACAGAGCCCGGCAGCTGCGTGGAAAACTCACTGGTGCGTGCATGAGAGGTGAGGCTGTGTGGCACAACAGATCTGACACTATTATCTGGGCTGTGGCCTGCGGACAGTCAGTCCACTGCCGTGCGTGGGAACCGTCAGTGCACATGCTTTGCATAAGAAAGAGTCCAGGGTGGCTGGTGGATTTGACCATTGTCAGATCGAGCAGCAATCAAAGATAATATGGTATCTTCAGAAACTCGGATGAAAACACGTTCAGAGCTGAAGTCGGTGCTTTGGTTCTGTTGTGTGGTTATATAAGAGCTCTGTGTGCTTATTGTGTCTGTTCTGAGCTGCTTGTCATAGACAAACCTTCATTTAGCTTGAATTAAACGTCATATGTTGTTAAGATGACTGTGTTTTGACATCACTGTAAAGAAAAGTTTAACCGTGGTGATGATACTGATGTGGATTCACATGCTCGCTGGTATTTTCTCCAGGCCAGCCATAGACTCTCACATGGTACAATGTCAAGAACAGCACAGAGGCTGATGGGCCTCAGGGTCGTATAGGACTTACTGCTCCTTCTGTGGTTTAATAACTGAAAAACCTGTTGTAGATACCTTCATAGTAGTTGGAGGGCTTGGGCATTGCATGACTAAATGTCCAGACATCCAGTCTTGGCCAGTGTCTAGTTTACCACCACTTTCTTGAGGTAAAGTTATATCAACTCATGCTGGTTTAAAAACAGACCCAGATCCAAGTCTGGTAGTATTGTTTCATGGTGCTGACTCTTTAAGATCCCTTCACTTAAAAGATTTGTTAGTTTAGGTCTATGTTCACATGTATAAGGCTTGGTGCACTTGTGGAAGTGGACTTGAGCCATGTTGAAATTACGATAACACAAGACTTCCAGAAGCACGCAAAACTGAGATTCGCCACCCGTGTGTGAGACCTCCTCCATGGGAGTTGGATGCAACGGATGTGTGACATGTATGCCTTTTGATTGTGGCCTGTGATGCACAAAAAAGTCTTAAAACGGATAAGCAGGTCAGTCAGTTACCTCCTGATGTTCAGGTTAAGTCATCAGTGGTTCTCTTACCTTATCTCATCGACACACGTACTTGGATCCAGATTCTCTTTTTGAGGGTGGAGTTAAAATGAGGTATTGGACAATTTGGACCAATGCCTTTTGTCATCTTTATGCTGATGACACTGTCATCTACTCCTGCTCAAACTCCGTGACACAGGCATTTGAATTCTTGCAGTCCACTTTTGATGTGGTGCAGAACCGTCTGGGGAAATTCAAATTAGTCTTGAATGCAGAAAAATCCAAAATAATTTTCTCCAAATCACCTGTTTCCTTGGAGAACATACCATCAACCACTAATCAACTGCCTGAGGTAATGTTCTTGAGCTAGTCAGCAGCTACAAATATTTGGGATTGACTATTGACATGGTGCTCTCTTTTAAAGTTCATTTTAAACATTTGATCTCTAAATTACGGGTGAAGCTCGGCTTCCTTTACAGAAATGAGTCATGCTTCTCCTTACGTATTTGGAAGCTTCCTGCCCTTTTTGGACTATGGCGATGTTGTGTATAGGCGAGCTTCATCCAGTTGTCTACAGTCCCTGACCTGCTGTACCATTATCCCTGAGATTCATCACTTGTTGGGTGCCTCACCCAACACTGTGAGTTGTATGACAAAGTGGGCGTGCCCTCTTTGTCACTGGGTGATTCTGGTTTGCCAAACTCCTATTGGTCTGGTTCCGACCTATTTACTTTAGAGATCTGAAAGCCGTTATGCTCTGTGCTCAAATAACGTGTTATTTTTTTGTTGTACCTCGTATCCGCACTGAAGCAGGAAAGAATGCCTTTAGTTTTTCAGATCCCTCTGACTGGAAGGTTCTCTAATCTAAACTGAAACTGCCCAGACTGACTTCCTTGAACACCTTCTGGTCTATTTTATGAGATTGCGAATGGGAATCTTTTATGCAATGCCTGTGTATCTAAATCTGCTTGAGACTTTACATCATGTGCAGTGTTATGACCATTATTTATCACCAATGTTCTCATGTTGTTAACATGTCCATTATGACGTGCTGCTGCCTTTCTTGACCAGGTCATCCTTGTAAAAGAGGTTTCCATCTCAGTGGAATTTCTACCTGGTTAAATAAAAGTGATTATTATTATTATTTGGACTGCTCAAAGCTGTTGTGTGACTATGCATGTGGCTACATGTAACTTCAGACGTTGGACCATATCACAAGTGTTGTTAAAATTTCTAGAGCCAGCCGATACGGATTTTTTGAGGCCGATGCCGATAATGATATTTGGATGAAAAAAATGCAGATAATCGATAAATTGGCTGATTTGCCGATAGCTGATAAATCAGCTGATATTATTATTTTTTTTATGAATAAAATGTTCTTTTTTGGAACCTTAACAAAAGCTGAAGCTTTGTCCTCATATTCATTAACTTTATAACAGAGAAGAATTTTCAAGTTCCAAAAAATGCAAAAATGCAATTGGAGCACCCAGGGGGCTATTCAAACAGGCCAACTGGTAAGATATCACTCCTGAAAACGATCTTTGCCATATCACGTGAGGTAAATCTGCCCTACGATTGGATTTTGGAAAACCATGTGACGGAGAACCAATTGTGATTGGACACTCACATTGCGCACGTCATCACACCTCTTCTATGAGGTGTACCAAGATGGCCGACGGTGGATCAAAAGTCAGCGGAGTTAACGTTTCAGCTAAAAAAAAAAAGTAAGTTTCTATTTCATACCATTAAAAAGTTATTTGCAATTTAGTAAAGCTTGGTCCCAGCCGTTGTATACGATGGCGTCGGCCCCAGAGGGTTAATGGCAAACGGCAGTAATTCCCAGAACCCTTCCGGACGACCAGTGAATCTGAATGTTTCAACCTCTTAGCAGTAAACTAAAGTTTTTCATGCTGGAAATAAGGTCTACACAACGTGGGCTTAATAAAAAGCGTGACCGACGCAATGAAGCACATTTGACACATTACTACATAAACAGAGTTAATCAAACTGAGTTGAACTGAAACGGGATAAATGTGGGGTGAATGTAATCACAAAGTTATTACAAACAACATTCTTATAAACTTGTATGCTTTTGTCAGCCGATCAGTGCAGTGTAACGGCAAACTACGGGGGCTGGTGATGAACACATTTAAGCAGGGATGTAAGCAGCTCTCAATTGGAGTCAGAGCTCCATCTACTGGAAAAACGGTGCAAGGACATTTTACATTGACGGCAAACATTATTTCAGTAAGTGTTCTGTTTGAGAAATTATCGGCGTTCTATCGGCAAAATTTCGGCCGATAGTGAGTAGTTTGAAAAGGGCTTATATCGGTCAGGCTCTAAAAATTTCAAGACTTTTTGTGGATTTTGCTGAAATTAAACCCTGATGCGCGCCTTGAACTATTTCAGAGATTGTAATTTTCAAAGTCACTGTGCAGCTGAGACATCAGCTTAGAACCTCATTCTGATTCCAGGAGCACACAGTACACTTCTAGAAGTGATAGCCAGTTTCAGAAGCACAAGGGTTCCATCTTCTGATACTGCACAGAACATATATACTCTACTGCTGGGTTGCAACTGAGCTCGTGTGTCACGGCTTCCTGAAGGAGCTTTACATGGGGAGGTGATGGTCTCGTGGTTAATGCGTTGGGCCTGAGACCAGAGGATCCTTGGTTCAAATCCCAGCCTGACCGGATAATCACTAATTAGGCAAGGGTCCTTAATTCCCTAGTTGCTCCCGGTGTGCAGTGAGTATCTTGTATGGCAGCACCCTCGCATTGGGGTGAATGTGAGGCATTATTGTAAAGCGCTTTGAGCGTCTGATGCAGATGTAAATGCAGTCCATTTACATAGTTCCATTCAGTTTATCCCGAGTTCCTCTTCCATGGAGCAATTCACCATTTTCTAGTATTTCCATAAAGGTCCACAATGAATTGGTGTGTCTGGGATTGAACACTAGGCTGTAGGTTGATTTTTAATTTAGCGCAGGGGAACCAATCCAATGGATCTTTGACAGAGAAGGCTGACATTTTTGTTGACTTTCAGTGTTAGTTTTTTAAGATTGCTTCAGTTGGGATTGACACATCGAGGCTGGATTGTTTACTTTAATTATGTTTTCAGAGGTGTCACAATCCAACATTTAATAATCCAGAATAATTGATTTCAAGTTAAAACATCAACCCATAGCATCATGTTTTTATTTTGAAATTTCAGCAGCACATCTGTGCCACCTTTTCTGTCCATGCACACCTCTTTTGTAAACATTCCGACAGTGAAGGTGGCCTAGTGCCTGGCAGACTGAAGGACCGTGAATGAACCGGACTCGAGCATCAATATGTGGTAACAGGATTTACACTCTTACCAAATGTTGTGGTTTCCAACCTCTTAGGCTTGTGACCCCTTTAAAAGTAAAGAGGGTAGAAATATTTCATGTTGGCATCAGATTAATTATGATATTTGTGGGTTTTTCAAACTTTTTAAGAACGTTGCTGTAGCTTCCTGTCTGAAATGCCTCTGCGTGGGTGGAGGCGTCTCCTGTCGCAAAGCACACGTGTCGTGTTCTCCGCTGGAACGTTGACCTTTGCGCCTCCCTCATTACATCCTTTCGTCCACCATGTGGTTTACACGAAAATGTCACACCAGGAAGTAACCGAGGCGTCCTTCCTTAAGTCACTGCAGCTGACAGCAAAGGGTCAAAGTCCTTTTGAAGAAATGATGCGCGGTAATGATTGTTGGATTATCACCGTGATACTGTGCCACTATTGCTGGATGGGGATTATACAGATTGGAGCTTTGAATACAACATAAGGGTTGCATATGTGTGGTCATACTGCAAACACTTGACCAGTTGTAGCTTCATTCACTTCAGTGCATCCTGGGTAATGGCACGTGTCCCATGTCTTATTCAGGATAAGCCGATTATAATAGTTTTTATCCACTTAAAAATATTTGAGTGTACGCAGATAAGCTGAACTTTGAGAAAAGTACAAGGATCAACAGAGTGTAAAAGAGTCGATACTCACTCATGTGGTGCTTTTGTTGGTTGAAATCTTTATAAACAGGCTCTTACTCCATTTTATAGCCAGATGTATGAGTACAACAGAACTGATTAGAGTGCTCCACGCTATGCAGGGTGGGATCTCAAACATGAGGAAAGGTTGGTGTGGTTCAAGATCCGAAATGTGCACTCTGTGTAGGCATGGTGTCTGCTAAGGGAGTCCAAGGGGATGTTCCCATGAAAATTTGAGATACTGAAGCAAATGTGGAACCTGCTGGTGTAATCTTGGCATGAAAAACCCATTTAATTAATATATATTTGTTTTATTTAAGTTAATTTTGTTTGGCTTATCAATACAACCTAGTGCAGCATTGGAGTAGTAAAATTAGAACACTCAGTAATTCCTCCCCTCACCCCACTGGCTACGCACCTGTGTCTCCGTCACCAGGAGTAAAAACCGACATGACGAGGAGGAAAAAAACAACTTATGTGGAAATTGCTACCTGATTGGCCAGTAAGAAGGACGTATCACAAGCACCATGCATCAGAAACTGACTTGGCGTGTGATGTAAAGGAGAGGAAAATATGTCTTGGAAACTTGCTTCACTGTGACATTGGCTGTTTTGGCTGCATCAGCACTGAGCTTATCCTAACCCTTATTCGATGAAATAAAAGGATTAATAAATGGAATAGTTTTGACTGTGTTGAATGTTTGGTCTCCAAAGTAAAGGTCAAACAAGGACAAGATCAATCAATCAATTTTTTTATATAGCGCCAAATCACAACAAACAGTTGCCCCAAGGCGCTTTATATTGTAAGGCAAGGCCATACAATAATTATGTAAAATCCCAACGGTCAAAACGACCCCCTGTGAGCAAGCACTTGGCTACAGTGGGAAGGAAAAACTCCCTTTTAACAGGAAGAAACCTCCAGCAGAACCAGGCTCAGGGAGGGGCAGTCTTCTGCTGGGACTGGTTGGGGCTGAGGGAGAGAACCAGGAAAAAGACATGCTGTGGAGGGGAGCAGAGATCAATCACTAATGATTAAATGCAGAGTGGTGCATACAGAGCAAAAAGAGAAAGAAACACTCAGTGCATCATGGGAACCCCCCAGCAGTCTAAGTCTATAGCAACATAACTAAGGGATGGTTCAGGGTCACCTGATCCAGCCCTAACTATAAGCTTTAGCAAAAAGGAAAGTTTTAAGCCTAATCTTAAAAGTAGAGAGGGTGTCTGTCTCCCTGATCTGAATTGGGAGCTGGTTCCACAGGAGAGGAGCCTGAAAGCTGAAGGCTCTGTCTCCCATTCTACTCTTACAAACCCTAGGAACTACAAGTAAGCCTGCAGTCTGAGAGCGAAGCGCTCTATTGGGGTGATATGGTACTACGAGGTCCCTAAGATAAGATGGGACCTGATTATTCAAAACCTTATTCTAGAATTAACAGGAAGCCAATGAAGAGAGGCCAATATAGGTGAGATATGCTCTCTCCTTCTAGTCCCCGTCAGTACTCTAGCTGCAGCATTTTGAATTAAGTGAAGGCTTTTTAGGGAACTTTTAGGACAACCTGATAATAATGAATTACAATAGTCCAGCCTAGAGGAAATAAATGCATGAATTAGTTTTTCAGCATCACTCTGAGACAAGACCTTTCTGATTTTAGAGATATTGCGTAAATGCAAAAAAGCAGTCCTACATATTTGTTTAATATGCGCTTTGAATGACATATCCTGATCAAAAATGACTCCAAGATTTCTCACAGTATTACTAGAGGTCAGGGTAATGCCATCCAGAGTAAGGATCTGGTTAGACACCATGTTTCTAAGATTTGTGGGGCCAAGTACAATAACTTCAGTTTTATCTGAGTTTAAAAGCAGGAAATTAGAGGTCATCCATGTCTTTATGTCTGTAAGACAATCCTGCAGTTTAGCTAATTGGTGTGTATCCTCTGGCTTCATGGATAGATAAAGCTGGGTATCATCTGCGTAACAATGAATATTTAAGCAATACCGTCTAATAATACTGCCTAAGGGAAGCATGTATAAAGTGAATAAAATTGGTCCTAGCACAGAACCTTGTGGAACTCCATAATTAACTTTAGTCTGTGAAGAAGATTCCCCATTTACAAGAACATATTGTAATCTATTAGACAAATATGATTCAAACCACCGCAGCGCAGTGCCTTTAATACCTATGGCATGCTCTAATCTCTGTAATAAAATTTTATGGTCAACAGTATCAAAAGCAGCACTGAGGTCTAACAGAACAAGCACAGAGATGAGTCCACTGTCCGAGGCCATAAGAAGATCATTTGTAACCTTCACTAATGCTGTTTCTGTACTATGATGAATTCTAAAACCTGACTGAAACTCTTCAAATAGACCATTGCTCTGCAGATGATCAGTTAGCTGTTTTACAACTACCCTTTCAAGAATTTTTGAGAGAAAAGGAAGGTTGGAGATTGGCCTATAATTAGCTAAGATAGCTGGGTCAAGTGATGGCTTTTTAAGTAATGGTTTAATTACTGCCACCTTAAAAGCCTGTGGTACATAGCCAACTAACAAAGATAGATTGATCATATTTAAGATCGAAGCATTAAATAATGGTAGGGCTTCCTTGAGCAGCCTGGTAGGAATGGGGTCTAATAAACATGTTAATGGTTTGGATGAAGTAACTAATGAAAATAACTCAGACAGAACAATCGGAGAGAAAGAGTCTAACCAAATACCGGCATCACTGAAAGCAGCCAAAGATAACGATACGTCTTTGGGATGGTTATGAGTAATTTTTTCTCTAATAGTTAAAATTTTGTTAGCAAAGAAAGTCATGAAGTCATTACTAGTTAAAGTTAATGGAATACTCAGCTCAATAGAGCTCTGACTCTTTGTCAGCCTGGCTACAGTGCTGAAAAGAAACCTGGGGTTGTTCTTATTTTCTTCAATTAGTGATGAGTAGAAAGATGTCCTAGCTTTACGGAGGGCTTTTTTTATAGAGCAACAGACTCTTTTTCCAGGCTAAGTGAAGATCTTCTAAATTAGTGAGACACCATTTCCTCTCCAACTTACGGGTTATCTGCTTTAAGCTACGAGTTTGTGAGTTATACCACGGAGTCAGGCACTTCTGATTTAAAGCTCTCTTTTTTAGAGGAGCTACAGCATCCAAAGTTGTCTTCAATGAGGATGTAAAACTATTGACGAGATACTCTATCTCACTTACAGAGTTTAGGTAGCTACTCTGCACTGTGTTGGTATATGGCATTAGAGAACATAAAGAAGGAATCATATCCTTAAACCTAGTTACAGTGCTTTCTGAAAGACTTCTAGTGTAATGAAACTTATTCCCCACTGCTGGGTAGTCCATCAGAGTAAATGTAAATGTTATTAAGAAATGATCAGACAGAAGGGAGTTTTCAGGGAATACTGTTAAGTCTTCTATTTCCATACCATAAGTCAGAACAAGATCTAAGATATGATTAAAGTGGTGGGTGGACTCATTTACTTTTTGAGCAAAGCCAATAGAGTCTAATAATAGATTAAATGCAGTGTTGAGGCTGTCATTCTCAGCATCTGTGTGGATGTTAAAATTGCCCACTATAATTATCTTATCTGAGCTAAGCACTAAGTCAGACAAAAGGTCTGAAAATTCACAGAGAAACTCACAGTAACGACCAGGTGGACGATAGATAATAACAAATAAAACTGTTTTTTGGGACTTCCAATTTGGATGGACAAGACTAAGAGTCAAGCTTTCAAATGAATTAAAGCTCTGTCTGGGTTTTTGATTAATTAATAAGCTGGAATGGAAGATTGCTGCTAATCGTCCACCCCGGCCTGTGCTACGAGCATTCTGACAGTTAGTGTGACTCGGGGGTGTTGACTCATTTAAACTAACATATTCATCCTGCTGTAACCAGGTTTCTGTAAGGCAGAATAAATCAATATGTTGATCAATTATTATATCATTTACCAACAGGGACTTAGAAGAGAGAGACCTAATGTTTAATAGACCACATTTAACTGTTTAGTCTGTGGTGCAGTTGAAGGTGCTATATTATTTTTTCTTTTTGAATTTTTATGCTTAAATAGATTTTTGCTGGTTATTGGTAGTCTGGGAGCAGGCACCGTCTCTACGGATCCATTGAATTCTATGACATGTGACATATGTTACCCTGTAACACGATAACTAAGCATGACAGATGGTGCAAAATATTCCTTATATGAACCCTATTAATCCAAACAATAATTTGCATCATTTTTTACTGAAATTGGAGCAACTTTACCTCTTGACCCCTGTACAAACTGAAATTGATCTTTTGTCACCGTTTTTACCCCATAACTCCAGAACATTCCGCCATAGATGGTTCAAACTATACCTTTTTGGAATTATGATTGGACAAGTGATGTGATATAGTTTTCAACATGATTGGAGCATTTTTAAAGTTTGACCTCTGTGTAATTCTTCATTGACCCCTAGCTGACTCCAGCTACCACCCTGGGATGGCTATCATACATTTTTGTGTAGGCCATGATACACTGAGGCTGGATTCTAAGTGTTGTTTCGTCCCCTTAAGGGGTACAGAAAACCTGCTTGGCCCATGGACTACAATTAATATGTATGTATGTAAAGACACAGTTTGCTTCCTTTGCCTCAGGGGTTAGCAATTAAGATGGCTCGTTTGTGTGAGTTAATTGGCAAAAAAAAAAAAAAAAAGGAATACACACATTATGACAAATTACATTGCAAATAAGTAACATTTTGCTTCGTCCTGGTCGGTGTACGACACGGGACCAGTCTTGTGTTTTGGGGTAGCTATATGAGAGGTGGAGGCGGGGTTTTGTTTGTAATTTGGTGAATGCGAGCACTGAGCCAACCAGTCTGTTGCTGTTGATTTAGTCATGTGTGTGAGAGCTGCTCGCTTACTTTAGTTTGAAACCTGTCGGGACAGTTGACGTTTTTCTGTTTTTTGGGAAGGGGGCGGGTGGGTTACTAAACCAGTTATTTAATCCTAACAAGTTTTCCTCATTTGTAATTTGATGAAATGAGGTGGCAGATTAATCACTTTGTCATCCACATCCACATGAAGATAATCCTGATGAAACTTGACCGTTTTTCTCGATGGCCTCATCAGCTCATATGTCGGTTTGATCATGTTGATTTAATGACCTTGTTTTTATTTTAATGAATTATTCCACTCTTCTCAATACCCAAGGTGACGGTTCTGTCTTTAGACCACCACTTTAGTTTTTTATTGATTATCTTGTCAGTTGTTTTATTTTGTTGTTTATTAAATGTCAAAAAAAAGAAGCCAAAAATGAACAAGGGGAAAAAAAAAAATCTGTTTTACTGACTTGCTCGTTCCAAATTGTAAATGAGTCATTTGGTTTATGACTGCTTGTAATTTTAAACCTGCTGTAAACCTTTTTTTTTTTAAGTAACCTATTTGTAATATGTTAAGTCGGTTCAACCAGAGCCGAGTTGGTGCAGAACAGATCAAAGCACGTTTGTTTCTAATTTATCTTGATCAGTATCCATTTAACCTGCCTTTCTTTCAACAGCATTTAAATCAGTCTGATTTTTAATTTTAATTTAACCAGGTTAGTCCCATTGAGATCAAAATCTCTTTTACAAGGGAGACCTGGACAGTTATAAGGGTTCGAATTCACCTAACCTGCACGTCTTTGGACGTACAGGTGGGAATCAATCCCATGAGCTTCTTGCTGTGAGGCAGCAGTGCCACTAACCCACCGTGCTGCCCAGCATGCTGCTGATGTCAGTTAAAACACATTTGAACTGTTTTAACACCCGTTTAATCCAGCCTGTCCTTCTTTTACGAATCAAGGTCCGTTCTTCAAATTTTAATGGAAAATCAAAATCCAGTTCCACAAGGTTTTGTTACAAAACCAGTTGAAGTCAAATGAGTTTAAACCAGTTTAACATGGTTTTAAACCAGTTCAAAAACAGCTACCTGGTTAAACCTCATTTCTTGAATCCACTCTCCCGGAGGACAGTTAAGGCCAGTGAATATGAGGCCGAGTCGAACCCGTTTAAGAAATATGAACCGCATTAAAATCACAGTCAAGCAGAAAAGGACCGCGCGTGTGCGTCGGTCTGCCAGCTGGTGCTTCACAAAAGCGTGACTCATGTTAGATCAACATGCAAATTAACCCAACCCATCATGACTGTCAAAAGAGCTGTAACTGTAGCAACCAAAAGCGTAGCTCTCCATCCATGATCTGGCTAAATCGCCGCTGTTGACCTTTGAAATCTGAGGCCTCCTGCTATGGAGTTGAACTTGTTCGATGGTACCAGGTGACATGATGATGATGCCTTTTTGTCTCTCTCCAAAAAAAAACTTTAAAAAGAGAGAAAGGATTTGGTGCCACATCTGTTTAATACTGAGAGATATTTTTAGAACGGCTCATGTTTTGTCTTGTTTCTGATGTTCAAGGGATTGTGGAAAAACTGAAATGGTGACGGCCCTTCGTCTGTTTTTCCTGAAGCTGTTTGACTGCAGACGTACATGATGTGTAAAGCGGATTGATATTTGTGAAAAAAAAAGTCTGATTCAAGAATCTTTTTACTTCATCTGCACTTCATTCTTATCTTTTGGTGCAGCTTCCTAACAGGATTTAGGACTTTTTTCTCTCTCAGGTGGAGTTGTAGATCCTCATCCAGATCATGCTATAGATTTTGGGGACCAACAGGCTTCAGGGCTGATATAGGACTGACTTAAAAAACAGATTAGAGTAAGAAGCCTGATAAAGAAACAGTGGCACAGTTGTTGAAGCGAGTTGTGCACGTGTGATGTTCAGCGATGAACAAACAATCTTTGATGTCCTCTCTCCCCTTTACTGGCCAACGTGTGACAAAAATGTTCATAATTGTTCTAATTATTTTCATTTTTGATTGTTTTCTTGATGTATGGATTAGTTGTTTGTTCCATAAAATGTCAAAGTGGTGAAAAATGATGGTCAGGTGATGCAATTTATCAGATAGTCAGTTTAATGTCAGAAATGAGGAAAAAAGCAGAAAATATTCATGTTTAAGAAGCTGAAATCAGAAAATTTGGACTTTAATGGCAAATTGATGACCAAGATAGCTGTAGATTATTATTCAATCACTGATTAATCGATTAATTGTTGCAGGTCTAATTGTTATGTAAAATGGTAGTTTGAGGCGGTGCGCCTCCTGTGGCCCCTTGTGTCTGTCTCGGGTCCATGTGGACGTGACACCAAGGCCACTTCCTGTCTTTGTTTTTTGGGGCATCAGCATGATGTCACCATCTGACAGGCCCGTGAAGGAATCGTGTGTGGACGTGATCAGACACAGGAAGGTCCAAATGCTGAAAAGGTGTCTGCAGAAGCCCGGTTCTGTGAGGCGGCGGATGCGGTAAAGAGCATCACCGCCACGTACTCGTTGATTTGACCTCAAAGTCTCAATTTCTGACCAATGCAGAGCAATTTCTTTCAGTATTGGTTCCATAAGAAAGCAGTTTTAATGTTGAATAAATTCTGAAAAAAAACTTCAGAATATTATCCGTTATCAAGTCTTTCACCAATGAATATGGCTTTATACACCCTTCAGAAAACCATACACCCTTCGGCCTCAGGGTGTATGGTTAAAACAACTTGATAATGATTTTATCATATACCTATACATGATAAATGTTGTATGGTTTTCTGAAGGGTGTAAAAAGCCATATTCATTGGTAAAACAACTTGATAATGATTTTATCATATACCTATACATGATAAATGTTGTATGGTTTTCTGAAGGGTGTAAAAAGCCATATTCATTGGTAAAACAACTTGATAATGATTTTATCATATACCTATACATGATAAATGTTGTTTGGTTTTCTGAAGGGTGTAAAAAGCCATATTCATTGGTAAAACAACTTGATGATGATTTTATCATATACCTTTAAATGATAAATGTTGTATGGTTTTCTCAAGGGTGTAAAAAGCCATATTCATTGGTAAAACAACTTGATGATGATTTTATCATATACCTTTAAATGATAAATGTATGGTTTTCTCAAGGGTGTAAAAAGCCATATTCATTGGTAAAACAACTTGATAACGATTTTATCATATACAGTGGTCCCTCGTTTATCGCGGGAGTTACATTCTAAAAATAACCCACGATAGGCAAAATCCCTGAAGAAGTCAGCGTTACTGTTTACAATTATTATAGATGTCTTAAGGCTGCAAAACCCCTCACTACACACTTTATACACTTTTCTCAAACAGGCATTAACATTTTCTCACTTTTCTCTACTGTGTAAACACTCAAAGTTCAAACCTTAGTAGAAAAAAAACCGTTTTACTATAAATAATTATGATGGCTTTTAGAACTAATGAATTTAATTTTAACGATCAACCTACGAGTTTGGATACGTAAGAAATTATTAATAGTGACTCACCAGTATTTCACAGTTCCTCTGACTGCACCTCTTCATTGTGGCGCCGCTCTGCTGTCCGGATTGGCTGATTACTCGGGTGGTATGAAAAATATTACCCGTCTGCGAAAAAGGTGTATTGCTATTTATTCTTTAGTGTTTTATCCAATCACATTGGTGTATCATATATAGGTATATGATAATTTTATTAAATTCCTAATTTTAGTTTGTTAAAAAATAACTGCAATCTGATCGGTAATTAATACTTTGAATAGTAAGTTAAATGTGACAATGATGCCTCACATTTACCCATTCACACACAGATGCGATGCAAGACGCCTCCATCTGGTGGGGATTTGAACCATAATCAGTAGAAAACTAGGTTGATCTTAAAAAATTCCACAGAGGTGACTGCTGCTAACGTCTTTTTACATGAATAACACAAAGTTAGCTTGCATTCTTTTCTCGTCTTGTAAATGACACACCAAATTACAAATAAATACATTGGCATGTGTTTGGACAGAGAGGTGTGAGGGGCAAAAGAAGAAATGCAAAAAGTACAACACAATTTTTCCTTGTACTTTTAACTTTTACTTAGTTTATGCTGCATTTTATTGGTAACATTCTTGCAAACACATAAAACAGCGTTAGTCTCAGCAGAGTTTAAAATAATTTTCTTCACATTAATTTTTGGTTTGAAAGTCAACTGCTTTATTTTATTAAAGTATTATCAGTATTTCAGTTGGTTTAGCTTTTAAATTAAAAAATTCCAAAACCTTGACAAACTTGTAGGTTATCTGACTAAATTGGAATTTCTTTAATTGCTTATATTACGTTCAGTGTTTTGATGACTAAAACACATTTTATTAAAATTAATAATAGTGTTTAAAAAAAAAAAAGAGAGAGACCATGATTCCTGTTGTTCGGTGGTGTTTGTTGAGGTGTTTTTTGGTGAGACCAGGCCTGGTTAAAAGCCGACTTTATTGAGTTTCCCTGCAAAACCACAGACTCTGTGAAATGACAGTGTATCAGTCAGTCGTCACCGTGCTGCTGAGGATCATTTTGTGGCTCCTCTTTGTGTAATGTACAACTTTTTAGCTGCTTACAAGCCGTTTTATTGGTGTCAGGCTTTGATTTTAGGAGCGTGACTCCTGTCAATCTTTAAACAGGATTGAGGTTTTTGTACAAACTCAGCACATCATAAAAGCCAAATCTTTGCTGAACACATCGAAATGATCTGAGAGATTTGTGCAGTCTATCCAGTGGGCCTGGTTTTATGTTGGATAAAGTGTGGGCCGGGGTGCTCCTGGGTCAATCAAGGTAACTGTGCTTCATGTGTTTGTAGGAACAGACCCAGAGCTCATTGGCTATGATCACGATTCATCACTGTCATGGACTGTAATACACAGAATTCAGAACTCAGTTGGCTGCAGTGCAGCTTTCTGCTGGGACGGTCAATCAGCCAGTACACCAACTCTGGATAATGTAGCCAAAAACTGAATTACACACAATACCAATGATAGAGAAGTGCTCACATAATCACAATCCTGAACTGAAAACATACAGAAAAAGCTGAATAAATTTAGAGTGTGCATTTCCCTCACAGAAGATTGTACTAGTACTGGGGTAAGCTTGACGAGTTTTGACCATCATGAGCCTTGGGTGCATCATCACAGTAATGTTGCTGAATTTCTGTGCTGTCCCACTAAACAATGTCTGAAGGCCATAACCGATCAAAAACCCTCCACAGAGACAAAACCATTCCAGAGCTGTTGGGTTTATATCCTTCACCCTACTAGTTAGCCATTAACTATATTCCCTCCTATCTAGCAGAAGTGATTTCCGAGTCCTCCCCTGCCTTACACCTAAATTCTCAACACTTTTTGATGCCATTTTTGCTCGAGCTGGGAGACTGATCTCCCAATAAGATATACATCACGATACTTTGGTGTCGATATGATACCCATCACGATGCCTAAGAAATGCAATTTTGCAAGTTCAGCAAATGGATATTAGTACAACCCCTGGCAAAAATTATGGAATCACCGGCCTCAGAGGATGTTCATTCAGTTGTTTAATTTTGTAGAAAAAAAGCAGATCACAGACATGACACAAAACTAAAGTCATTTCAAATGGCAACTTTCTGGCTTTAAGAAACACTAAGAAATCAAGAAAAAAAGATTGTGGCAGTCAGTAACGGTTACTTTTTTAGACCAAGCAGAGGAAAAAATATGGAATCACTCAATTCTGAGGAAAAAATTATGGAATCACCCTATAAATTTTCATCCCCCAAATTAACACCTGCATCAAATCAGATCTGCTCATTGACATTGACCCTATGCCATGACATTGACCCTATGTGTCTTTTTGCAAGGAATGTTTTTGCAGTTTTTGCTCTATGGCAAGATGCATTATCATCTTGAAAAATGATTTCATCTTCCCCAAACATCCTTTCAATTGTCCAAAATATCAACATAAACTTGTGCATTTATTGATGATGTAATGACAGCCATCTCCCCAGTGCCTTTACCTGACATGCAGCCCCATATCATCAATGACTGTGGAAATTTCCATGTTCTCTTCAGGCAGTCATCTTTATAAATCTCATTGGAAAGGCACCAAACAAAAGTTCCAGCATCATCACCTTGCCCAATGCAGATTCGAGATTCATCACTGAATATGACTTTCATCCAGTCATCCACAGTCCACAATTGCTTTTCCTTAGCCCATTGTAACCTTGTTTTTTTCTGTTTAGGTGTTAATGATGCCTTTCGTTTAGCTTTTCTGTATGTAAATCCCATTTCCTTTAGGCTGTTTCTTACAGTTCGGTCACAGACGTTGACTCCAGTTTCCTCCCATTCGTTCCTCATTTGTTTTGTTGTACATTTTTCGATTTTTGAGACATATTGCTTTAAGTTTTCTGTCTTGACGCTTTGATGTCTTCCTTGGTCTACCAGTATGTTTGCCTTTAACAACCTTCCCATGTTTGTATTTGGTCCAGAGTTTAGACACAGCTGACTGTGAACAACCAACATCTTTTGCAACATTGCGTGATGATTTACTCTCTTTTAAAAGTTTGATAATCCTCTCCTTTGTTTCAATTGACATCTCTCGTGTTGGAGCCATGATTCATGTCAGTCCACTTGGTGCAACAGCTCTCCAAGGTGTGATCACTCCTTTTTAGATGCAGACTAACGAGCAAATCTGATATGATGCAGGTGTTAGTTTTGGGGATGAAAATTTACAGGGTGATTCCATAATTTTTTCCTCAGAATTGAGTGATTCCATATTTTTTTCCTCTGCTTGGTCTAAAAAAGTAACCGTTACTGACTGCCACAATCTTTTTTCTTGATTTCTTATAGTGTTTCTTAAAGCCAGAAAGTTGCCATTTGAAATGACTTTAGTTTTGTGTCATGTCTGTGATCTGCTTTTTTTCTACAAAATTAAACAACTGAATGAACATCCTCCGAGGCCGGTGATTCCATAATTTTTGCCAGGGGTTGTGTGTGTGTGTGTGTGTGTGTGTGTGTGTGTGTGTGTGTGTGTGTGTGTGTGTGTGTGTGTGTATATATGTATATATATATACACACACACGGTAGGGTTCAGAATAATAGTAGTGCTATGTGACTAAAAACATTAATCCAGGTTTTGAATATATTTCTTATTGTTACATTGGAAACAAGGTACCAGTAGATTCTCACAAATCCAACAAGACCAAGCATTCATGATATGCACACTCTTAAGGCTATGAAATTGGGCTATTAGTAAAAAAAAAAGTAGAAAAGTGGGTTTTCACAATAATAGTAGTGTGGCATTCAGTCAGTGAGTTTGTCAGTTTTGTGGAACAAACAGGTGTGAATCAGGTGTCCCCTATTTAAGGATGAAGCCAGCACCTGTTGAACATGTTTTTCTCTTTGAAAGCCTGAGGAAAATGGGACGTTCAAGACATTGTTCAGAAGAACAGCGTAGTTTGATTAAACAGTTGATTGGAGAGGGGAAAACTTATACGCAGGTGCAAAACATTATAGGCTGTTCATCTACAATGATCTCCAGTGCTTTAAAATGGACAAAAAAACGACGCGTGGAAGAAAATGGAAAACAACCATCAAAATGGATAGAAGAATAACCAGAATGGCAAAGGCTCACCCATTGATCAGCTCCAGGATGATTTCTTGGATTTATTTGAGATCTGGTAGAAAACAATGCATGTGCCAGATGGAAATATGTTGCTTTCTGTGTTGTGATCAAAGCGTTCGGGCTTGTGAATGATGGATGTTTGTGGTGTGTATCTCCACCATGAGGATCTCTGAAGCCACAATAAACTCCCTGAGATGTTCGTATGCCTTAATGTTGACTACCCAGCATTCTTTGAGGCTGTTAAGCCCATAGCAGTGGACGTGCTGAAACAGGATGTCTTAAAAGATGAGTCGGTGAAACACAAATAAGAGCTTTGCAACAAAGTGCGAACATTAAAAACACTATTTTAAAAATGTTTTTCACTTTTATTCATGATGACTGTTAAGTGTTTGGTTTATATCATACTTCAGAGTTAACGTGTGTGTGTGTGTGTGTGGATCACTGCCCATATTTGTTCAGCCACATAGTTTTGAATATAGTTTGTGTATGTATTTCTTTATTCATTAAGCTTCTGCAAATAGACTGACGCACTCACGTGACATCAACCCCCTCATCACTTAGTTCAGGAAACTAACATTTTGTAACATGTTGACATTAACTATAATCAAAACTAGCCAACAAAATAATCGCCAAATCTCAGGCATTGCAAAGAAATGGTTTTCTGTAAATTATTTTACACTAGTCAACACGATTTTTCTTGCATGGAGTTTTTCAATTAATTTGGGTCATTTGGGGGCACTGAATCCAAATCTGGTGTTGTCAATCACATCATGTTTTTGAGATATGAGAACATATTTCTGGCATCAAGTATTGAAGCAAAAGCTGCCGTCTGGCACATGTCTTCAATATTACGATTTTGTGTAATCCATCAATATGGAACATGCAGATCGCAAAAAAATGTGATGTGATCAAGGAAATCTGAGCTCAGACTCAGCACCACAAAATCACCCTAAGTCAGTTGTTCAAGTCCATGCAAGAAAACTATTATATTTTTGTTTTATTTATTATTATTTCCCTCCTCTTCACTCAGATTGGACTGTACTTTCACGGAGAGACAAAAATTCTTTTTTCTTTTTCTTTGTTCCCTCCAGTAGACATTTTCAGACTTGCCAGTCCACCCTGCTGTGTCTCTCTGGACCGGCTGTCAGTCTGCCTCCAGGGTCTGTGTGTCCAAACGTGTAGCTCCGTTTGTGTTTGTCATGTGACCCGAGTCTGTGGTCACCACAGAGAGCCGTGACACGGATCCAACAATCTGCTGTTTGTCTGCTGCAGCGGAGGAGTGGGGCCGGCGCTCTGACACGTCTCTGCTTCCGTATACTGTGTCCTCTCCAAAACTCAATGCAGCAGCTGCTGTCCGCTCTGGATGTCCAAACTGAGCACAGCCTGTTTCTCTAACACTGATGGGGGTTGCTTTCTTCAGTTTGTTTAGTCTGATAAAAAATTTAGTTTTTCTTATGGATAAGTGACTGAAGTTTGCAAGACGCCTCAAGTAGCTGCTCTGGAACCTCAGTCGGAAAACGTTGAGATGTGAGTGGGGTAAATAAGTCCACTCCACTCGGCAGATTTCACACCGTCTTCCTGACTGATCATCTCCACTTTGGTTCAACATACTTTCACAAAATAATGTTGCTGTTCCCAGTAAATACCATCCACATTTTCAGCCTTATGCGTTAATTCGTTTTTGAGATATTGGTGCTTTAAAAACGGGGTCTGGTGCTGATTTTACTTTTTAAAACTAATGCTCAGTTCAGTACGTTGTGAACTATTCACACTGTATGTGTAAAATTTCGAGTTGTTGTTCTTCAGTACAACACTTACTGTAAAAGAAGATCCACAGTTGCATATTTATCAGTTTATCCCTTGCTACAAAAACCTATAAAGTTCCTTTGTGTTTTGGAGCAGTTTTGGCATTCTGTATCTCCACAACAAAGCACACCAGATCTTTCACATTTTGGTGTTCAGTTCTCATGTTGTAATATAGTAGTAACACTAACAAAGTATTTTTCAAAAAGAAACATTTTCTGATTGAGACATTAAATATGAGGGATAAAATCATTTGAAGGCTGTCTTTCAAATGCATTATGTTATTTTTGTTCATACGAGTGTAGGCTGAAAAGTTCTAAGGCTCACCAAGAAGGAGAAGTGCCATTTCAATAAAACTTGGCATGCATTAAGTTCAACTCTTCTGATGACTGTGTTACTTTCTTCCAGGTTGTGAGGTAGTTTGTGGTTCATAGCCAAGTTTGAATGTTCGTGGTAGAGGGAAACGGCAAAAATGGACAAAATCTGGCATCACTGTGTGATTAATTACCTGCATAAGAAGGGGTTAAAGCCCAAGGACATTCATGCGGCTATGGTTCCTACATTAGGGGATGAAGCTCCCTCCATATCTACAGTGCAGAAGTGGGCAGCTGAATTTAAGAGGGGCAGAGAGAGTCTTGAAGATGACCCAAGGTCTGGGCGGCCTGCAACAGCCACAACCCAGAAAAACATTGACCTTGTTCATGAAATGGTGATGGACGACAGATGATCGATGATTAATCAGCTAGCAGATGCTGTGGGAATATCCCGTGAGAGAACTGAACACATTCTGCATGAAGAACTTGGAATGTCAAAGGTGTCAGCTCAGTGGGTGCCATGTCTTCTGACGCCTGATCAGAAACGCACCAGGCTAGTCATGTCGAAGGCAAACTTGGCGCAATTTGAAGAGGATCCAGCCAATTACATGTAACGTTTTCTTACCCAGGTTGAGTGTTGGGTTTACCACTTTGAACCAGAGACAAAAAAAAACAATCAATGCAGTGGAAACACCCAAGGTCACCACCTCCAAAGAAGGCCAAGGTTGTTTTGTCTGTGGGGAAGGTCATGGTTTCAGTTTTCTGGGATGCCAAGGGCATTGTGTTCGTGGACTATCTTGAAAAGGGACAAACCATAAATGGACAGTACTATTCTAACCTACTGAGACAGTTACGCGAGACTATCAAAAAGAAGCGACCAGGAAAGCTGACGAAAGGGGTGCTGTTCCATCAAGACAATGCCCCAGCTCCCAAGTCAACAGTGGCCATGGCCACTATCCATGAGTGTGGATTCGAACTGGTAGATCACCCACCATACTCCCCTGACTTGGCACCCTTGGACTTTCATCTGTTCCCAAACCTGAAAAAGAAGTGTGTGGAGTTACAGGGAGACTATGTAGAAAAATAACACTGAATTTGTTCAATTCGACAACTGCCTTAGAACTTTTCAGCCTACCCTCGTATGTATAATACCTCTATAGATCCTTGTCATTTGATTGGTTGATTGTATGCCACATGATATTATTTGTCCTGTTTTAGATTAAAATAGTCCATTATATGATTTATGTCATGTGCAGTTTGGTTCCATTTACCATTCACTTTAGTTCCATACATTTCACTCCACTGAATGACTCCACTCTCTTTTCATAAAAATGTGTCCATGATATAAAGAACTTATCTATAGCGTGTGGATTTTATCTTGACTATGACCTGTTTAAGTGACATATAAAACAAATAATGAATATTTTTCCATTTGTGCAATGGAAACAATATTTTCATTTGTTACATTCTTACCATTGCACTCTTAAACATTAATTATTTAATATTCATACACAGCTTGACTAGCAAGGGTACTTATTGTTTTAGGTGACTGCATCAAAGGAGCGCCCATTGTTTTAATAAATAAAGAAGAGGTAAACACTAAACCAGGTAGACAAATTGGTATCGTGACACACTTTGGACCTCCCAAATTTCCATTTTTGGCAGTTTGTGAATGTTTTTCACTTCGCTTATTCGCACATTGGTGCGTGGCCACTGGATGAATTAAACATTTTTTTCTGTTCTGAGAATGTACTGTTAAACCAGAAAACCTTCAGAGGGAAAGTTCAGTTTTTATAACCTTTCAAGAAGAACTTTCTGTTGTGGTTTGTATGTTTTGAGTTGTACCTGTTGTTTAGTTTATAATCTGCTTATTTTGTTCTGTGTCAGAATTCAGGATCTGTTGGTATTTGAGGAGTCGGTGAGCGTCAGAAGGTCCATAAATGTGCCATAAAAGCTGCAGCTGAATATTAACCTGTCCAATGGATTTCAGTATTAGTGTCGCACCAATAAACTGCATTTGCATGTCAAAAGCAAACAAATGGCTGCTGTTCATACATGACCCTTTTTTTTGAATATGTAAAGTTTTCTGTTGATTTAACACATGCTTTACCTCTCTGATACAGTCTTTAGTACAATATAAAATGTTTTGTTTGTTGACAGGAATAAAAGAACAAATTGGCCACATGATCACCTTTTGAAGGACAGGTGTCATTTGTGATCATTTCCAACTATGTCATTATGGCTGAATTGCTTCACAAGAACAAAACTCTGCTTTTAATATTAATCTCCTTTTTTGTATACACATGGAAACTTTTATTCATTTGCTATCGTTTTACAAATATTAATATAAGAAAGCACCACAATTCTCTAACATTTCTAATCAAACTAGAAAATTTTAATCCACTGAATTCTAAGTTTTGACTTTTTTGTTATGGTAATTTGTTCCTTTTTATATTTATTTACTTTTTGAGTAATAAGGCTTATTACAAGTATTTGTCCTTTTGTATATTTTTAACTTATATCACACAATTTCAGTTGACTTGGTTTGCTACAACTCCTCATGCTTTCATTTTGAATGAGAACCATGTTTTATTTAGTAAAAACTGGTGGTCTTATGACAGATGAGCAGCAGTAGGAACCTCTGGTGGCCACTGGATCTAAGCTTCAGGAATGAATAACAATCTCATTTGTAGCTATAACCTCAACTGTACCTGCTCATACTTTCCATCATGCATGTGGTAACAAGATTATTTCCTGCCACAAGTGCAGGAGCCAACAGGCCGGTCTGTGGTATATGACATGCAAAATGAAGTTGGTTTTTGTATTGATCTGGTCTGTAAAAGTGAACCAAAGTTGAACCAGTTTTTCATTATTGTTTGATCTTTTCATGTGGTGAGTTACAAGATGATGGCATTTATTGTTTTTGAGTTAATGTGTTTAGCTCTTTATTCACTCACTGCACTTTCCAGATTACATGCCTAGACTTGTTCAAAGCGGAGGAAAATAAAACACGGGCTGTTCTGTGTGACATGTCTTGTAGAACGGCACAATGGAGGATGGGAAGCCGGTGTGGGCGCCCCACCCAACAGATGGCTTCCAACTGGGAACCATCGTGGACATCGGAACCGACAGTCTCACCATCGAGCCTCTCAAACAGAAGGGAAAGGTCAGTAAACTGAGGGGTTGGCATGATGAACTTGACAAAACCTTTTGGTCTAGCAAAATGGGTGGGGCTGGAACTTCATTTATTTATTTTCCAGCTTGGCACACAGAATTGAAACGGGGCTTGTCAGAATAGCTTTGAGTCCTTTAAACAAGCTTTTATCAAAACGACTGGCCTTTCTGTGTGGAGTTTGCATGTTCTCCCCGTGTTTGTGTGGGTTCCCTCTGGGTGCTTCCTCCCATGTCCAAAGACATGCAGGTGAGGTGGATTGGAAATTTTTGTCCGTAGGTGTGACTGTGTTTGTCTGTCTATATGTGTCCCTGCGATAGACTGGCGTCCTGTCCAGGGTGAACCCGCCTCACGCCCTATGACTGTTGGGAAAGGCTCCAGCCCCCCGTCACCCTTAATTGAGTAAGCGGTTGAAGATGAGTGCGTGTACCAAAGGTCTGGTGGGTTTATGCCGTGGGTCATCATCGCAGTCAACGTGTAAACAATGTCTGATGTGCTGGAGTCTGTAGTATATACTTGATATGACTCTACGACGCCCCTTGGGTGGGACTTCACTCTATCGCAGGTTACTTCCTCAACTAAAGCCGGTACCCATTTACAGCTGGACGAACTGGGATGATGTCCAAGGACACTGATTGAAGCCCGAGTCTATGTGTTGATAGTGTAACTCCTTATCTCACCGAGCTTCCTGTATTTGACGAAGGTTGTTTAAAAAAGGTGAATTTGTCCTTTAATTGCAGCATCCATTCTCCCTCCCCTGCAGTTTCTCTGATTCTCGTACCTCTGTTAATGACTTAATGTGTCGCGTAACCTCGTGTGGAAGCAATAAAACATTACTGACTCATTGATTGACCTGCAGTTGGTTCAGAAGGCTGAATGTTGCCGAGTGCAAAATTAATCTGTGATCTGAAGTTAAGTGGCTCTTTAGAACGAGACTAATAAGCTTTTCTTTGCATCTCTTAATTCACTTTTCTGCCAGACGAGGGGCCGTGTGGCTCTCGGCAAAGCTTTAATGTGTGTGCGAGCCGGTCTCTACGGTAACCCCAAAGCTTGGGGGTCGTGTTGGTAATCGTTCCTCCAGGAGGCTTCTGCAAAAGGACGTGTCTCTCTTGTGAAGCAGAATCGGTCACTGTCACACGTGGAGCAGAAAGATTCTGTGCTTTAAGTTTTTAACTCCGCTGGCAGTTTTTGTCAAATTCGGCCTTTGTGCTTTTTTTCTGTCCTGCGTTTTGTGTTTCTGGTTGGACTCTGTACATTTAAAAAGCTGCAGTTTTACTGCAGCTTTTATTATCCTCCTCAGCACTCTGCAGTATTTACTGCAATGTCTTCAGTAGTTATTATGGCCCTGACCTTTGCGCTCCATGCACTTTATATTTATAAGACTGGTTGTGCTGCTCGACCATAACTGGAATTTTTTTTTTTTTTGCGATAAACTTGCATGTTGTTCAACAATTTCTCTTAAAAACTGCATTTTATATCTTTACTAACTGATCATAAGGAAGGATGTAAAATGGTTCCAACTTTATTTGAACCATTACTGATGAAATAAACCAACAGCTCCTAAAACATTAATTTTGTTATGGTAATGCAAGTTAATTTATTAAGTTATTTCAGTTTTTGGTGGCGTTCCAGTTGGTACAGCCTCACAAAATATATTTGCTAGTTTTCTTTAAAAAAGGCCAATTTTAGCATTAGTTTTACAGAAGACATATGAGACGCTGGACATTTGATCTGTTTTCACCTTCATATATTTCATTCACTCATATCGGGGTGAATGTGAGGCATTATTGTAAAGTGCTTTGAGTGTCTGATGCAGATGGAAAAGTGCTATATAAATGCAGTCCATTTTTCTTGCATTAAAATCCTTCTGTGTTTTCACACTACCAGAAAGATATAAAAGTGGTGAAGCAACAGACAAAAGCTGCAGGATTTTTTCCATTCAGACACACGGGTCTCTTGGTGGCTTCCCTCACTAGTTTTCTTCTTGCACGGTCACTCAAGTTTTTGAGAGCTGCCTTCTAGACTATAATTACATCTTGATTTGTTTCAACACTATTGTGGTGGAGCACAGAAGCAAAATCACAGCAAAGGTATCACTGTGCAAATAGTTGTGTACCTGACTGTTTGTTTATTTTATTTTAGCTTTTGGCTGCCCTCGGTTTCTCAGTCACCACACTGGATCTGGTAGAGATCCACATTCTGATTTGGCAGAAGTTTTATACTGGATGCTCAGATGCTCTCCTTGACTCAAGTTCAGTTGTATCTAGACGATCCTTCCGCCAAAGGATCCAGTCCGCTTAACCACTGCGATCCGATGAGGTCGGGTGTGCAGAGTGGTGTGGCTGCATCAACCTGACTGACTTCAGATGGAAAGTTTTTATTCAATGTGTATGTAAACCAATGTCCAGTCATATGTGGTACATTAATGGGTCTCTAAAGCCTGGCAGACTAAATTCAGAGCAACAGTATCACCCAGTTTAAAAAAAAAAAACTAAAAATCTGTTTGTCATCTATGAAGGAAGAGAAACCGTTTGGCTGCTCAGTCGTGTGCTGAACGTGGCTCCTCAGATCTGTGCTGACCAGAGTTACCGGTCTGTCAGAACAATGTGCAGTCTGTGCCGCAGTGTCCACGTTGTGCCAGCGTGTGACGACCATGTGTTTACGTAATGTGACAGCAGGCAGAGCGCCAATATCTTTACTCATCTCGCTCCCTGTTCGTTTCATGGAACCACGGAGAAAATGACCAAACGTTCCACATCCAGTCCCGATCTTAAACTCTACAAACGTGTCACTGTTGAAGCACAAAACACATTCGAGGTCAGTTCACTCTCAAAAAGCATCGTCTGAAAGAAGACTGACCCTCGTGTTACCGATGGCTTTAGAGGCTGGTCGTTTGTTTGCATCAAGTGCTGTAATCTTAAAAATACTATTTTTTCATTATTAATGTGATGTTTATAGCTGAACACCTCATTAGAGCACAAACTTCTGCAAGGGTTAAGAATAACGAATAGAGCTGCATCTCATTGAAATAGTAACTAAGTTACTGTCCAGTCTGTGCTGGATTTAAGTAATAACGGCTTCTTTTGGTATTATTCTGCACAAATGGTGAAGCTTCACACAGTCAAACATTGGAGCTTTTCTTCCAGGTTCTTAGTGCAGGTGTTTTTTTTTTTTTTTTTGTCTTGCCACATCTCCACCTCCTCTCCCTTCCAGTTTCTCCTCTGCTTTCTCCTCACGTCGTGGAGTCCGGCCAGTTTGGGCTGAGAATGTGGGACATGATGGGACTGGAAAGAGTGAATGGACTGTAGCTTGTCTTTATACGTGCACAATGAACAGCAGAGGTTGCACGTTCGGGAGTCGATATTGATGCTCGTGCACCACCGACCGGAATGTCCCTGAGGTCACAGGCGTCCTCATAAACCCTCCTGCATGAGTTCAACATGCTCGACTTTGTGAGCTGAAGAATATAACCTGTAGTAAATGGCTGGAAAAAGCCTGAAAAAAAAAAATTAAAAAATCATTTATGTTTGGCAAGTCTGCAGTTTTTGGTTAATTACCTTTGATGCGTTAAGGCTGTGTGTTTTTTGATTTATTAGCAGGATAACTAAAAAATGAGTGAATACCTTTTTTTTTTTTTTTTTTTTTTTTAAACATAGTTTAAGAAAAGGCTGCTGGTTGGCCTGGAATGGACACCACTGAACCTGATTACAAACCATAAAAAATAGACATAACCAGGAAACACAGAACTGATTATTATTATTACTTTTTTATTGCAAAACAGGGATGTTTGTACAGCCAGTTTTCATGTTGGAATAGGTTTAAATAAACTCCAGATAAATTTAGGGGAAATTGTGACATCTTAAACATTTTAAAATAAGATTATTTTTACTTGCAGAATTTCTAGCCAGTAATGTTATCCATTAATGGATAGAGTTAAGATATTGTATTATTTAATTTTATTTAACATTGTTATTATTATTGTAAAGTTTGCAAGCTTTGCTGTCTCACTATTGAATGAATATTTAATTAACTTATTTATTTTAAGTAAAAATCCTGGATTTACTCTGAACAGAAACATTGCATTTAAAGCTGGAGCCAGCATATATTCATATCCATTTTGGAATAGGGCACGGTACCACAGAGGGACCTGCTGAAATGTGGTGAAAGGGTTCGGTCCAACATGAAAGGAAACAGTCATATTTGCTCTTCTAGTTCTAGTTTCATCTTGTATCATTACCTCGTTCTTCATACTTTCAGAGACTATGTTAAGAATTTAAGAGTCGTCTTCACGGCTTGCTGCATCTGCACTTTGCAGTCTGAATCCTTTGCATTTGAGAGTAGATGCTGCAGTGACGTGACGGTATCACACGTTCACATGTTGGCCGGCTGTGACTCCCGCTGCTGTGTAAAATCCTGTTTCTGAAGCCTCGCTGTTAAAGGTCACAGTTTCCACCTGCTGGTGTTTCTTTGTACGTGTGCACTTTGATCTGTGATGATATCATGTAGGCTGATCCTGGTCATGAGCAGGTGTCAGCCTTTGAAGGGCGGTTGTGGGACGTCCTAACTGTTGTTCCACCGTTTTTCCCCCATGAACTACAAACAAAAACACCAAAATGAAAGATGGCTTGTGTGTTTTTAATGAGCTGTCAGATCCTTTTGTTTCCTTGTCGTTTGGCTACGTTGTTAATAATGCAGCGCGGCGGCCGTCTGCTGTGAAAGTGTTGATCGGTCGTCTCGGTCTGGCCTCCCCTCGATCTGATCCTGTTACCTCCTGCCTCCAAATAATTCATCAGGACGAGGCGGGTCAAGGTTGGGGCAGCGGGTGGATTCAACCACACCTGTGACTAATGACCGTTTAGGATCAAAGTCATGGGTTTGGGGATTTTTTTTTTCTACTTGAAAAATGAAGTGTCAGAAAAATAAAGCGCCCCCCCCCCCATGAACTTCACTTATGCTCATTCTTGTTTATATTTATTTGGTTGAAAACTTAATAATAAAAAATTATTTTGACAAAATTTAAACTGCTTTGTCTCATTCAGTTGAGTCTAGTGTAATGTTTTGTGGCTTTTTTAAATTTTTTTATATAGACATTTTTGGCTCCCATCAACCAAGTCTTCCCTGCAGAGGATGACGTCAACAAGCACGTGGAGGATAATTGTAAGTTTATCGTATTAAATAAATACGAGGTTGGTGTTGGAGTCACGTTTTAAGCTTTTTGTGCTGGAGATGTTTCTGTGTGTCACTAATTTGTCCCGTTTCTGTGTCTCAGGTTCTTTGATGTACTTGAACGAAGCCACGCTGCTCAACAACGTGCGCGTGAGATACAGCAAAGACAAAATCTATGTGAGTAAAGGAAGGGAGGAAAATTCAGGATTATGCAGGAAGGTGGAAAATAATTACATCTCAAATTTCAACAGTGACCTCTCCAATACTTTCTTAAAAACAATTAAAAAAAAATTACTAAAAGGTGCTCACTTGACCAAAAAGTTCTCCCCTTTCCACAAATTCCAAAAACACACCTAATTTCCCAAAATGTCATCACAATCCAAATAAATTTTGAGGCTTTTCCAGTGGATTTGGCTGTGGGTGAGACTGTGCAGAGTGACATCTAGTGGATGAAGTAGGCATTGCTCATTTTCACATTGAAGGTCTGTTTGTTTTCCAGACGTTTGTAGCCAACATCCTGATCGCCGTGAACCCGTACTATGACATTCCAAAGCTTTACTCTGAAGAGACCATTAAACAGTACCGGGGGCGCTCGCTGGGCACGCTGCCGCCTCACGTCTATGCCATCGGTACGTGATGCCAAACCCCCCCCCACCCACCCACCCTTCTCACTGCTGTTTTCAGTGTTATGCTTTTTTATTTTAAGAGGTTTATTGGGTTATTTGAGCATTTCAATCATAATCTAATTAATAGATTAGTTTGTGTCTCAAAAACCTTTGTTGGAATAAATCTATTTAATTAAAATCATTCATGTCTCAACAGGCTTATTTTCCAAAAAGAGTGAGAGTGAGAGCAAGAAAAGAATGAATTTTTATCCTTAGATTTTTATTGTATGGTAATCCAAAATTTCGTAACTGCAGTTTTTCACCTGTCCACTTGGGGGCAGTCACTCCTTGGATATTTTCCAAACCTTGCCTGGTTGATGTTTTGGAGTTAAATCTCTCAGGTTTGTTTCTGTGTCCAATCCGACGTCCACCTCCTTGTGTCTCAATCAGCTGATAAAGCGTACAGGGACATGAAGGTCCTAAAGATCAGCCAGTCCATCATTGTCTCGGGGGAGTCCGGTGCTGGGAAAACTGAAAACACCAAGTTTGTTCTGAGGTGAGGTTCAGTCAGATAAGCTGCTGCTGCTTCCAGTGTCCTTGCACAGTTTCCTGACTGGTGACACTCTGATCCTTTCCACAGGTACCTGACGTCGTCTTATGGAACCGGACAGGACATCGACGAGAGGATTGTGGAAGGTCAGATTCAGTTTTGCCGTTTTTGCACGAGTCAAAGTCGTGGTTTTGTTCTGCATGATGTCCACTTTGACTTTATAACTTCCTGAATCCGACAGCAAACCCCCTGTTGGAGGCTTTCGGGAATGCCAAAACGGTCCGGAATAACAACAGCAGTCGCTTCGGAAAGTTTGTGGAAATCCACTTCAATGAAAAGGTGCAGCGGAAGTGTGCGACTGCAACTTTCTCTTTTTAATATTTAACTTATTTGTCCTTTTGGGGTGTTTCTGGGTATAAAGTGTTTGAAAATGTTGTCAGATGAATTTTTTTTTTCTGACAGATGGTGTTCTCAGGGTGTGGGTTTTTTTTCTCTTTAATGACTGTTTCTGCCATCAGAACGCTGTCGTTGGAGGCTTCGTGTCACACTACTTGCTGGAGAAGTCGAGGATCTGCAGGCAAGGCCAGGAGGAGAGGAACTACCACATCTTCTACCGGCTGTGCGCAGGAGCACCAGAAGACATCCGGCAGAGGTTCCACCTCAGCACGCCAGACACATTCAGGGTACGAACACACTCAGTTATGGGTCTGAAGACAAAAGTTAGGCCTTACATTTCCTTCCGATTTGGACCAAACTTGGTGGAATGAGTGAGCGTCAACCAAAGATAAAATCATTGAATTTTTAGTAAAATTGGGTAAAAGGCAAGGTCACAGGCCAAGGTCAAATTCTAACCAAATGCTTGTGGCAATGTGGGAAGTGTCTGAAATTCTGAGCACAACCATTGACTGGGTTGGTTAATGCAGATGAAGATGATCCACACACACGAGGCTCAGTTAAAAATCAACTTGTGTGCATTAGTTTTAGGCAGCAAGTTGATGACTTGCTTTTGAAAAACTGTATTTATTTTATTGAAAGTTGCAGGGGAGACATACTACTGGATGTTGAGTTTTTGTTTGGGGTTTGTAGCTCAGTCACGGGCTGAGATATGACTGTGATTAAAGGTTAATAATGTATTTTACGACGGCAGGCCTCAGCTGCTTCCTCACCAAAGTTGATTAACTGGTGGAAACTACAGCAAACAAAACAACTTTGCAGGATGACATTTTTCTGATTTCAGGTTGGCACTCTCTCTGACAGCAGAGGGCAGCACTGAGCCTGCAATTGTAACTGTCCTCTGAAGCAGCTCATTTTTTAATTAATTTTTTTATCTGCGATAAGGGTGGTTAATGTAGTGATAATGTCTGTTTGGATGAGAAACTCTCGTGCACTCATCTGACATCATCACGCTCACTTTCAATCTGTCCATCAAGTACTAAAATAAACAGTCTGAAGCTGTTTCCTTTGTCTGGCCTTGATAATATATATATATATATATATATATATATATATATATATATATATATATTATTATCAAACCAGATTTCAGAATGTATTTTTTTTTTGTCCTCATCTGTGCATTCTTTATTTGTTTCTTTTTTTCAGAGCATGTACAAGAGCTGAATCATTCTGTATTATAGTGTTGCAGGAGAGGAGGGCAAAAAAAATCTTGAAATTCTTTTGTTCCCCCCCAGAGTCGTCTCTTTATTGCCGTCGTCTCTGTTCAATAGCCTGTTTGCTGCTGCATCATTCTCGGGCTTTAAAGTGCTTCTGCTGTAAATTATTACGCCTCCCGACGTCCATTCAGCACCTTCTAATGGCTTCATATACCTGCATTTTTCCCTGCAGGATGCCAAAGTAAAAAGAATTGCTCGGTGCTCATGTAATTGCAGCTGAAGGACTCCTGTATTCTCTTTGTGCAGCACAGGAAGTGATATTTGTTCAAGGCAGGTTTGGAAAATATGACCTAGAGCCCCCACCCCACCCCCCAACTCATTAACTAACTGCAGGAACATTTCAGACACAAGCGAGCAACATTTTGTCATTACGTGCTGTTTTACTGAGGAAGTGACAGAAGATGTATTCAAAGCCGGTGCTGATGTGACAGTGGAGATGTCATTAGAGGAGAATAATAGGTTTTTTCTGTTTTGAGAAGCTCCCATTTTAAGGACGGATGTTGGGACGCATCGGCTGTGAATGAAAGAAAGGATGAAATTAATATGAATAAATTGAGGTGAGCTAGAATGAAGGAAGGAACCCAAAAGAAGCTCTCAAAGGAAGAACAGAATTAAGGCAGAGTAGCAGAAAATATAGAAATGAGGCAGCAAGAATAGAGGAGGAGGAAAATATGAAAGTTGAGCAGAAGGACAAAAGGAAGGAAGATGGAGGGTATGAAGGGGCAGCAGACTCCTAGAAGGAAGCATAAAGAAGGAAGGAAGGAACAAAAGGAGCAGGAAAGAATTGAACGTGAATACAAACAGAAAGGAGGAGAAAATCATTAAAATACAGAATAAACAGAACAGACGTGTATAACAGAAAAATAGGGAAAATTCATAAAGGTGTGAATGAAAGAAGCTGTGACAGGCCGAACAAAGAGAAGATAAGAGATGGAAGAACATGTTTAAAAATACACTCAACAAAAATATAAACGCAACACTTTTGGTTTTGCTCCCTTTTTGTATGAGATGAACTCAAAGATCTAAAACTTTTTCCACATACACAATATCACCATTTCCCTCAAATATTGTTCACAAACCAGTCTAAATCTGTGGTAGTGAGCACTTCTCCTTTGCTGAGATAATCCATCCCACCTCACAGGTGTGCCATACCAAGATGCTGATTAGACACCATGATTAGTGCACAGGTGTGCCTTAGACTGTCCACAATAAAAGGCCACTCTGAAAGGTGCAGTTTTGTTTTATTGGGGGGGATACCAGTCAGTATCTGGTGTGACCACCATTTGCCTCATGCAGTGCAACACATCTCCTTCGCATAGAGTTGATCAGGTTGTCAATTGTGGCCTGTGGAATGTTGGTCCACTCCTCTTCAATGGCTGTGTGAAGTTGCTGGATATTGGCAGGAACTGGTACACGCTGTCATATACGCCGGTCCAGAGCATCCCAAACACGCTCAATGGGTGACATGTCTGGTGAGTATGCCGGCCATGCAAGAACTGGGACATTTTCAGCTTCCAAGAATTGTGTACAGATCCTTCCAACATGGGGCCATGCATTATCCTGCTGCAACATGAGGTGATGTTCTTGGATGTATGACACAACAATGGGCCTCAGGATCTCGTCACGGTATCTCTGTGCATTCAAAATGCCATCAATAAAATGCACCTGTGTTCTTCGTCCATAACAGACGCCTGCCCATACCATAACCCCACCGCCACCATGGGCCACTCGATCCACAACATTGACATCAGAAAACCGCTCACCCACACGACGCCACACACGATGTCTGCCATCTGCCCTGAACAGTGTGAACCGGGATTCATCCGTGAAGAGAACACCTCTCCAACGTGCCAAACGCCAGCAAATGTGAGCATTTGCCCACTCAAGTCGGTTACGACGACGAACTGGAGTCAGGTCGAGACCCCGATGAGGACGACGAGCATGCAGATGAGCTTCCCTGAGACGGTTTCTGACAGTTTGTGCAGAAATTCTTTGGTTATGCAAACCGATTGTTTCAGCAGCTGTCCGAGTGGCTGGTCTCAGATGATCTTGGAGGTGAACATGCTGGATGTGGAGGTCCTGGGCTGGTGTGGTTACATGTGGTCTGCGGTTGTGAGGCTGGTTGGATGTACTGCCAAATTCTCTGAAACGCCTTTGGAGACGGCTTATCGTAGAGAAATGAACATTCAATACACGAGCAACAGCTCTGGTTGACATTCCTGCTGTCAGCATGCCAATTGCACGCTCCCTCAAATCTTGCGACATCTGTGGCATTGTGCTGTGTGATAAAACTACACCTTTCAGAGTGGCCTTTTATTGTGGGCAGTCTAAGGCACACCTGTGCACTAATCATGGTGTCTAATCAGCATCTTGATATGGCACACCTGTGAGGTGGGATGGATTATCTCAGCAAAGAAGTGCTCACTATCACAGATTTAGACTGGTTTGTGAACAATATTTGAGGGAAATGGTGATATTGTGTATGTGGAAAAAGTTTTAGATCTTTGAGTTCATCTCATACAAAATGGGAGCAAAACCAAAAGTGTTGCGTTTATATTTTTGTTGAGTGTAAATACAGAAGACGTGACTGAAGCAAATTGGTGGTTAATGGAGAATTGAATGAAAGAAGTAAATGTTCATAAATAATGGAAGGAGAAAGGAAGTTAATGTAAAAAAAATGAAGGGATGACTGAAACGACGGCTCCGTCACATTTGGTTTTCACATTTAAGAAGACGACGACAGTTGCATATGTTTTTTTTGTTGTTGTTTTCCAGCTGTGGATGAGAACGTTTTGAAGTACCTTTGTTAAATGTTGTTGTCCCGTTAATGAAGTGGAGAAAAACTTCACCAGTGTCTCACGAGGGAGAATGTTTCCACCTGTGTAGATGTGAGAGCACAGCGGCATCTGCTTGGGAAGTCTGAGAGGTGGAAAACCAGGATGCACAGTCTGCTGCCACCTGAATGAAGCCTCCCTGTGGCTGCTTCTCAAAATGAAACATTTCCTTAATGTCCATTTGCTGGGTCTAAACACTTTAGCCTCTCCAAACAAGATAAGCCAGTGACGGCAAACCGCTGTCCAATCACTTATTTCCTGCAGCCCGCAGACACCCGGAAAGTTTGCGTCAGTGCCGTCTTTAGCTCATATCTCTGTCTGCAGCAGGGGAGGCCAGCTGGTGAAAAGCCATTAAAACCGGAAGCAAATCAATTACTACCAACAGTATGAAATTGCTTTTTGTGCAAATGTAAATTTAATTATTGGATTCTGAAGCGTTGAGACCAGCAGCAGGCTGGAGGAGGTTTTTACATCCTTGGATGCACAAGAAAAGATGCTTTTGTTTTACGAAAGTGGAACGATTAAAGTGGACAGCTTGTCTTTGCAGTCGTGGAACTGTAGGACTTTGAGGACACTTTATATGAGATCTGAATGTTAAAGACACCCTTAATGACATTTTAGACAATAATAAAGGAAACCAACAACTATTTTCTATGTGCGATTTAGTGGCATAATGGCGTCCTTTGCAGAGAATGAAGTAACACTCCCTCTGTGCTTTCAGCTTTGCTGTCCTCTGTTGATATTCCATGCATGCACGTCTGGTACATGAGATTTCTGCGTGTGCATGTAAGTCCCCCCAGCTTATATTAAATAATTTCCAAAACTCAAATCTGGAGGCTAAAAATGCTCCAGACAAAGAATGTGGTTAGCTTTGTCACACAATTGATGGATCTGTTCATATGTGGAGTGGCTGAGAAAGAAAGCTTTGTTTTGGTTCTGAGAATGGAGCCAGTGTGACATCTAGTGGCAGAAAATCACTTATGGAACAGTTAACTGTAAAAAGTTGATTTTAGTGATGTGACTCACTATTATCCTGGGTTGGACTTTGGCCTGTGACCGTTACGTGCGGCGTGTGCACAAAGTGAACAAGTTTCTTCTGCATTCGCTGCTGAGATATTCTCTGAAGCAACAGGGGGCAGTAGAGAGCAGTCACCAAAAGTGAGTAGTAGTTTTGTGCAGTTTCTCTGCAAAAGGTAATCAAATAAATTATCAGTTTGCAGAATAGTTTAATTAGAATTAATCAATCGTTTCAATAGTTGAAATTAATTTTGATTGTTCCAATAAACGTACAGTACAAAAAGATCATCCGCACACCTCGGTGGCTCTCCTGCGTTGCCATGTGCACCATGTCGCAGCGTGCACAGCGGTTCCGAGAATTATGTTGCTGTCTGGTCACAACGGAATCTGACAGCAGATTTTCACAGCAAATTTCAATTTATTTTTCAATTTATTTAGTTTATATGGTGCCAAATCACAACAAAGCTACCTCAAGGTGCTTCACACAAGTAAGATCTGGTAAGGAAAAACTCCCTCTGATGATTTGAGGAAGAAACCTCAAGCAGACCAGACTCAGAGGGGTGACCCACTGCTTAGGCCATTCTAGCAAAAAGGTTTACAATACAGAACACAACACAACAACAGTTGACGGGAGTCAATTTTGCTTTAATTCAGTTTAAAGTTATCATTGGATTTGCTCAAACAGTCAAGATTTTGTGCGGATCTAAAGCAGTTTTTCCCAATTTTAAACTGGTTCCATTTGCGATAAACTGGCTCTGACCTGTCAGAGGTAAATATTTTATTCACTGTTTGGGGTAATTTTCTTGAGTCCTGAGAGCTATTTGTGTGTACTGACATTTTATGAAGTACTTGGAGCCGTAATGTTACAGTTGGTTTTTTCCTCCTCTGTTTGTCTTCTCTGTATTAAGTTTGTTTTTCTTCAGTTCTTTTCTTTGATTTGTTTAGTTAGTGTAACCCATTTTGCAGTGCGTCTTCAGAAAAGTTCTGTCTGGGTAAAGTTTTCATTGGTGCTGTTATTAAAGAAGAATCATCTTTAATCATCTGAAGGTTTTGCTTTCCCGTCTTTCTGCTGCAGTACCTGAACAGAGGATGTACTCGCTACTTCGCCACCAAAGACACAGACAAACAGATTCTGCAGAACCGCAAGAGCCCAGAGGTACAGTAAACCGCTGCCTGACTCCCATCGATTCTTCACTCTTAATTTGCTCATCCTGGTCTGTAAGCCGGCACACAGGAGGAAAATACCCAGAGTGTGTCGGAGCTGTTTTCAGCGTCCGCTCCGCTGCGCAAGTGACAAAAAGGTTTTAGAAATCAGTCACCTGATCCTCCATAAACTGTCACATCAGCTAACATCTTGTTTTATCTGAAGTTTGAGTGTTGTTTTGGTGTGTGGACGTTAAAGCCAGTCGGAATTTGGTTTGGGTTTTCCAGGAGTTTGCTCGCAGCTGAAGCCTCTTTCATTTGTGGATTTGGTTCGAGAAGGATTTCAGTGGACATTCACATTCAGGCAGCCTCATTTTGCTGCTTTTCTGTCTGTCACAGGAGTCAGTCTTTGTCACAAAACTCTGAAGCCTTTTGCAAAAATTGCAAGTCAATAAGTCAGTGTGTTGTTTTTTTAAACTGCTAAACATAGTTGACGCCAAGTTCTTGTGGTGACATTATCGAAAGGTGTTCAGTTAATGAAGATATAAAGTCAGGAAAGCAGCAGATCATCATATTTGAGAAGGCAGAATTGTGTCTTTGCAGGTTTTCTTGACAGTTCGAGTTATTGTTGAACGTGAAGTAATTTGATCAGTCGGGTAGATCAGCACTCATTAGAGGGCGTTTCTCCCTGAACACTCAAAAAGGTCCCATCATGCACGTCCAGAAGAACTCCATTCAAAGAGTAACTCCAGTCTTTTTTTTCTGAAGATCAGTCTTAAATGAATGATTTGATTCGGCACACAGACTCAACAATAACAAAACACTCATAAATGGGACCGTTTAACAGTGAACCTGTGCGGGGCAGAAGCAAAAGCTTCTCTTTTGCTTGGAATCTCCACAAAATATCTATTATGGATCCAAATGTTCATTTTATCACAAGTATGACATTTGATTCCCTTCCTGACCTAACTCCAGATCTATATGCTCCTGGTGTTCTCGAGCAGTCTAGAACAGGCAGACCTGTTGGGCTGCATGTCCACGAACCGCTTACACCCCCCATGATGCCCATCACGCTGCACTGTGGGTGCTCATGGAGCTCATTCAGTGGTTGAATCAGTCTCTTTGAATATCGTGTGTGATCACGTCATGGAGACTTGATCCAAAAGGTCCTGGTTTTTGTTGCATCGGTTCATCTTGAGGTTGATGAGTTTTTTGGACGTTGTTTCCAGTTCTTGGTTGGTCAACATTGTCTGTACTCTGATTTAACTTTGCATTTGTAAAGACCTTTAGGCTCCTCCCCCCCCTGGATTTAATTGACAGGCGTCTGGTGTCTTCGTCTGAGCTCGTTATGATGCTGGATGTCTTATTTGACCTTTGAAAATGTGCTAAATTCAGCTGCCGCACACTTAAACCGACTGATGTTGGGTATTTGTGAATGAGTGCGTCAGACGTGCGGTTGCTGTCCTTTGAGAGAAAACACTTTTACATCTGGGGCCCAAAAAAAGGTAACAGCCTGCGAGCTGTGCTTCATTCTCAGTCGCTTGCAAAGAAAATCTAATTGCTTATGAGCTGCGTGAAGGCAGCTCACGCTCTGCAAACTCCATTAGCGCCTCATTAAACATGACTCAGCATGTCCATATTTAATCCTTGCATCTTGTTTTCTTCTCTTCTGAGTCTTTTTTTTTTTATTCATCACGTCTGCTGTCTGTTTGCTGTAATATGATTCCTAATCCTCTTTCCTTCAGTGTTGCCTCCTGTCTCCTCTGCTGAACAGATGCATCAGGTGCAACTCTTATTATTGCTTTCCATTTTAGCCTCTGGAGCTCCACCTAATTCCTCCCTGGGCAATCATTCCAGAAAATCTTCTGAGCCGCTACGACGAGACTTTTTGTTACAACCTGAACTTACTTTTCTTTGCTTGAGCAGACGAGTAAATACATTTGAATTTGTGGGGTTTTTTATGATATAAGAAACTATCATCTCCATCATGTTCAAACATAAGGATGCTCATAAGTGTACATGGTACCAGAGCAGACTAGGCCGAAGGTCTAATCGAACAGCTTTGGCAAAGCCTCGGAGTTTAATGAGATAAACAACTGGAACAACTGACCAGCTCTTCACTCTCACAAGGATCCTGGAGGGGTCCTGGGAGTATGTCCATCCAGTCTACATGTGTTTTGTGGACTTGGAGAAGGTGTATGATCTTGTTATTCTCTGATGTAAAAACAGTGTTATTCTGCACACATTTAATAAAATGCATAAGTAGACTGAGACAGAAAGTGGAGAATAGCAATAATGAAATGTATTTTACTTTCAGCTGAGGTGCTTGTATGTTAATAATAATCACTGCATGTCTCCTCGCACTGCTTCATCTGGTGTGTCACAGGAGGACAAGGTGACTTGGTGTTCTTCTTTCCTGCTCTGGGATTCTTGTGTTTTCTTATCTCTGTGAATGAGGTGTAACACTGTGGGTTCTCCTCTTTTCTGGGGTTAGTGCATGCTGTGTTTAGTGACTCTGCAGTGCATCATGTGCTTTCCTACTTTCCTGTGTTGCGAGGATATTGAAGAGTGGGGTGGGGAGGGAGCTTGATCAATCAAAGAGATAATCTCTGGCGTCCTCAGCAGATAATGTCTGATAGATTTCTGAAGGTCAAATTTGAGCCAAGCTGCGGGACCTCATCTGGCCCACAGGCCTCCAGTTTAGATCCCCTGATCAAGCCTTCAGGTCCTGTTTGAAGTTTTCATCCTGCTTTGTGAAACCACCTTTTCAAACTTTATATTTTTTATTTATTTTTTTTTTCTGATGCAGCGCAGTGGGCAGATATTGAAAGAGGTGATGTTTATTACGTTAAAGTCTGATTTATTTCAGCCTGAGTGTTGTTGATTTTTATCTCCAAAGACCAGCAGCTCCTTCAGATCGATGCTCTTCTTCTTTTACTTCTGTTGTGGGATTTTTAGCTGAGTGTTTCTGCCTTTTCTCTGTTGCAGATTTACACTGTCCTCATCACCTCTTGTGCAAAAATGTGAAATCATAATCTGTTTTATTCTGTATCGAACCTTGGTACGTGCCAGATCAGTTCTGATCACATTTAAAGGATGTGAATGTAATTTTATCGGCGAACAGAAGGGGATTAGCTCATGTAGCCACTCAAATGCCAGTTTCTGGCATTTTGTCACTGCTTTAGAAATATTTATAACAAGTATAAAATAAACTAGTGGCTTTGATTAAAATCAGTTTATGAAATTAAACCGTATAGAAACAAATCTGCACATTTCAGTAACTGTAAGAAACTTAAACAGTTTAAACAATTTAAACTGTTAATCATCAAACTAGTTTTATATTATCTGTTGGATGATGAGTAGATTTATTGTTTTATATCTGTAGCTCCTGCTGTTATAACGTGTTTCTAACTTGATTTAAGAAGTAACAATGAGAAGTTAAAATCATGTAAACTAAATTTCCTTTTTGTAATACTAAAGGGGAACGTTTAATTTTCGTGTGTGGAAAAATTCTGCAGTTTTTCTGTCAGAGAAGTGGTGTGGTCAGTCAAACTGTGTTCTAAAGAAAAGATCTGGAGGCTAAAGGCGATGTAACGGCCTTCACTCTGTCCTGGTTTTCAGCAACTGAAGTCGGGCGCCCTGAAGGACCCCCTGCTGGACGACCACAGCGATTTCACCCGCATGGTTGTGGCCATGAAGAAGATTGGTCTCGACGACACTGAGAAGCTGGACTTGTTCAGGGTGGTGGCTGGTGTTCTGCACCTCGGCAACATCGGCTTTGAGGAGGCTGGAAGCACATCAGGTAACCTGATTTGTAGAGTGGGTGTGTTGACATTTTCATCATGCAACTGGTGGGAAACGGGAAGAGGATGTCTAACTGGACAACTGCGGCGTGTTTTTTCGTGTCACGTCTTCGGTCCTGCATGTAACAGCAGCGCAGTACCCCTCGCAAAACCAAGCCTGAGTACCACTGCAAGGCCCTAAATCCCAAAGTCTCACAACCATACAGTAAGACAGGAAGCACCAGGACCCTACAGAGTTGGATTTTTAGTCTTCTACAAAGACATTACCACATACGTCTATCCACTGACCTCATGATTCCATAAGTTCTTGACATCTCAAAGGCCAAAGACCCTGAGGCACGTCTGCCACATCCAAGATAAGTGAATGTGTCTACAGGTTCAACACTTTCACCACATACAGACACACTTCTGATGGTCGAGTCCAGGTAGTCCAAGCCTGGACCTTTAATCTTAATCCAGAACAATTGCAAACCCAGATGCTCCCAGTTCCTCAAGTGCTGCAATCAAAGTATTTGTTGATCTTGATTCCACAAAGATCACAGTGTCTCCTGCAAAGTCAAAGTCAGTACACCTTTCTTTGACGACCCTCCACCTGGTCTAAAGCCCGTCTGTCTAACCTCCAAACCATCATCACCTTGTTTGTGTAAGCAGGAGTAGTGAGCTGCAAAGCTGCAGACACTGAGCTTTTTCAGAGATCAAAGACTATGGATGTGGCGTCATATTTGTTTTATCGTCGGCTCTGACTGATGATCTAAAAAAGTGCAGAGTTTCCAAACTACGGTCCACAGCGCTTTGTGATTGCATTTGCTCTCTATCAGAATCGAGCCATCCCTCACTTTCCGTGACTCCTAAACTCCGCTGGTTTGGCTCCTCAGAGGCAGATCTGTCTTTGATCTCATCTCTCAAAGCTCTGCACTTTGATTGATCGGCGTAATATTCAGGCCTCCATCTGCCTTCGTTTCCATTCAGCTTCATTATCTTCAGTGACAAATGCTTCTCTGAGATTCCTTAACTTTGGTGTTTGGGAGGGAGAACGAGCCTGTGTTTTTATGAGAAATTAAAACGCCATTGACTTGAAATGGGTCTTAATCACATGTTTTGAAGAAAATGTGACTCTTACACTGATTATTCCAGCTGTTATTTCAAGAACGAACGTGTCACAGAATGCACGCGTCTCGTTTCTCAAAGCGCTTTTGCACTGAAACCCTGCAGGATGGCTGATTTTTCCATGAAAATAACGTATATCCTTTGAACCTCGCTGGTGCTGTTTCTCGCTGTCGGCTCCTCCCCTTCCATTTTCTCCCACCGAGGGGGAGCGCAGCATGAGGCTTCTTAAATAGTTTGGCTCTCACAGTGGGCATTTATCATACAGCAAGCGCGTTCACGCTGAGGAGATAACAATCTAATTTTGAAGACGGCCTAGGCTAATGGATACTGTGCGCTCATTTAACTTGAGTGACTGTGGTGTTGCATTTGTGAAATTAAGGCGGCCACATGCAGGCGCAAAGATCTTTTAGGACTTGCTGCCCTTCACCTGTCTGGGGCGGGCAAGTGGTTCCTTTCACGAGACAGGGATGGGCTGGTTGTCTGCTTGGGTGGTTGGCATCCAGGACCCAGGGTGGTTCCAGGGTTGCCGTGGACACGGCAGCTCAAGAGCCTGTTTCCAGATCCAGAGATTTCTCAGACTCAAACTGTAAAACCTCCTCTGCAGAGGTCGTTATAAACGTGATTTCAGTCTCTCAGCTCCTTGCCGATGTGCGTGGTGTGTGTTTGACTCTCCTGGTTCTCCGGCTGTGGACTCGGCTCCGTGCTGACCTGCAGCACTGAAGTCTCAAAGGTGCCGTGAACGTCTGTGAATGAACTATTCATTCTAACAGATGCCAGTGCTTTCTTATAAATCACAGACCCTTTAGTGCTTGAGGACGGCGCTGACAGCCAGAACAGAGAAAGAGAGACTGCAAGTGATGAAGTCTGATTAAGTAGGAATTAGGCTCCAGTCTGAGGCTCTATTCTGATTATTTGAATGATTTCCTTCTTTCCTTTCTTTTCATTCTCAAGCCAAACATTGATTTCAAATTAATTTGGCTTCACGCAGGCTCTCACTGAACATTGATCAGAGGAATGTGGACAATCTCACCCAGCAATCAGTGGGTTTGTGTGCACAGCACAGTTCAAGTCCAGATCCACAAAGACAACACAGTGGTTGCTGTTTAATTAATATTTAATCGTGCATAATTGAGCTGTTGTTTCAAAGCAGGGAGCTGATTAGAAGTCGTATCAAATGCTGCCAACAAACCAGCAGCATGTCGTATTTCACCAAAACATGAGCTGAGTTTACGATTCCTTCGAGCTGATATTAACTCGTTTCCTTCACATTCTTTAGAAGCTGTTAATAATAGTAATTATCATTATTATTATTATTATATTTGCCCTGATATGGTCGCTTTGATGTTTCATTTCTTTGATCCACAGGCGGCTGTGCCATCAGGAACCAGTCGAGTAAGACGCTGGAGTACTGTGCCGAGCTGCTGGGTCTGGACCAGGAGGACCTGAGAGTCAGCCTCACCACCAGGGTGATGCTCACAACAGCAGGGGGCACCAAAGGAACAGTCATCAAGTAAGAGACACTGGAAACAAGGCTTTCATCGTCCTGCAGGCTGATTATTAATAAATGAATAAGCACTGTAATAATAATCATTTTCAATAATCTACTAAAAAGAGTATATTTACACTTATCCATCAGGTTTTCAGCTTCCTCTAATACTTAGAAACCGTTTTTGGTGGTTGTTTTTTAGTCAGCCATTTTTGCAAATTGTAATGAGTGATTTTGTTGTGTGTTGGTGTCACTGTCTCGCCCGTGATCCTGCTGCCTTCTTGGGGAGACGTTGCTGAATCAAATACACAAGGTGCATGTATACACGGGTGACAGATTACAGGAAAAACCTGAATAAATGATTGGACAATGACATCAGAAGCCTCCGTCTGTGGGAGACGAGCGACCACTCAGTTATTTGACAGTTAACATGTGGATCACGTTATAACATGTGAGTCACGAGTTTGACAGTGCCGCCTGCTGGCCTCATTAAAACGCCAAAGGGGTGACTGTCTCTTGGATAAACGGGGTTCCGTGGACTTACACACTCAATTCCATAGAATGTGGCATTTAAATGTAGCAACCAGATGCTGCACTTGCTTCCAAAAGCGAAGGTTCCCAGTTCAAGGCCACCTGTGCCCCATTCTCCACCTGGAATTGAATCAGGAAGGGCATCCGGCATAAACCTTGTGTCAAATTAATGTGGATCAATATTGGAACCGCTGTGGCGACCACGAGGACAAAGTGAGAAACCAAAAAAAATGACTGCTTCAATTTAAAAATCAATGTTTTTGCAGAGTTCTGTGAAAATCAGCTGTAGATCACATAGTATTTAAACCCATTCCACGTCTTTAAAAGCAAAAAGTACCCAGCCCTGTTAATTCATAAAAACCTGTCTGGCAGTGGGGAAAAGCTCCGCCCCGTCTCTTAATTTGGAGTCTGTTCCAGCATTGGTCAGAACTTTTCACTGCTTGCAATAAAAAGTGGTTGTACCGACATGCCTGTACAAGCTGCTTCTGCTCCCATCAAATCATTTCATTTGTTTAGTGAACAATGGTTCATTACTTCTGGAGTCATTTTGTAACAGTACAAACGCATACGTATGAAGATAACAAAATAACAATGGAACACAAAGAGGATAATGCAGTCTGGTTTCACTTTGCATCATCAACACAGAGAAACATTTTGATTTCAAGAGGTGTTTTTTTTTTTTCTTCTTCAAGATTATTAGTTTTTATTCTTCAGAAATATGTCCTCTCTGGGAGGAATAGAAATGCATTATAAAAACAGTACAATGTATTTAAATCAGTGTGATTGCAAACAAACACCGAAATTTAGCAAGTATACTCAACAAAAATATAAACGCAACACTTTTGGTTTTACTCCCATTTTGTATGAGATGAACTCAAAGATCTAAAACTTTTTCCACATACACAATATCACCATTTCCCTCAAATATTGTTCACAAACCAGTCGAAATCTGTAATAGTGAGCACTTCTCCTTTGCTGAGATAATCCATCCCACCTCACAGGTGTACCATATCAGGATGCTGATTAGACACCATGATTAGTGCACAGGTGTGCCTTAGACTGTCCACAATAAAAGGCCACTCTGAAAGGTGTAGTTTTGTTTTATTGGGGGGGGGGGGGGGATACCAGTCAGTATCTGGTGTGACCACCATTTGCCTCATGCAGTGCAACACATCTCTTTCGCATCATCCGTGAAGAGAACACCTCTCCAACGTGCCAAACGCCAGCGAATGTGAGCATTTGCCCACTCAAGTCAGTTACAACGACGAACTGGAGTCAGGTCGAGACCCCGATGAGGACGACGAGCATGCAGATGAGCTTCCCTGAGACGGTTTCTGACAGTTTGTGCAGAAATTCTTTGGTTAAGCAAACCGATTGTTTCAGCAGCTGTCCGAGTGGCTGGTCTCAGACGATCTTGGAGGTGAACATGCTGGATGTGGAGGTTCTGGGCTGGTGTGGTTACACATGGTCTGCGGTTGTGAGGCTGGTTGGATGTACTGCCAAATTCTCTGAAACGACTTTGGAGACGGCTTATGGTAGAGAAATGAACATTCAATACACGAGCAACAGCTCTGGTTGACATTCCTGCTGTCACGCTCCCTCAAATCTTGCGACATCTGTGGCATTGTGCTGTGTGATAAAACTACACCTTTCAGAGTGGCCTTTTATTGTGGGCAGTCTAAGGCACACCTGTGCACTAATCATGGTGTCTAATCAGCATCTTGATATGGCACACCTGTGAGGTGGGATGGATTATCTCAGCAAAGGAGAAGTGCTTACTATCACAGATTTAGACTGGTTTGTGAACAATATTTGAGAAATGGTGATATTGTGTATGTGGAAAAAGTTTTAGATCTTTGAGTTCATCTCATACAAAATGGGAGCAAAACCAAAAGTGTTGCGTTTATATTTTTGTTGAGTGTACATATGTCAGATTTGGAAGAAGTAATAAGAATTCCAAATTAATTAAAATAAATGTATACAAATGTCATCAGACGCCTGATGTTTGTAATGTGCCTTTTACACACCACAGTATAAATGTATGGTGAATATGAATGATGGTGTTGAATATTTGACTTCATCATGTCACTTCTGAATCTTATTATAAAATCATTCAGTCACACACATTTTGCTGATCAATATATGTTTTAGATCATTCATCTGAGCCTCTTGATTATGATGTACCTTGACTTTGACCCTGGACCAAACTACTACAGAATCTAATCATCTCTAGATATCTATCCAAGTAATATCCCCACCACATTTGATGCATATAGGCTTATTGGTGGTAGACATATAGGGCAGAAAAAGGTGTTTTTCAGGCTACATTTTCTTTGTCCTTTGACAAACCCCTTCAAAATATAATCACCTCTAGAAGTCTATCCAAGTAATATTCCCACCATGTTTTGAGGAAACTCATCCAGCCATTTTTGAGTTATCATATCCACAGTCACTGACGCTCAGGGTAATAAACTATCTTAATGTTTGGTAAGAAAATATATACAATAAATAATGTATCTCAGAAGGTAGTACATACAACTGAAACATTTAAAATACCAGTTGAGAATCAAGAGAAAGATATAGATGAGATAATATGGTGACTTCCAACTACTGCAGAAACTGAACAAAACCAAAGTGTTGCCGTGCAGTTAAGCAGTCTGGCAGCTCACAAACGCCCCACCAACAGTTAATGGACGTCGCTCCTCACAGGTGAGAAAAGCATCAGAAGATGACATAATGCCCCTCAGACATTAAAAGAAAGTTTTGTCGCAGTTCTGTAGGTGTTAAATCTTCTGGGAAGGGCAGGTGGGCCAGAAGATTCTTTACCATCCAAGACGCATATTTAGTAACTGTTGTCTGAACTGTTCTGTGCTGTGATCCTGTCAAAAGAAAACCTCATTACGCAACTTAATGAGGCACAGCCCTCTTAATGAATGTCTGGCGATGTAAAAGTGTCTTTCTTGGAGCCTTGTGATGTTTCCTCAGTGTGACTGTAAAGGTTCGAAAACCATCTGTTGTTGCTCCAACAGGGAGCACTTGGAAAGTCCGTGCTTGGCTGCATGTCCTCCAGCAGGTTCAGTCTACGGTGGTGTTAGCCCCGTGAAGCTTACCTACAAACACAAGATGTTTGTGCCACTAAAATCCTGGAAGGCCACAAATTTGAACATAACTTATTAACATATTGGCGCTTTGAAAGTCTAGCATCGTGCCTGACCCGCAGGGATGCAAGTAGGCATGAGTGCAGACATCCGCGAACGCTCACACAGCCCCCGGACCAGATGGCGGTGCCGCCTGCCATGGACTCAGCGTCCAGAGAGGCACGCCAATGCCTACTTCAGCTGAGATCTGAATATAAACTGAAACGAGGCACCGCAGCACTGCGGCGGAGCAGGTTCGAGCCACCTGAAGGTGAAAGTGGATCTCAATGGCACTCAGACTGCTGGCTGGCTGAGCCCCTTTATCTGAGATGGACTCCAGATCAAATGTGAGTGTTTGTGCCAGCAGTTATTAAAAATAAAGTGGCAAACCATCTGGATGTTTCAATGCTGTGTGACCCATTCTCGTGGTGACACTTGTTCTTCAGGGTGACTGAACTTTGAGAAGGTCATTGACAAAATTTTTGTAACCCTTTGCAGTGAAAGATTCAAACCCATAGAGGCATCGTATCTCTGGGTCCTCAGTGTTTGAGATCAGGAGACACCTGCAAAGAGATTATGGAGTCACGAGGTCACTGGATCGAGAGTTTGGGCGATGCTGGTGTCTTTACAGGAGAAATAAAGTCTTCAGGGTTCTGTTGCTTCCTGTCTTACTATATAGATGTGAGACCTGGATGTCAACCAGTAACCTGAGGTGACAGCTGGATCCACTTGCAGCTGGGTCTCTTTGGAGGGTTCTTGGGTATCGCTGGAATGAGTTTGTGTTGAATGAGACTCTGATGAGGAGGATCAGTTATGTGGTCAGGAAACATCAGTAAGGACGTTTTGGCCATGTGGTGCTGCACCCTGGATCAGCGTACAGGTCCCTCAGTGTTGATGATCCCAGCAGCTGGAGAAGGTCATGGGCACGCCCATACTCCACCTTGCTGTAGCAGTTGCTATCCAGGATCTAAGTGAGGTCTATACTGCGACACATGAGGCCAGAGTGTGCTGACAGACTTGACCTGACCTGTACAGTTCCCCAGATGGATTTTGTTGCAGCTTCAGAATCTGTTTTTGTCTTGATCTTTGATAAAAGTAGATTATATATAGTTTGTAAATAAAGGGGTTCATACAGTTCCCTTTTTCCAAACTCCCGGTTGCCTGGTGGCGCTGAGAGAAGATGCACAAAGGAACATCATCTCTCATCGCTGGCAGAAATAACCTTTTTTTTTAATTTTTTTTTTTATTGAGCATAAATGGCGGAAAACAGTTGTCGAGAGCCATAACTGGAGCACTTTATCCCAGCTGCTTGGAGGATGCCATAACCCTAATTCTTTTTCAAACGTAGAGAGCAGCTGGGAGAAATACCTGCTATGAATCAACCTCTCCGGAACCCAGACGGTCAACGTCAGCACTGAAGGCAACGTAGGCGATTTCTGACATAAATGCAAACAGCAGCTGAAGTGATGCAGGTGCACCTCCAAGGGATGATTTGTTTCTTGCTTTATGACATCATAATGCTCTTTTCCACACACTTCGTATTTTGTGATCCAGCAGAGATCCGTATTCCACATTGAAATGTGTGAGACGTTATTCCCAAACTATCCCCAGATTTCCGAGCTGTTGTGCTTTATTTTTCGCAGTAGATCTACGGTTAAATCTCCACATGTATGCTGACTGTGTGGGCCAAGAGAGGAAAAAGAGTGGAAATTCTCACTGCTCTCCTCCTCTAGTTGATGTTTGCCGTTATTACATTGATGGTGGATGTGTGCGCGAGGAAACAAAAGTGATGACATTGCTGTTTACAGACTCCATTACGGACGATGACCTTTATGATTTGCTGCATGCTGAAAGTGAAATTATGCTCAGTTATGCTCTGATATTGTTAATGGCCTTTATTTGGTAAAGCAAATTGAAATACAGACTGGCTGGAGTCAAATAGTGTACCTCTCCTGCATCCTAAAAAAATTCAGAAATGAAAACATCTGTTGTCATGTTCCAGATTTACTTCATCAGGACCCAGAAAACTGCAGTGGATTGTGGGTAGTTGTGCATCACTTTTCCATTCATCTGTCTGGTGATTTCATGGATCTTGCAGAAACTTTCCTGGGATATGATTCTGTTTTGTGTGTGTGTGTGTGTGTGCGTGTGTGTGTGCATGATACTGCATCGTCCACACGGTAAATTTTTCAGAGTAAAACCAGAGGACCAGAACTTTACGTAGTCCCAATTCAAATTGCGCTAAATCAAGTTAAACTCTATTAAAAGCGTTATAAAGGACTTGATTTAACACTGTCTGTAGATTATTTCATACTTTTCAAACCTGTGGGCCAACACTCCATGTTCATTTGCATTAAATAACATCGAATAAGTTGTCCATTAAACAAATTTTTTTGTGCATATTGCTTATTTTTGGAATTTAAAAGTCCTGCAAAAGGAAGCCCTCACTTTTCCATCTGTGTCCGTCTGATGGCTCCTTTTGTCCAAACTGCATCAAGTAACATCCAATATGTTTGCAGGTTTACCCCAAATTCTATTTTCTATAATTATTTAGGAGTCTGTTCTTGGGTTTTTGAGTAAAGCTCGTAAAACGCCAATAAACAGACTCAAGAAAAAAGATGAGCTGAGCTCCTAAATTTTGATTCTTTTGTCTACTTCAAAAGTGTGGCTTTAGCTGAAAGATGAGGAATAAAACGCTAAGTTACCATGATGGGTGGCAACTATCTCGGGTGCACAGCAGGTCTTGTTTAGGGGAAGACGGCTTAGAATGAACCTGAGAGTCTCGGGGGGGGGGGAGTGCGTAAAACCAGTCAGGCAGTTTGTTCTATTCATAGTTCATAAATTGGCTTCATCTTAACAAGATGTGAATCCGTGAAGCTTTAAGTTGGTGTTTGAAAGGATATTATACTTTTTTTTTTTTTTTTTTTTTTTTTTTTTTTTTTGCTGCACACCGCCAGGGGAGAGCTTCAGCTATTATAAGCTAGTGTGTGGCCTCTGAGCCGGAGTGAAAAGACGCCTAAACAAACCCCATCAGGCCGCGCTGCTGATTTACGACAGGCGCAGAGTTGAAGGCGGCTAATAAGCTGATCCTTGTAGTGATGAAAAGGATGATTCAGGAAGACTGAGATGCAGTCGCACAAATAGCCGCTGATAAGAAAATGACTGGAGCTCCCGGGAGAGCGCCGTCCTGCAGTCGCATGTTTAACAGAGCTTAGGCCGACCCACATTCATAACTGAAGAATGGCGTTTCCTCAGGGAAAGAGCGACACAAAAAGAAGCATTCAGGCGCCACAACTGGAAGCTTTCGCCTATTGTCAGTTTTTAGAGGATGAAAGGATTCACCCAGTAATCCTCCATTTCCAAATTTAAGAACACCCACCATGCTGAGATGTGAAAATCTTGAGGCCCACGCAAACATTTAATCACAATTTTGGCTGCCCAGCCACAGCCAATCAAGCCGCAGCGTTCCGCCAGCTATGATTCCCCTCCGGGGATAAGAAACGATGTGTTTTGGTGTTGATGTGACGGGTCACCGTCACCACATACTGATGCTAAACTCACTCAGACGAAGGTACCATTAATGCCTAATTTAAATCACCGAGCCTAGATTTGCTAGTTTTCTTGTATATTCTTGTATCGGTGTAATTGTGATTTGGTTTTTTTGGGTTTTTTTTATTGTTGTGGTGATAATAGAACTTAGATTTTATTGCACGAGGCAATAAAAAGTCTAAAGGGAATACACGTCTAATCTACGACTACAAGCAGCAGGTTTGTTGTCCTCGTCCCCCAGCAACCTGTACTCAAGGTTCTTGAAGTGGAGCAGTATCTCCGCCTGGTGGACATTTACCATAATGCAGGTACGGTAGAATTTCACCAAGAGCTCTAGTTCTGTATGCATTTTAGATTAGTTGTGTATTTGCAATCACCTGAGAGAAACCTTGGGTGGGGGTGCAAGCCGTGGCATCACAAAAACCCTATAAAACTGCACATAAAAGAAACTGGTATTAGCTTTTTCTCCACTTCAGCTCAGTCGAGTGCGAGTGTTTGCTGTGTGCAGACACGCACAGACGGACCTACACGTCTGCATTTTCACCTCAGCTCATTCGTCTAAAGACTGTGATTGTTTTTCTGGCAGCTCGACCCGCCACACACCATCTGAATGCCAAGCCTTTCACCTCCATCTCAACCCTCCTACGCTAATGCTTATGTCTCCTCTTTTCATCTGTGCACAGAGGAGCCGGCGTGGATGATTTAAAGCTGCTTCGTGTCTCTGCCCGTCGTTGCCTTGCCTGTCAGTTCTGCTCGTGTTTAATGGACGTGTCTGACGGATCTACGCCACACTCTGTCTGACTTCACGCCGTTTCGATGCAGCATAAATGTGTTTTATGAAGAAGTCGGTATATCACAGTCGCAACTAATGTCGACGGGGCTGTAATTCCTGTAAACAAATAAAACCAGATGATTTAGTCGCGTCGCACTCGCGACGCTGTAAATAGTGCTGAGGCTAAATGAATTGTCACTGTAGTTTATCACGGGTGGGGGGTGAGTTGTTGGCACGGATATGATTTGTGTATGATTTCTGCGCTCTTGTTGTAAGGAACCTGATGTGTGACCTCAGACAGGAAGAGGGCACTGTTATTCCAGCATTGCTGCTGATGGCAGATGGAGGAGATGAATAGTTGATGGAGATGAACTTCCATCATGTTTATTACAGTCAAAAAGAAAAGCCTTCAACTGTTCGAGAAGCGGTTTGTCTTTGTACATGTAGCAAGAGACCTTCTGGTGGAAGCAGATGGTTGAAGACGTGGGAGACCGTTACATCTGGAATATAGTTTTAGTCTTCATTATTCCTTCTGCCACCTCATGGAGGAGGCTTAGCAGGAGGTAGCTGTTGGTTGGCAGGACATCCGCTGATCTTTGACAGATATCTCCTCGAAGAACACCTCCCATTATAGATGGTAATACCACTCATTAATCACCTGCATGTAGCTGATGAATACCTATTATCTCCTGGTGCTTTTACAGCTGATCTGTGTTGAGCTTTGATTGTACTTCAGATTGTCTGTGGACAAGCACTCATTTGTCCTCATCCCAGGTTTTATGTCTGCTGGAGGTTCTGCAGCCATCAGTGGGATAATGGGACTGTTTTTAATAAACCCAGAGAGCAGTTTGATGCAGAAACACAAACACTCCCACCTGATTGGGGGGAGTGTTTCCTTCCTGGTTCTGCATGGCCTTAATAAATCTGTCTCTCAGGTCCTTCCACTTCCACCTGCATGAAATTCCGTCTCTACCCACTGTGGGATATTTTCTTCTCAGAAATCCATATAATATTTCACAGATTGATGACCCCCGTTTCATGTAAGCATCTTATTATATCTGCATCACAGGGGTGGTAGCGGTGTTTAATTGGGGCTGAGGATGAAGATCTGGCATCAGTTTGATCAGCATTAAATCGGGCAACGTTGTGACTTCACAAATGTGCCAGTGATGCCGCACTCGTTCATCATGTTTGGTGGACCATTTGCTTGGGTATGTACCAGGCAATTTCTGAAGCAAAGCGGACACTGACAGACTGACGCAAACACACCTCGATAGACAATTAGCCAAACAAAGAGGAGGGAATGTGTGGGAATCGCTTATGTGTTTATTTTCCTCTTAGGCAGTGAGTTTGTCCAAGAAAGACTGATGGTGAAATGAAAAATTGCAAACCAATTGGAGTGACGGGCAAATGATGTGATCAAATACTGTAGGTGTTTCTGGGTGGTGTTTCAGAATGTTCCCGGAGTGGAAGTGCAATTTTTGCGTGTTGCGCTTTTGAAAGAACACAACTATGGGTGTCCACTCTGTTGGTGTGAAGTCAAACCCATCACTTAATGGTGCAGTGAAAAGGCATTTCACACATTAATAAAGCAGCTAACAATTACTTTTTGTGTAAAGATTTAGTGGCTTAATAGCATCCTGTGCAGAGAATGACGTGGCACTCCCTCTGTGCTAAGAGCTTTTCCGTCTCATTTACAATCGCAGTCTGGCTGCTCATGAGATTTACCTGTGTGCAAATATTGTGCAGGTGAATCCTGCCCTGTGAAAAATTTGCTCAACCCCATTTGTAAAGACACAGCAGGACCCACAACTCACCGCATAAGTGTTTAATTGAAGAGGGCAGTGACTTTTCTGGAATACAGTTAGTCCCCCCCCCCCATGTGTGCTCTTGTCTTCAGCAGTTTATTCACAATCAATATTGAAGCTTTTCTTTGGTGGGAAATGATTCAGTGTCACAGCACAATGGCACAACAGCCACTTTTGAACAGTAAGAGAAAATGAATTGTGTTCACAGTCTGTGACTTACAGTGAGGAGAGAGGCTGGATTCCTGCCAGGCGGCTTATTATTGATCTGTTTTGGGTCATGTGGAATTGTGGGGCTGCTGAGAGATGAAAAGGAGTGGGAACGGGATTGTGAGCAGAAATTCCAAGCTGATATTTTGTTTCCTTTATTTTCTGCTGACCAGAAATCAAATTACATGCAGTGAAAAGTAAACAAGATGCACACTTAGAAACCGAGTGAGAAAATAATAAAGTCCAGGGGAGGAAGAGGAGATGAGTGGAGGTGGAATGAATCGACAGAAAATCGAAACGAAGATCCAACTAGACATCGTTTGCAGGTGCGAGGCCGCTCTTGATTGTCAGCAGCAGCGTTACATGTTTCACTTACTGCCGGCTGCAGCACGGAAACAAAGGAGCAGATTTTTGCATAGCGGCTTTAGAGGGTCTCGTTTTGGGCACTTCTGGGTAATGACAGTTTTCAAATACATGCCATATGTGCTGCTGTTCCCTCTGCGGCGGAGATGATGATTACATCCCACACCGCTGCTCTTCTCACTGATCACACAGCTCCTGCCTTTAAAGCTACAGTGTGGAGGATTTAGGAGGCGTTTATTAGCATAAATGTAATATAGCATTCAGAACCATCTGCTCATTAGTGTATAATTACTTGCAACAGAGAATTGTTTTCAGAAGCTGAGAATGTGTCCTTCATGGGAGCAGCTGCTGCCTCACAGAGACCCAAAAGGGACATACTTACTCTGCATTTTGCAGTGTTGCTGGAAGATTGAAGAAAAAAAGTGTGGCTGCTCCTCTGTACGCGGTCTACTGGTTGCTAGTGCAGGCTAGCTAGTTTAAGAATCCTGATATTTGTGACGTGGAGGATTGTACGTATTGGTTATATCAAGGAAGCATCAAGCATGAATCCCTGTTGCCGGAGAAGTGAAAACGTGAAGGGAAACATGAAAAGCATTATAATGCAGTCTCACCACCAGATGGCACTAAATCCTGCACACTGTAGCTTTGAAGTTGGGCCTGTGATGTTTCTTCCAGTGGAGATCTGTGGTTAATGTTCTCATCAAAGACGGTAAACTAACTCTGCTTCACTGACTCGCGCAATCAGGCCCCAGCTGCTGACTCAGTCTGTTTCTCTCTCTCTCTCACTCACACACACACACACACACACACACACACACACACACACACACACACACACACACACACACACACACACACTCTTTGCTCGCGACCTGACTCAGCATTTCCATTATCCAGTCATGTCAGGCTCATAAAAGAACTGCAAGGTGCGACACGGTGGAGCAAAGTTCAGCAAAAACACGTGGCCTGTTTCTTAGAGCGAGCTCTCCAATATGTTATTAAGTCAGCAGACTGACTCGCTGAGTCGCCCCGGGAATCAGAAACCTCTTTGTTTTGATTCTGCTGTGGAGAATTCAGGAGACGTGTTCCTCTACGTAATCACATCGTGGTAGCAGAAGACAAACGAGGTTACGCCGTCTGTTTAAATGTAATTTGCGATGGCAAACGTAGGTTCAGAGGGATGTTAAGTGGCGGCTAAAAGCTTGTGTTTGTGCAGAAAGACACCTGCTTCTCACGCGTGTAGGTGACTGAGGAAAAGACGAAAAGGGGGAGAAGAGATTAAAGACAGGTGGGGGGGGAGGATGAGAAAAGAAGGTGAAGGAAAGTATGTTTGCGTGATAGACTATTCGGCGTGGAGGGACACAGATTGACGACAGACTGAGCATCAGATAAAGACGGCGATTTAGATGGAGAAAGTGTGCAGCGAGAGTCGTTTCAAACCAGGCAGGCTTGTACGATACTTAACATGAAGCAGGGAACATCTAACGTGAGTGTAATTTCAACAACGTGAGTGAGAGAGTGAAGACAAAATGGAAGATGCCAATCAGAGTTACCTCGCCGGGCGAGGTCAGCTGGTAATGTCTCACGGGAGGGGAGACAGAGCAGTCAGTCATCTTCACAGCCGGGACGTGCCATTGATCAAACCTCCACAATGCGCTCACTGTGTCCGTGTGGTTTTCTGTAAGGGTTTACTTTGACACTGCAGTTCAGGGTTGTGGCTCAGTATCAGCATCTTTCACATGAAATTAATATCTTTAACTTAAGTCACTGTGGCAACTTTTAAATGAGTTTGACTCAATGACTAAATCTAACTTTTAAAACACACCAACATTTCTTTGCTGGTGCATTAAGCAGTAGATTTATACAGTATACGGTATGTACTGTATTGTGCTGCGTGCTCTGTACATTAAATGGTACAGTCATGCAGTATTTGCAGTATGTATACTGTATTATGCTGCATGCTCTGTACAGTTTAATGTACAGTCATGCAGTATTTGCTGTACATGTGCTGTATTATACTGCATGCTCTGTACATTATACGGTACAGTCATGCAGTGTGTGTATGCATGACTGTACTATAACCTTTGCAGTCCTAATTTGCATATTAATTAGGCCATAGGTATTGTTCACAGAGGCTGTATTACCAGAGCTGGCACAGTTTTTTTTTTTTTGTTTTTTCCTCCTCTACCCAAGGCCAAAATCTGGCCATCAGGTACTTTGTGCTTGTCTGTCTGTCTGTGCTCAGCATAATTCCAGTCCTGTTACTGCCACAGTCTTCAAATTCACAGGGAACATTCAAAGTTCAAAGATGGCTAACCTTGACCTATTCTAAGGGGTCAAAAGGTCACATTCTTTCTACACACTTTTTCATTAATTACATAGCGTTGCATTCTGTTTTTACGCTGACATCAAATCATCCACTTGGTATCAGGTGACTTTTCAGTCTGAGGTCATCCAGTGCAAAACTTTCCAGGTTTATTGTTTTTTGAATCATTGAAAATTACATTTAAATGATCCAGTCATTACTCTTCTGTTATGATAAAGATTCTAACCAGTTATCACGTTACAGCCCCATTTTCAAATTGGAAGTATTGTATATTCTTGTCCACGTACTGACAGTCGCTGATAACGTCACAATAAAATGCAGACACCTAATTAAATTCAGCTAATTGCTTCCAACAACTGACAGATTTGTGACAGTTGAATGAGCACAAAGGTCAATTTTTAACAAAAATTTCAAGTATTTCTCAACACAATCAAAACATTCTATCGGATTGATAAAATGCAAAGGAAATCCGTAACCACAGACCAGGGGTCAGTTTCTGCAAAAGGTGACATCAGTAATTTCGCCGTGTGCAGCTTAAAGAAACATTTACACGGCAGGAGCTGGTGAGGAATATATATTGGGCTGCGTGTGGGGCTCTTGTTTTGACACGATGACGCCCTGCCATTTAGACCTCTTGGTTTTTAAATGCGAGGGCATCTGCTCCCACCGCCGTGCTCGAACTCTGAGGAGGCAGCGCCGTGAATTAATGATGGCTGCTCTTCGAAGGAGGCCGGGGGTGAAGGTGAAGCGCTTTGGGAGTGTTAACAGGCAGCACATTGGGCATAAAGGCTCCTTGCTGACATACAATATTCCAGATGAAATGTTTTCAGTCCTCAGAGTTGCGAGTTGGTGTGATGTTTATACTTTTGTTTCATATCCTTAGTTTATTCGGACATAATGCATACAACAATATTCCAGCAATACCATTACACCTACATGTCTGGCTTACACATCCAGTCTGAATAGGAGTTGGGGGGAAGTAAAACTTATTTATTCCCACTCCCCTTTTTCAGTCACATAAATCAGTCTAACTTAAAGGACACAATCCAAACGTTATCAACAATATATGGGTGATTCTTTAACTACGGGCACTATTGGCCTTGTAAATGTAATTTCCACCACACCATTGCCTTACAATATAAAGCGCCTTGGGGCAACTGTTTGTTGTGATTTGGCGCTATATACATGTGCTCTGATGTCACTGTTTATCTCCATAGAAACTACCCAAACAATCTTTCATACAAACTGTTTAGGGACATTACAGTGTTGTGGTGAAAATTACGGCAATAGTGTGGGACAACTACATTTTGTTTAAAAAAATCACAACAGTTGTATGACATTGAATACCCCAATTATGTTTTGATTATTTTACTGATATTTTATTCAGAGATATTTTAAAACATTAGAAAAAATGTTTCTTTATCATTGAAGATCAAAAGTCTGGGTGTGGGACAAGCACAAAACGGCAATATTTGCATATAATGATGCTGAAAAAAGGTGAAAAAGTCATCATAGACTACTAGAACAAATTTCTTAACACACTTTCATTGTAAAGATAACTATAAAAGTGTGAAATTTCCGCTTTTTTCTGTTTTTCATACAATATGATCAAAGGACATAAGTGCCCGTAGTCTAAGAATCACCCAGTAGTGCTATGTGACTAAAACCCATATATTCACAGTCTAGTGACACATAAAACACAACTCAACTTATTTCATCAGATACATATCCAGAGAACATCCTTTCTTTATATAGATATTTAAACCGGTTAATATTTGGGCATCATTTTTACAAGTAAAAATCTGGTATTCTGAGATTGAATCTTTAAATATTTTAAGCAATGTGGAGGCAGGTTTTGTGCATAATGACCTACTCAAAAATAGATTCTGCTTCTTATTACTGTTGCACTGAATTGTAGAAAGTAGAATTTTAAGTCGTTTCATGTTAAGTTGACGTAAATTAGCAACTTTATACACAGTTGATTTTACAGCAAGTAAGTCATGTCAGTTAATTAGTCATTTGTTGCAAAAATGCACATTTCCGTAATATATAAAATGACACTTTACTGAAATGTAAACTCTTCCATGAATGGACCGACATGGGAGCTCTGATGGACTTTTGTGGTTGTTACACTGAAAGCAAAGTTGTACATAAACAGTTAAAATTCCACTGCTGTTGTCCACTTATTCACATATCATTATTAATGATATAATTAAAAGACAAAAAAGCAATAAAAAAAGAGAAACAAATGTAAAAAAAATCTTAACATAATGATATGACAGAAACAAACAAACAAAAAAGGAGAAAGGGGGTAAAGTAGGACCAGAAGTTATACTGGCCTGGAAATGCACTGTATGTATTTACTTCACTGTGTTAGTACAGTACAGTTCAAAATGTACTTTCTGCTTCAGTATTGACGTATTCAAAATTTGAGTATAATAGGTTGGTTTTGTTAAAAAAAAAAGTCAGAATTGTCAGTAGCAGTTGTGACAGTGATGCTGTGTATGACCCAGAAAAGTAGCACAAACTCATAATAATCGATTATATTGATCACACATTCAGCTTTTAGATTTATAGACTTTATTCTCTGATGTGTTCGGCGCCTTGTATGATTTCAGCGCCTTCCAGTCTTGCTTACGGTACCAAGACTCAAATGTAAATGTGACTGCATTAATGTGTGCAGAGTGTCTTGAATTCTGATGGGAACACATTGCAAAGTGCAGATAAGGGCGTAATTGAGACATTGCGGTTTTCGCGAGTCTGCCCTTGGCGCAGTAGGTTGTCCGATCACAACATAATGCGTTGGCGTTCGGGCCCCTGCAGAGGCAGGGCACGAGTTCCTCCCTGATCCAGGATGTGTCTTAAAAAGGTATGTGCAGAGGAGATAAGTTGTCACGGGGGGAGAGAGCCGGCTGGTGCAGAGGTGGACTTCTGATGTCATTATTCTGAGCTTTGGGAGCTGCCGAGTGCCACTCGTGAAGAGTTATTTCCCAGTGTGTCCTTGAGTCTGCCGTGTTCACGGGGATGTAAATCCCTGAGGTGAAGCCGCTGCACAAACTTAAGATTAATGCGGTGTGTTTTATCTCACCCCTGCAATCGGGTCATTCCTTTTGTCTTCTGCTATTGAGCCGAGTGTCTGGGCACTGTATGAAGCAATTACAGATGCTCCACACAGCTCACTGCTGGTTATAGCTTCTGTCACTGTGTTATGGTGGTGCTACCTCACCTCCAGTCTGCCTGTCTCCACCTGTCAATAACACAATTATCTGCTTGGAAAGTCGGGCCGAGTTGAGCTCATTTAAACTGGATGTCTGGTTGTAGCTGAGTAAGTGGAAGCACTTCATCCTCAGCCAGCTATTTATGTCAAAGCTCCAATTTTAACGCAATTAGCTCGACCTGCTGACGAGCAGATGAAGCATAAATCATCATGCAGGTAAACCGTCACCAATACGATAAATAACACTTTGAATTGTGCAGGTAAACCTCAGACAAAGGGTTGGGGAATTGCAGAAGTAACAAGGTGTGAGACCGTACGATCTTAAAAAAAAACTATGGTGTAATGAGGAGCCTCATACAGGCTTCATTATGTGGTTCCCACATCTTGTTTTCCAAACATGGTCTGGGGCAGGTCAGGGAGACAACAGGTTGATGTAGCCCAGCTATCATTGTCGGCAAACATCTCTTCCAGCGTGACAAAGTGTTCCAAGGCTACAATGTTCTCTTGGCGTCTTCTTGCAGTTGGGCATCCTAACAATAAAGGTTTTTGGCACCTTCATCTGTTCAATGTGACAAAGAGCTTGAGTTCCGTCTTGATGTCAGAACCCAAAACTCTGTCCATAAGACCCGCCTCCCTGCAAAGAAACTGTTATCAACATTCACATTTATTTGGTCACATCCCAAAAATTCACGGTCAACAGTGAGATATGGAACATGAATGGACTGATGATTGAGGGAACCATTTTCACTATGACCATGTTGCTGCTGGCTCCACCCCACTTTGCTTTTTGATTCCTTGTTCCACGTGGGTAGACCTGGTTTCTGCATTCCATTGCTGTGGGTGCAGCATCTACTTTAGAAAGACCACTGACCTCGTGGATAAAGACGTGGCCACTCTGGTGGAAGGTAAATGCCTCTGCCAGGTCTACACATCCCAAGGCAAGCAGGCATCCCATTCTGGAACTGGACTATTGAGTTTTCTGGGTTGGAAATGCCACTGATTGGTTAGGGACAAATGGTCCATTGGATTTAACCCACTTTTGTGGTCCCGTCCTCATCCAAATACCCTTTCCTGCAAAATTATCTTTACTGTTTATCATTATCCTGTTTTACATTATCAGTTTATACCTTTATAAAGTTTTTTTTTTTTTTTTTAACTGCTTTAAAATGCACATAAAGACTCGTCGACTGTCATCACACTTGACATGGAGCTGAACCGCATCATCGTCTCTCTGACCAGATGATTTTTCATTCTCTGTGTCTTTGCTAGAGTTCCGCTCAAAGTTGAACAGGCGAACAACGCTCGGGATGCCTTGGCTAAAGCCGTGTACAGTCGCCTGTTTGACCACGTGGTGACCAGAGTGAACCAGTGTTTCCCCTTCGATTCATCGGCTAACTTTATTGGGGTTCTAGACATCGCCGGATTTGGTGAGCGCTCTCAGACCTTCAACGCTGCACCATTGAAGATCTCATGTTGGAATTTCGTAAAGTGTTTTTCCTGAACGTCACCTTCAGGAATGGAGTTTGTACCGGCTGTCGATGTTCAAGAATGTAGCTCTCAGTCATTGTTGGAGAAATTTCATCGTTCATACTTTCTGTTCAAACTGATGTCTGCACAGTGCTTCTTAAAACGACAGCTCTGCTCTGCTTTGACTGTCTGCTGCTTCTGCTCTGCAGAATACTTTGAGCACAACAGCTTCGAGCAGTTCTGCATCAACTACTGTAACGAGAAACTGCAGCAGTTCTTCAATGAGCGAATCCTGAAAGAGGTGAGAGCCGTCGATCTCCGGCTTTGATCGGCACAGCTGACTGTGTTTGCTCAGAAAGTGTTTTAACGTTTGCAGCCACAAGCTTGTTCGTTGTTGAGGAACCTTAGTAATTTTGAATCATTTATAATGGAGACGTTTCAAAAAGACGTGTTTTAAGAAAGGTTTCTTTTATATTGTTAAATTTTCAAAACTGCTTTTATAACCTACTATAGAATATTTTAAATTAATTTTAGAGACTCCTGATTCACAACGTTACAAATGTTAATTTGAAAATGTGTTGGTTTAATGAATGAATGAATATTCTTTATTGTTATTGTCATAAGTACAACGAAATTGGAAACTCCACCTGGTCAGTGCATAAAAGTACAAATAAGTAATATAAAATAGAAAAATAAAAGCAGTTTGATATGCACAGTTCCCATTATTAAGTTTCTCTTTACATTCTGGCTGTATTGAGTTTAGCTGTAGCTGATGGATTAAAAACTGTTGTTAAATCTGATTTTTCTTGCTTTAAAATACTAATTGTGAACAAATGTGAGTAGTAGTAGTGTTTCCACGTCGTGAATTAACTTTTTAAATGAGTAATTTTCATCTCAAAGCACCCAAACTAAACTAGTTAATGAAAATGTAAATAATGAGGAAAGGAGAGGTTTAGTGGGATTAAAATTCTTATGATGTTCTTTTAAATCCTGCAACCTTCTAATGAGTTTTTAAGGCGCATTTTCTTTTTAAAATTGCTAAAAGGACACAATTTTTTTTCATTACCAGAAATTGCACAAATATAAAAATCAGATTTTTGCATTTCTGATGCTCCTTGAACTAACAGGTGCAGCAGTGACTTCCATCAGGGAAAATAACCAAATCTAAGCATAAGATGGTGCTAGTTTATCAAAACTACTTTATTCTACAAGTCTTATTCAACATTTTGCAAAATCAGTAAACAGTTTACACCTTACACTAACGCCTTAAAATATGAACCATGTGATCAAACTGTGCCGTCTCATTTTACTGTAAATTTACCGCTGCAGAGGTGTCGTTGCCCACGTGTGTCCGTTATGAAAAGCCCGAAGCTTAGCTGCTGCTTTTGCATGAAGCCGTTTTGTGAGTGAAGTTTGTTGGAAAGCTGGAACGTTCTGCAGGCTGCACATGGTACATGCTCTGAATGTCATTATGACTTCTCATTAGGAATATCTTGTTTGCATTCCAGGAGCAAGAGCTGTACCAGAGGGAGGGGCTGGGAGTCAACGAGGTTCACTATGTGGATAATCAGGACTGCATAGGTACGCCGCCGCTAATCGTCCCTTCAGTCGTGACTCTGCATTTAGAGCAGCTGCTGTTTAACTTTCTCATTTGTGCTGTGAGTTTCTCACATGAGCCGCGCTGCCTTTTAATGTGACTGAAGTTCATGTTGTTGACGTGTCATTAATCATTTAATCTGCAAACAGCCAGAAAGTGTTGAGAACAAACGCTGCCTTCGTGGTTCCGACGGTCATCATCTGTTACATGTCACTCAGGATCTCACCTTCTGTATTTTCCTCTTAGTCCTTTTCAAATTAAGGCTCATTAAAATTTTACGACATTGGCACTCGAGAGAGCGCATACTGCTGCCAACAAACCAGATCTCCAGATTTTTTTTAACCTTTGCCTATCTAATATGTGGTGGTTTGGTTGTTTGGCTCTTGGTTGGATTATGCAGAAACTGCTGAACTGATCTCTCTTGAAACTTAATTTTGACCCAAGGAGAAAACCATTACCTTCAGGCATGACACAGATTCACTTAGGGGAGCAGACCTGGGAAATTTTTGATTACACCCCCCAATTGGGCAAACTTTTGACTAGTACTGTGTGTCAGTGGGCACTGGAATTATCTAGGGAAAGTCAAATTTGCCCAAGGTTAAGTTTTGAACTCCAGCTTCCATCAAAGTTGTCAAGAAAGGTTGGAGCCAAATTTGAGTTTGCCTGGGCATTTCCAGTGCCCGCTGATATACAGTATCAGGTACTGTTTGTGTACCACGTTTGGTCCAATATGCAGTGAAAAACCTTCATTCTGACTGTTCTCCCAATTACATTGACCCAAGTAGTTGGCCTTTGGTAAATTTGATGTTCAATTCTGACTAAGTCCAGTATCCATCTGCACGTATTTACCAAGACTGGTGAACATCGCAGTGAAAAATCAAAATGTTTACTTTCGACTTTGAAACCTTTTAAGGGCAATTCTGGGGTTGAGTGTCATCCATGTCAAGTTTGGTGAAAATTGGTCAAAAGACCTTGGAGGAGTCGGGGAACAAATCAACAGTCTTTGTCAAATACAGAATACAGAATAATCTGTTATCCGAACGAAACTGGTTCAGCCGTTTGTTGGTTGCCGGGAGATCAGTTCGATGCCCTTCAGGGATTCTTCTAATTGGATCCACTTTTTAATCTACGAGGTTCAAATAAAGCGTAAAGGAATATGAAAGATGATGGCTAAGTTCCTGTCGCTCGTTGATTCGCTTTCTTGAAGCGAGTGTAAGAGCAACGTTCTTACTGCCACTGGTGCGGCGGTCGTTAATGCACTGCTGGATCCTCACCCTCAGTTTTCAGCCGGCACCCTCTCCTGTCTGAAATAGGTCTCCATCCCTGATGGACGTGAGGCGAAGAAGGTTAACGAGCTGATGTCAGTCTCTGTCACACGGCGTCAGTAGAAGCATTAGGAGGCTGGAACCCAATGATACTGAAACGCTTATCAAAGCGACATGTAGATCAGTGAGGAGTCATAAAAAAGTCAATCTGTTGATGGATGAGCTGATAGTCGGAGGAGTAGATGGATTGAGGGAGGATGGACTCGAGCTGATGAATAGATGGATGGTCTCCTGTGTTTTTAGCTGGATTTTGTTGGCTGAGAAAGAGCTGATTATGCTGTCCTCTGGGCTGCTGGATGGATAGCTGGAGGGATTGTCTGTTTTTCAGAGGAAAGCTGCTGGCTAGCGTGCAGTGTGCTCAGGGCGGCCCCGGCCTCGCCGCGCTCGGTGGGCGTGGGTGTCAAACAGCCTCTTTCAGCTGCTCTGTGAGAATGTCAGCACGCATCAGGAGGTGTTAGTCAGCGAGACCTTCTCAGTTTGTAGGAGGTAATCCTGACTCCTCAGTCAATACCTCACACCGTCCTCTGCTGTCTTTCTGTGCAGCCAGCTTTTCTTATTTGACATCTTTTTGAGCATATTTGCGTGGCTGGGGCGCAGATGCTGCTCTTTAACCTCTGTGACACCAAAAGTGCCCGAACTAATGAGGAACACAAGCACCTTCGACCTGCCAGAGTCTGTGCCGCGCTTACTGTTGTCTCGCTGGCATTGACTGAAAGAAGGAACATTGAACGCACGTCTGGAGAAACGAACTGTGCCCGCGCTTTATTCTGACAATCCGTCGTATCAAAACGTTGTTAGCAGTCAAGTGCTAAGTGCTGGGTTCATTTTTGACAATTGCATCTTTCATAATAAATCATTTTGTGAAAAAATTGTTCGGAAATTGAATCTTAGTATATATATATATATATATATATATATATATATATATATATATATATTATATCAACCCCCCCAACACACACACAGAACCTGGACCTGTCATGCTTCCTTCCTTCCTACTATTTTCATAATTGATTAATTCTTTGATTTTGGCTTCTTAAATATGAATATTTTCTGGTTCCTTTTCTCTGACAATAAGCTGAATATCTTTGTGTGGTGGATAAAACAAGACATTTGAAAATGACACCTTAGTCTTTTGGAAAACAGACATTTTTTTAGCCCAAGCAAGTAACCAATCAATCAAGAAAATATCAAGATATTATTCAAATATGAAAATAATCGTTAGTTACCGTCCTAATCCAGATGGGTGTCCACACGGAACCAGGACATTGACCTACTTTGATAATCTCCTGCATTTCCGTAGAGCCGATCTGTCACCAGCAGTATGAATGTGAGTAGAAGACGTTATGAATACGTGATGAAAAGCTACATTAGAGTTTTGGGTTTTGCCGGAGGTCTGCACTCTCATAAGTTTCCTGTGTGTTTTCTTCCTTTGCCTTCCACCCAATCACATCAGGTCAAGGATGAAGTTTTCTGATCTTCACACCTCCTCCCCCTGAGTTCAGCTTTAATTTAGATTTTAATCGTCACGTCCCCTCTCCTCGGTTTTTAATTGGTTGCTTTAGTGGCCTCCGGTGGTCTGAAGCAGCGCTGACACAGAGGTGTGGTTCCTTTCGTGCTTCACCTCTTCTCTCCTATCTGCCTCTCTGCAGATCTGGTGGAGGCCAAGGTGGTCGGCATCCTGGACATCCTGGACGAAGAGAACCGTCTGCCTCAGCCCAGCGACCATCACTTCACAGACACGGTTCACAACAAACACAAAAACCACTTCCGTCTGACGGTGAGTAGAATTCCAGCCCGCAAACCACCGCTCCCAACAAACGAGTCTGCACAGTCACAAAATGATGCAGGTTAATCAAGTTTTAAAAGAACAAACATGTAAGTTACTCCACAGAGCCTGGCTTTATTTTTTATATTACACCCACATATTTTCTTAATGGTCTTCCTGGATCACATTACTTTTACTGCAGGATTATTTGTACTTTATGGAACCTGATAAGGGATTTTGAAAAATTGCCTCTGCGGACTACAAGGAGGGTGGGGTAGAAAGATGAAGAGATAGTTAGAGGTGTGGGTTCGGTGACTATAATTGTATCTAAAAGTTTCTGGTGAATGAAAACATGTTTTATTTCACAGTGGTCCAAAACACGGCATGTTAGAAAAAGTTCACAACGTGATGAAAAGACTAAGCCACACCTTTAAACTTAGGGGGTGGAGCTATATTTGGAATCGTGAGTTTGTCTGTTTTAATGTTCAGCAGATTATTTAAACACTTGATGAAGATGGTGTGATTTGGGTTTGGTACCACTGGAAGTCAAGTCTGACCAACTTAGAGGCGGAGCTATGAAATTTTCAAAAGTTAATAAATTAATGTCGCAAACTAGGTTTTTTTTTTTTTCCATTCTTATGCACAGATAGTGAAAAGATTGTGTGTGACCTGGAAAGGAAAGAATTACATTTTTACATTTACCTTCAAATATGTATTTTCCTAAAAGACCAGGGACTTTCTTCAGGTTTTTACTGCTGTGCTGCAGCATGTTGGCACGTCCTCTGTTCGTCTTTTGTTTACCACTGAGGGCAGCATCGCAGCTTTAAAAAAAAAAATATATATATATATATATATATATAATTTATATATAATTTATTTATTTATTTTTTTTACTGTGATTCAAGCCCGTTGCGCGGCAGAGATGAAGCAGTGGTGCGTCAGCCCGATGTGCAACAGCGTGGGAGCAAAAATGGACATTTAACAAGCGCTTAAATGGACTTTACCGTTCGGAACCCACAAGAGTCGCACACTGACCTTTGAACGTTTACGAGAGTTACGAAAGTGGCAACATAACAGAATCAGACTATCGACTGCTTCAGAGTGCATTTAGATCGATCCGGGGGTCTGTGACTAGATGTTGTAGTATATTTTACTTTAAAACTGACTTTCAGTTTGTCTCTGAATTTACACCTTTTAATTCTCACCTTGTGATGTCACAAAGACAATGGTGGAATGTGATCATTCTGACTGCCCTTGGTTGGTGATTTGTCTTTAACGCTCTTTTGGTAGAAGCTTGCACTCAGAAGAGTGCCCATCTGGGTTTATATTGAGAACATCTTCATCCAGAAGAAGGCGTTCCTTGCCGTGTCTTAGTACTATAATCTGTGTCTTCTGTTTGGGCCAATATAATCAAGGATAATGTGGAGAACATTCAGGTGTGGCTGACAGTTAAATTACTGAGAACTGACTCTTAATCTTCACTTCCACCAACGTGATTGACAGGACCTGGAATTACCATGTAATCGCAAATGAAAAATCTGTGTGTACTCTGTCGTGTGTGTGTGTGTGGGTTTGTGCTCCTCAGGTACCGAGGAAATCCAAGCTGACTGTCCACAGGAATGTGAGGGACGATGAAGGATTCATTATCAGACACTTTGCAGGAGCCGTGTGCTACGAGACGGTACGTTGCTGTCTTGCTCTCCTGCAGCCGACCTTTACGTCACTGTCTTTTCACTCAACCCTGGAGTGGAGGAAACGTCGTCTGCGACGGCTCTTTAGTATGAGAACGTTGGAGCGTTTATATTTTGAGATTCGGAGGCTCTTAAACCTGCAGTATCTTGTTTACAGTCTCTGTATTTATTTTATTTTTCTTGGAGTTGCAGCTGTCAGATTCCAGCTGTTACATTTTTCATTTTCATTGTCATAACCACGAGAAGGAGATCGACGAAATCTCCAAAATAAATCTGAGTGCAGTAAGCCAGGATTTTCCTTTAAGGAATCCAAATAGACGATTAAATTGTTTTTGCATTGATTCTGAGGCACGCAGGCCTTTAACTGCTCGGAGCATCTCCAGAGTGCCAAGTTTGTTCCAGTTTTGACTAAAAATGCCCTTTTCCACAGACCAAGTTTGTGGAGAAGAACAACGACGCCCTGCACATGTCCCTGGAGTGTCTAGTCAGCGAGTCCAAAGACCAGTTTGTCCATGACCTCTTTGAGAACTCCAACAACAGAAAAGACATCAAGCAGAAGTCCGGAAAGCTCAGCTTCATCAGTGTCGGCAACAAATTTAAGGTGAGTACAAATGTGAAACGCCAACACGCCGGTGAGGTTCGGACCACATGCATGAAAATGCCATGGACATGACGGTTGATTAGACCAGCTGTTGAACGCACATCAACTCTCCGTCATCTGTGCAACCCACATTAATGGTGGCGTCGATAGCAGAGGAACCTCTCGTGAGCGACCACTCGCGCCGCACTGTTGCGAATCCTCTGAATTCATGAAAACGATGTATTTCCATTTCAGTCTGACTTTTTGCTGAACTTTCATTGAGTTCCACTTTGAGTTCAGAGGTGGGAGCTTGTTTGTCATCGTGTCATTCGTGAGGGCAGATTTTATTCTCCTCCAGCTCACCTTGATAAATACTCGAACGTGTCACCCGACTACAGGCAAGGTGAGCCTAAAACCACAGCGGCAGGATCCACTCAATCATGTCTTCTAAAAAAAACCCCCACACACATCACCTGGGGAACGATGTGCTGCATCATCAGAGAGCCGCGCAGGCCAGTTTGGAATTCTCAGGAAGATTTTTAATCAACAAAATGTGCCACTTTTGCCCATGGAATGTCATTCAGCAGTGCTTTTGCATTGCTCATGCTGCATTCACAAGGTGGCGCTGTGCAGCAGACTGGAAACGGAATGTCAAACACCAGCTTTCCTTTCGGCCGCTCTGACCGCGTTCTTTGTCAGACACTTTTTTAGCCTCTGAACGGGAGTTCTCGAGGAATTTCTGGAAAGTTGCAACTGTCCTCTGTCTTGACTGCGCAGTTGTATACGTGTAGTGTCTAACATCTGATTATTAAAGTTCAACTGTTTACCAGGACAGGGCTCCTTGAGCGTGCATGTGCAGCAGTGATGACGAGAAACAGAAAAGCTCAGATTGTAGCAAACACATAGGGAGTGTTGCTTCATTCTCAGCATAGAATGAGGCTATGCCATTAAACCTTTGCACAGAAAATAGTTCTTGGCTGCTGCATTAACATTTAAAATGCTGATTGTAGCACCTTTAAGCAGCAAATGGAGCCAAAGCTTCCTGTGAGAAACAATGAAGCACTATGTTTCAACATCAAGCAAATAAATTATTGTTTGACTCTTTAACACAACAGAATTACAGCGACTACATGTGACAGTAGTTTGCTGTAATGACCATTATGAGTTTTTTCTCCCGTCAGCATGTGAATACAGCATTAAAATGACTGAACCTTCACAGACACGTCGTCACTGAATTTGAATTTCTGCTCGGTGCAGAAATTTTAACCAAAAGTTTAAATCACCATTAAATTACTGTTGTGCTGTTTTCTGACGATAACATGAAACAGTTTTATTTGTTGTTTTTTTTAACATTTTTATTTATTTTTGTTTTTTCTGCTTTCAGTTTATTGGTTAGCAGTGTTATTCAAAAACTACTGACCTGATTTACAGTTACCAGTCAAATAACTGGTTTTTAGTGTTCTGTTTAAGTGTTTCAGGTCTGAGTTGTTCCTAAAGAATGTGTCTCTGCTTGCTGATTGGTGGTTGTAAGACGACTTGAAGGACACGGCTGTGATTATATTGTAAAATGAGGGAACCTGCTGCATCATCTGTTCATGCATTAGCAGACAAACCAGGACATGGCTGTTATGCTAATAACCGCTAATGGTCTCCTGCACGCGCTGTCGTTCATCAGACGTGATTCATAAAAGTGGATGTCCATGGTCTTTGTGTCTGCTGTATCATAAAGTACGACCGGAGAATAAGTTTAAATTATGCAGCAGCAACATGACAAGCAGCCAATAATGAGGCTGGGAACGTCGGCTGGAAACATTTCATCAATTATTAACCAGGAAATATGAACATTTTTGAAACTATTTCTGAGAGTTTGTCATGATTCATGATGTGAGACTCTGCTGACGGTGGAAGGACGTGAATCAGAATTTAACATGCACATTCTGAATGCACAGAAACAAACTGAGGCCAAGCTTTGAATGAAAGCACTTTGGCCCTGAACGTGTTTGCTCTTTTCATATTGAGGCTCATTCTGCAAATTTATCTTCTCTTCAAAAGATTTATGAACAACTCTATAAAGCAGCAATCTGTGTGTGTGTGTGTGAAGTTGCATCTTTTTCTGTATTATCAGCTCTTTAATTTGGGGTTTTTGTGTATGTTTATTATTTTTATTAAATGGGTTGATATGGTTGGACGTTACGCTTGTGAAGTGTCTTGGGGGTGACTTTATGATTTGGTGCTATTTAAATAAATTGAATTGAATTATTGCCATTTTTTTTCTTTTATTATTAGAGTTTATTTTGTTTTTGGTGCTTTGATACCTGGAAACGTCCTATATAACTAGTCATTAAAATTATTATTATTAATATAAAGTGTGTGTGTATGCCGGAAAGTCTGGTGCCGCTGCGGCATGCTGTTCCGGTGTTTGTTGGCTGGTCTCCTCGCCTTTTGAGCAAAGTTATTGCAGATCGGGAGATTTGGAGCCTGACTTAATCATGCACGTGTGACTTTTCATCTGATTGCTCCCGCCAGCTGAAACATGCTGCAGCAGCCGACCCCAAACGAGGCTTAGCTGAAAAGATGTGAGATTGTTTCTGGAGCAGCGTTCCAGTCCTTCTCAGAGACGTGCACGGAGTTTGCACCATCTGGTTTTCAGGACGCACAAAGTGGAACACCAAACGGTGTTTGAAAACATCCAAACTGTGCAGCAGCTGCAGAATTAGCAGCAGGTTTGATCCAGGAAGCTGGCCTCTTTATTAGCGACAAAGAATTGGTCTCATTAAAACACAAACTTAAATTTTGGTGGTTGTTGGGCTGCGGGTGTGGATTTAGGATTCTTGAACCGTCTCATTTACGCCTTATGAGACACGATCAGTTCTGAATAATGATCAGTTTGTCCTGTATCGGTCAGAGAGAGAGAAGAGTTCAGTCTTTTGACCAAGCTTCATGAAAATTAATTATATTAACACCTTTTATCTCCCAAGTTAGAAAAATCAAAGCAAGCAGCACTTTTCCAAACTCCACAGCGTTTGATGATACATCCCCTATTTTAATGTTTTTAAAATGCATTTATTTATTTATTGACATTTAATGACATAAAGTCCTGTGTACCTCCTTTCTGGGACACTTTTCCAGCAGGTATCAATCTTTTTAAGGTTAATCTTCCAATACTTGCTTTGTTTATAATGACGGTGTGGATTTATCTCATTTATATTTAACTGTATGTATGTTTTTTATCCCACATTTGAATTTTGATTTTAATTATATTTACAGTTTCTTTTCTTTTTTTTTATGTTTTTGATGTTTTGTTCCGTGGTGAGCACTTTGAAATTCTTGGACTGAAACTGCTCTCACAAAAATTTCTTCATCTTCATGATCTTCTTCATCTTATTATCTTCATCTTCGTGTTCTTCATCTTGATTTTTATTGTATTCCTCTATCTTCTTGTTCTTCACCTCCATGAAGTTCATCTCAAATTTCATAGACTTCAATATCATCATCTTATTCACCTTCATGTTCTTCATCTCAATTTTTCTTCATCTTATCGTATTCTTCATGATCTTCATCTCCATGAACTTCATCTCACTTTTCATCTTTTTCACCTTCATGTTCTTCCTTATCTTCATCTCAATTTTCATTTTCTTCATGTTGCTGTTCTTTGTCATTTGTCATCTTATTGTTCATCTTCATGTTCTTTCTGACCTCAGTTTTCATCTTATTGTTTGTCATGATTTTCATCTTCATGTTCTTCCTTATCTTCATCTCAGTTTTCATTTCCTTCATGTTGCTGTTCTTTGTCATCTTTCATCTTGTTGTTGTTCATCTTCATGTTCTTTCTGACCTTCTCAGTTTTCATTTTGTTGTCATGATTTTCCATCTTGATGCTTTTCCTTATGTTCATCTCAGTTTTCATATTTTTCATCTTCATGTTCTTTCTGATCTTCATCTCAATTTTCATCTTCTTGTTCTTCATGATTTTCATCTTATTCATCTTCATTACTCTTATTATTTCTATTTTTTGTTTTTTTATTCCAGGTTAAACATTCATTAGTTTTAGAACAATCTTGTAAACAGTCCAATAAAAAGCTGTGAATAAGAACATGGCCTGACGTCTGTCATGTTTCTGCTGTGATCTCTTCGTGTTTGGACATTAGCGAGCCCTTTTAGATTGAACCCCAGGTCACTGTTCTAATTGCATTGATTGACTGACTGATTGATCCTTTGTTTTTCCTCTCCCTGCTGTGCAGACCCAGCTGAATATTCTTCTGGACAAGCTCCGCAGCACGGTCAGTATCTGCCGTCCTGCTGATTTTATGATTTTATGTTCCAGGTCTCACAGCAGCAAAGATCAGCCTTCCTGATCTTTACTGCCGGCTCTCGTGAGACAAAAACTGATTTATCTCCAGGGAGACGCTCGGAGCATCACTTCCTGAGCCGTTGTTAAATATCACGGATGTCATCAAATTCTCAGCCGTGCTTCCTGCTCCCGTGTGCCCTCGGAGTTCTTTTACTGACCCACTCTTCCCTCGTCCTGGTCCAGGGTTCCAGTTTCGTCCGCTGTGTTAAACCCAACCTGAAGATGGTCAGCCACCAGTTTGAAGGCGCTCAGATCCTGTCTCAGCTCCAGTGTTCTGGTCAGTCCAATTTAACGCTCAGTTTTTATTCGTGGCCTGAATCCCGCAGACCAGCCTTCATATTTATTAGAGTCCAGCTTAGTTAAAGTGCCCAGATTTATTTGTTTTGTTTTTTGTTTTTTTTCTCCTCTGCTGTGACACCACTGAGCCACAGGTCACTTGGTACCAGGCGGGTCCAGCAGGAAGTGATGTAGCTGTAATTGTAGAAGAGAATCTAAGTAGAGCCACAACATTTTAAAATTTTTAATACAAGATAAACTGTGAAAACAAACCCGGAATGCCACCATCGTGGTTGCACTGATGACAGGCTGGATTTTTTTTTTTTTTTTTTTTTGGTTGCTTTGGTGGAGGTTTCCACTCTGAATGTCTTTCTAGATTTGTCTTATAAAGGATTTACGCAAAAACTATATAACCGATTATCACAGAAAAGGTAAAAACTTCATTCTCAGTTGTGTTTGTGTTGGCGATCCTCCTGTCCTGTGCGCCAGTAGCATTTCTTGTATATTCGTCCGTGATTTGTTCTGTGAATTGTTCTGTAATTTATGTTTGTAGCATGGCCCAAGCAGAGGGTCACCCCTTTGAGTCTGGTCTGCTTGAGGTTTCTTCCTCAGAGGGAGTTTTTCTTTACCACTGTTGCTCTGGGGGTTGGTAAGGTTAGACCTTACCTGTGAAGCGCTTTGAGGCAACTCTGTTGTGATTTGGCGCTATATAAATGAAAATAAATTGAAATTGAAATTCTGACCTGAAATACAACCTTTTACTGCTCACCTACAGTACCTTCACGGCCCACAAGGGGCTGTGGCCCACACTTAGGTTAAATTGGCGCTTACACTAAAATCACTCCCTTGAGCAAGGCCCTTAATTCCTGACTTTGAATGAATGGATGGATGTGAGGCATCATTGTAAAGCGTGTGAGCATGGGATGGAAGGAACTTCAGAATTTCAGAATTCATTTTGGTGCATGTCTCTGGATTAAAGACATAGAGCGTGGAAATTGTAAATCATTTTATTTACAAACAAACAAAACATATATTTAATTGTTTCATGGGGCCGGAAGTTGAAAGATTCAGTTTTTTGGTTAACTTTGAAAATTGAAATGATTTTTTTGATGCAGTGTGACAGAGATCACGTGCACACAGAGAAGCCAGAGAGGACGAGATCCTCAGAAGGTCAGAGATGAACGCTTCAGTCTGGACCTTCAGTTTGTGTTTTTGAACAGAATCATTCTTGTTTGGTGGGGAAAAAAATCAGGCCCTTTGTTCTGCTACATCAGATATTTTCTTAAACTTTTACATTTTATTATATAATTTTTTTCTTTTGAAGAATCTTAGCCCCTCCTCCCTTTCTTCAGGTCAGGCAGAAAAGAAATTGAGCTTGGGTTTAATATCCTTGGAGATTCCGATTTTGCTTTCATCTGCTCAAACTCGACGACGCCCCGTCCAGATACTGCAGCCTGGAAAGCTCTTTATCAGTTTTATTGGAGAGGGAATTGGAATGTTAAGTTTGGAAAAGACGGGGGGGGTGGTGGTCTGTGTACTGACACAGCACGGCGTGGTCCACGCTGTGATCCACAACTGTCCACACCTCATTCTGCACAGTGATTGATGGCACAAAATGAAAGTGAGTGATGGTTAAAGGAAAGAAACCTTTTTTTTGTGCTTTCATAGCAAAATAATAAACTTAAACCCTTCTCGGATTACAAACACTAATTCTCTCTTTTAAGATCTCCTTTGCAAAATCAGAGTGCTTTATATTAACGTAAAATTAAAAACAACTAATAAATACGTGATGATTATTCATTCATATCCAAATGATAACATTTCATCTTTCCAGATTTATATATATATATGTTTGGATGACAGGAAATGAGGTGTGTGTTTCCTCGCAGCAGTATCATGTCTTACAAGTCAGAAGTGGGATTTAGTCTCCGTTACGTGGCCTCAGGCGAGTCGACGGTGGGAGACGCACACGGGGCTAAAGTGTTGATGCGCTCTGGTTGTTTGGGCGTTGAGGATGAACGTGTTGGATTGTTTTCTTGCAATGATAACGAGGCTGTTGGAAAAGTTGAAGCTGTCACGCATGAATCAGATTTAAATGCTTGCTGGTGCAAGTGTCACGCACGCACAGGTTTTAAGAGTGCGTTACAGATTCACGGCTTCAGATTCGTCAGTTTGCTCGGCCTGGAGCACACCGCGGCGGCGTGATTTAACTGAATCGTCTCCATTTTGGACGCTGACAAACCGCATTGTGTAAAAGGCGTCATGGAAGAAGAAGATGATGATGATGCTCCGAGGTGTCTTAATTAGAAATGCTGCAGGAAATTTGTCTCCCCTTCAAGCTGAACGCCAGTTAGTGGCACCTGTCAGCTGTGAGCGAGATGTGAAAATGACCCCTCTGATAGGTGAGTTTTCAAAGCAACACGAGCTGACTAACCGCGCTTCAAACGGGCCAAATCATCTGTGATCACGGGGTCCCGGATAAACAAAATAATTTCATGTGTCGAGGGAAGCACTTTGGAAAAATCACCACTACATAAACACCGACACGCTGCTCTGACAAAAGAGCAGAACGATATCTGGAGGGCTGGAAAAAGCTGCTAATTATGATGCAATCGAACGTAACCCAGTTTTGTGGCAGCGCTTGTTTCAGCGCCTGCTTTTTATTTTATTTTTTTTATGTGGTGTCTCCTTTTACAGTGATGTCAAAAATATAAATTTAAGTAGTCCTCCAACCTGGTTTTGACCCGTTTCACATATTTTATGAAAATTGTCTCGTTAGTTTGCCAGTTGAGGACTTTATGTGATGTGGTTCAGCAGGGACCAGAGGAATGGCGAGGTGGGACTCGTGCACCATGATTCTTGAGGCTGTGAAACACTCAACACAATCTGGAAATCTTTATGAATTCTTATCTTTTCTCTTTTGTCTGGTTCATATTTGCTGCTCTCCAACATTAACTTATTCAGAGTTAAATAAAGGCCGTTTGAAGGAGTCAAGAATTGTTACGCGGACGTGAAAGTTTTACCCAAAGTAGGTGAAGAATGAGTTTGTGTTCCATCAACATCAACTGATTTGTACGTTGAACGCTTTGGATTGGAATCACAAGACCGGAAGCTTCTTCCCTCCGTGTGGAATAATCAGGATCTAGTTTCTGTCCAACTTAACATGCACCAAAGTTGGATCCCTGCTGTCACGTCATGGTAAGGTGGACCATCGGTACCGTAAAATGCATTTGGCCTACCCAGCCTGGAGATTCTTCTACACCTCTGGGTCTTAAAGATGAGATCTAACCTCTATGACTTGAAGAAATGTCTCCAAGACATCTGTCTGTCCAGGAGTCTTTTAAGCGCAACTTCTCCTAAACTGCCCAGTGAAACCTCACATTGCGTTACATAAAAGAACACATCTTCACGGGGAGGTAACCCTGGTCTGCAAATATTTAGAAGTTGTCTGCTTCAGAAATAAAATGTGCTATTAATTCTGGATGTTGGCGTGTTGAATTCAAATATGACAATAAAATTGGCTCCTGTTTCCAAGATATACAAGGTTTTACATTTTGCATCTACATACACCACAAAAATATAAATGCAACACTTTTGGTTTTGCTCCCATTTTCTATGAGATGAACTCAAAGATCTAAAACTTTTTCCACATACACTATCACCATTTCCCTCAAATATTGTTCACAAACCAGTCTAAATCTGTGATAGTGAGCACTTCTCCTTTGCTGAGATAATCCATCCCACCTCACAGGTGTGCCATATCAAGATGCTGATTAGACACCATGATTAGTGCACAGGTGTGCCTTAGACTGCCCACAATAAAAGGCCACTCTGAAAGGTGCAGTTTTATCACACAGCACAATGCCACAGATGTCGCAAGATTTGAGGGAGTGTGCAATTTGGCATGCTGACAGCAGGAATGTCAACCAGAGCTGTTGCTCGTGTATTGAATGTTCATTTCTCTACCATAAGCCGTCTCCAAAGGCGTTTCAGAGAATTTGGCAGTACATCCAACCAGCCTCACAACCGCAGACCACGTGTAACCACACCAGCCCAGGACCTCCACATCCAGCATGTTCACCTCCAAGATCGTCTGAGACCAGCCACTCAGACAGCTGCTGAAACAATCGGTTTGCATAACCAAAGAATTTCTGCACAAACTGTCAGAAACCGTCTCAGGGAAGCTCATCTGCATGCTCGTCGTCCTCATCGGGGTCTCGACCTGACTCCAGTTCGTCGTCGTAACTGACTTGAGTGGGCAAATGCTCACATTCGCTGGTGTTTGGCACGTTGGAGAGGTGTTCTCTTCACGGATGAATCCCGGTTCACACTGTTCAGGGCAGATGGCAGACAGCGTGTGTGGCGTCGTGTGGGTGAGCGGTTTTCTGATGTCAATGTTGTGGATCGAGTGGCCCATGGTGGCGGTGGGGTTATGGTATGGGCAGGTGTCTGTTATGGACAAAGAACACAGGTGCATTTTATTGATGGCATTTTGAATGCACAGAGATACCGTGACGAGATCCTGAGGCCCATTGTTGTGCCATACATCCAAGAACATCACCTCATGTTGCAGCAGGATAATGCACAGCCCCATGTTGCAAGGATCTGTACACAATTCTTGGAAGCTGAAAATGTCCCAGTTCTTGCATGGCCGGCATACTCACCGGACATGTCACCCATTGAGCATGTTTGGGATGTTCTGGACTGGCGTATACGACAGCGTGTACCAGTTCCTGCCAATATCCAGCAATTTCGCACAGCCATTGAAGAGGAGTGGACCAACATTCCACAGGCCACAATTGACAACCTGATCAACTCTATGCGAAGGAGATGTGTTGCACTGCATGAGGCAAATGGTGGTCACACCAGATACTGACTGGTATCCCCCCCCAATAAAACAAAACTGCACCTTTCAGAGTGGCCTTTTATTGTGGGCAGTCTAAGGCACACCTGTGCACTAATCATGGTGTCTAATCAGCATCTTGATATGGCACACCTGTGAGGTGGGATGGATTATCTCAGCAAAGGAGAAGTGTTCACTATCACAGATTTAGACTGGTTTGTGAACAATATTTGAGGGAAATGGTGATATTGTGTATGTGGAAAAAGTTTTAGATCTTTGAGTTCATCTCATACAAAATGGGAGCAAAACCAAAAGTGTTGCGTTTATATTTTTGTTGAGTGTAATTATATTGTGTTAACAGTAGAGTTTTCATGAAAACTCATAAACACAGGTCTTTTTTTTATGTTTCTCTGACTGTTTATATAATTTTTTTACCTGTTCTCTTTTTGTAACACTTTAAAATCAGAAAAAGGTTTATATATTAATCCTTAGTAGCACAGTAGTAACATTTCTTAAAACTACGGCCAATCAACATTTTCAAACATTTTCATTCTCAGTGGCCCAAAAATAGTAAAGTTTGAGTATCTTACTTTTCAGAAGCATTTTGGCTGTAGAACAGTGTAATTGGACTGTTTGCGTTTATTTCATTCAAATGATACTGATCTAGTTAACGCAACTCCTCCTAAACCACTTTATGGATTTCAGTTAAACATTCCACATTGAAAGCACACCACATGAAGATGTGCATGTGGGGAAAATAATTCTGGTCTGACATCTTCAAGGAGACAGATTTGTAACTTTGTTTTTTACATGCATCTTGAAGAGGAAAACGACGTAGAAGTTGCATTTATTTTTGAAACGTGTATTTCACAATAAATGAAAATCTTTGTAACAATCTGGAGAGACTGTTCAGTCGCACACTAGCCTAAAGAACACCCTTTTTTATATTATTATATTTATGGAAATACTAGAGGAGTGGGGTACAATTAGTTATACCTAACAGCTAACGTTAGCTTATCTAGCCGGCTGTAACACCGTTTATCGTAGCTTACAAAATAACTGGTTCTTTTCTGTTTGATAACCCACATTAATTCATACTTTTGTCCACATTTATCTTTATATGTATTTGTTAATACCGTTATTGTAGGTTTAACTACACTATTGTACTTTATACACTAATTACCGTTTTTGTTTATCTTATTAGCTTGCTAGGTACCATTGGCTTATTAACGGCTAACTTAGTTTTTCTAACTAGAACTAGCTTATTTTCGTTATTTACAGTTTTATTTTACGTTGTAGATTTTTAATGATTCATCAGTTTGTGTTTGTTTTAAAGATATCAACATAGTACCATAGTTCTTAGGTTTCCATTTGACAGCATATAGATTATGCTTTTTATTTTCCTATAGTATACTAACAGAGTTACTTTAGATAGATAACAATACACATTACATCATAGCTTCTGATGTCTTACCTTTCTTATGTCTTATTATTTATTATTATACGAGTATATACTTTTTTTCTTGAGCCACTTGGGTGGGTAGGGAGAGTTCCCATGGGTTAAAAAAGCTTTTCAACCTACCATCTCTGGTTCTCAAGACCAGGCACCTAAGTGGCTCTACTCTACTCTTTTCTACTCTTCTGTTTTACTCTTCCTTTTTAGATATTTAGATATACCTTAGTATACTGGCATAGTTCCAGCTTAGAATTGGAATATAATATATAAGATACACCTTACTGAATTTTCATAGAGTACATTTCTTTAATGTTTTGTTTCTTGTTTCCACTATTGTGAAAATGTACCAAAATGTGATTTTGGGTGTCCTGTTACACACTGTTTTTTTGGTATATAAGTCGCTTCACAATATAAATCGCAGGACCTCCCTCCCTGTTTAAATTTTTTTAAATTCTGGCACATTAACGGTGGATTCCTGCTGCTGTTGTCGTCTTTGTAACGGGCGTGTCCCCACCACACTGCTCCTCGTGTTTTTCTTTCTGTAATTAGGTGGGATTACACGCAGAGAGCTGCAGTGATGAATAAAGGCTCTGTGTTCTAATGTTAAATGTTGTGGCTGTTAAGTGGAAGAAGCTGACGTGTAAATCCGGTGTGTGTCTGCAGGTATGGTGTCGGTTCTGGACCTCATGCAGGGTGGTTTCCCCTCCAGAGCTCCATTTCACGAACTCTACAGAATGTACCAGAAGTACATGCCTCCCAAACTCTCACGCCTTGACCCTCGCCTCTTCTGCAAGGTCAGTCCTCGGAGCCTCTTCTTCAGGCTCTGGCTGTTTTTGTTTGAACCGCGCCGTGCGGCCGCATGTCCACGCATCCGCTCTTATCGATGGCCGCTGTGGTTTTCTTGCAGGCTTTGTTCAAAGCCCTCGGTCTCAACGAGCACGACTACAAGTTTGGCCTGACACGAGTGTTTTTCCGGCCGGGGAAGGTGAGATGTTGGTAAAGCTCACGTTTAGGTGTTGCTCTTTCAGAGGAAGACGATGGATCCAGAGGAAAGCAGCACATTAGTGATCTTGTCTGCTGCGATGAGGTTAGAGGAGGTTTTGGAGCAAACCAGCAGATGGAGGTTTTTATTCCTCGATAAGATGAATTATTCATGAGTTTTGTTGGACATGTGCATCCTGTGGGGTCTTTGTGAAAATGAATGCATTTGTTGTGGAGGTCCTCAGGACACGGGGTTGAGGGCGAATGGAAACTCTGGCATCATATGTTTAGCTCAGAGAAATAAATGAATACTAATATTCTGTGGGCTCAACTTTCATTACTCTTCACCTCCCTGTGGACGCTCCAGGCATTTGTTCGAGAGGGAAAGGTGCCCTCCATGAAACCCACAACATCATTTAACAGATGTAAATAATTGTTTTAATCTGCAGTTTTATCCATATTTCATATGTTGGAGTGTGGAGTTCTCTGTGAACCCGTGTGTGTGTTTAGGAGGTCTGTTTCCTGTCATTAATAAAGCCTGAAGCACTTGTTGTTTTTGTCACTGTGCAGTTTGCAGAGTTTGACCAGATTATGAAGTCGGACCCGGACCACCTGGCAGAGCTGGTGAAGAAGGTCAACAAATGGCTCATCCACAGTCGCTGGAAGAAGGTCCAGTGGTGCGCTCTGTCTGTCATCAAATGTAAGTAGAAGTGAGGATTTCTGCCGACACGGCGCCCTCAGCTTCAACCACCGTGTTAAAGGACAAGTATCATGGACAGAGTTATTACAATCTGGTGAACTTTGATGCATCTACACACGAGCTAACAGCTGAAGTCGGCACGCGCAGGGAGAAACATGATGCCCAATATGTCATCAAATATGGGACAGAATGTAGAACAGAACAGGGAAGTAAAACTGTGGCTGTGCTGTGAAACTGCAAACTCAAAAATCTTTTCCAAACCTTTTGTAGCACGTGTTTGCTGCAGTTCTGTAGTTTGCATGCAAATGAACAGTTTGGCGTGATGCCACCTGCTGGAAGGTGCAGGAATGTGCACCTATCAAAGTATAAATTTAATACTTAAAGGCTACAATCAATGCAGAGTATTTTTTAAAGCATCTATTTATTCTTATGTACTATTATTCCTCAAGATTTTTTTTTTATTTTTTATTTTTTTACCATATGTATTTTTGTGTGCGAGTTGCAGATTATTAATGCTGGATCAATTTATTTGTATGTTTTCGCACAACCACAAATGAAGCTCCCTCATGGGAAAAAGATAATTTGATTGATTTTGATTAGTGAGTCAATACTTGTGATCCAACACGTTAGTTTTTAATCTGCATTGGAAATTTTTAAAACGGCATCAAGTCACATCTGTGTGTGATCGAAGAGAAGAATCCTGAACAGTTCATCGTTCCTTTAAATGTCACTGTGAGCAGTCACAGGCATCACACAGCATCGGCCTCAAACGGTTTATGAAACATTTAAAATCAAACATCTTTTTCACACACTTTAAATCCGTCCACACTAGCAGTAAACGACGGCCCGGCTCGCAAACTGCTCGTTGGCCTAATGAACTCTCTGTCACGTGAGCGTGAGATGAATCTGTATTCTCTGAGCGTTCGCAAACACACCCAGGGGCCTCGTGGATGCGGCGCAGTACAACAGCAAAACAAACTGTTGGCGGCGTGTAATCAGTGTTGAGACGAGCTGCTGTTAATAGCGTGGAGCCGCGCTGCTGCTGCGTCTCAGGAGACTTCCCGGAGCCTCCTGTCACCACGTGCACGTCTGCCGCCACTGATCCTCATTGTTCTTTTTTTTATAGCCGTCTGTTTAGATTTTGGTCTTTGTCCCTCGTTCTGATGCTCATTAACTGCCTCGACCACACTGACTGCATGTGATCGTTCTCGCACACTCTTCTCCCCCCCCCCCCAGTCCTCATGAGAGAGAGAGAGAGAGAATGAGGACGCCTCATGGACCCACAGTCCTCTGTCTTCAAGATGAATTTTCTCAGCTCCGCCCTCTTATTTTTGTTTTTCGTAACTACGCCCCGGCTTTTACAATCAAAGATATTACCAAGCTGTTTATGCAAAAGGCGGTGATTTCTCTATTCTAGACTTCACTTATATTTTCACCGAAGCCCCGCCCACAGGCTCGCAGTCTACTCAGGCAATGAAGCCATGAAAAAAAATAAAATTGAATACGCTTCAACAGGCATCAAATCTACTTCCAGCAGTTTTTATTATTTATTTAATGTCTGCTGCAGGTGCAAAAACTGGAGCTGCACCATAACGTGAATAACGTAACTCGCAGGAGGACAGTAAAAGGTGTGGCTTGATCACATCATGATCACGTTTTGGAGGTTATATCTGGAACAGCAAAGGCCGTGCTGAGCCAAACCTCGAAGTAGCGCAAGGATTTGCCACCGTATACTTGTATCAGGAACTTTCATCACAATCCATGAACACCACGTGCTGTTATTATGCACACTTAATTTCAGAAACTCTGCCCCCTGGTGGTCACAGTTACTTATAATGTGCCTGACCTCTAACTTGCATTGACTAGAACTTTGTACTCAGTTTGACTTTGATGTACAAAGTCTTTGTCATGATGTTATGTACAAAAGGCTTCAGAGACTCTGCCCCCTGGTGGTCACGATTGGAATTGAAATGCATCCAAAGTCGAACTTGTCTGAGATCCTAGTGGGGGGGCATATTCACCAAGTTTTTGTAAAGCTAACACCATTAAAACTGACCCGCGCTCACACTGAGTCCAGCAGGTCCTCGACTTGTTCTATCGTCAGCGTCGCAGATTTTAAATAAAGGCAGCGAGTGCACAGTGCACCACTGTTACTGTGAGAGTTATTATTAAAGATGATCCAAAATGCTTCATCCTGATGTGTAAAAGAAAATCAATTTGCATTGAGGTCAGCTGTCCTCATTTCATCAAAAGGTTTCATAAAAACGTGAACAAACCAAACTGATAGAGCTAAAGAAGAAAGAGCATGAGGCGGTATGAAGTGATGGGGGGGTTTGATGGGTTTTTGGAGTCTGGACAGATGACTGAAGAGCAGAAAGTCTTCAGACCTCAAGCTGGACCCAAGAAACATCTACAAAAAGGGCTCAAGGTATGAATGTTTGAGAACCGTCAGAGGTAAAGATTGTTTTCTTTTCTTCTTTCTCTCAGTGAAAAACAAGATCTTGTACCGGACCAGTTCCTGCATCACCATGCAGAAGACGGTCCGAATGTGGCTGTGCAAGAAGAAACACAAACCTCGGTGGGTGTTTTTATCTAGCTCCTTTTTTGTCCTTCACACCTTTTCCCTTGTGTCCTCACCACCTATCCTTGTTCCTTCTTCTGTCCTCTCTTCCCTCCTCTTAGCCTTTCTGTCCTTTCCTTCTTCATTCGTCTCCATCTTGCAACCGCCTCTCCGTACTTCCACCAGGTCTTCTGTCTTTTATCGGTGGCCTTGTGTTCATTATCTGCCACTTTCACAGTTCAGCAGTGACGTACGCACACACATTACCATGAGAACGGTCACCAGGCGACGCGTGCAGCTCTCCTCACTGCCGCCAATATTTCACGATAATCTGCAGACACTGGGGGGGTGGGGGGGAGCAGTCATGTGTGAATGTTGTTCCTCTGCAGGGGGCTTTTGGTGTGATCTGGGTTTTACTATGTGTGATGGAAGGTGTGGCTACTGGACATGGGTGGAGCATGAATGTGGGGGCGGAGCTTATGCAGTGACTGAACTTTATTTGAACATACTGGGCTCTAAAACATGAAATAAGTAAATGAGCATAAGTGAAAATAAACCAAAGCTACAGCGCCCTTCAGAGGAAGTCCAATGATTAGTGACAACCCGCCAAAATAAAATCATCATCTCATTAATGGATTAAAACACATCTGTCAATTGTGATTCACTCGATGAAAGTTAAAATTGTCCATTTGAGAGCCACAATGTGACTGTAATTATTGTATTAACAGTTTAAATAATTACAAGAAAACAAGTTGCGACTTACATTCATTTTTTTTCCTCTTCACAATGCATTTTTGTTTTTTTGTTTTTTTTGACTGGTGCGACTTTTGTACTCTGAAAAATAGAGTTATTGATGTCTTAGTGTCTGTTAAAGGGACTGGAATAGCAGAGGTTTGTTGTCCATGTTTTTAAGTGCTGACTGCCAGGAAAATGTTAATTTGAGCTTTTGCTTGAATACATTTTGACTGAAATAAAATGAATGAATAAAATGCTTTCTACTTGTAAATGACATATTCTACTCCAATCTCATCATGTCATTGCATTAATTTTGACTTTTCATGGACTGCTCTTCAAAGTGAAGCCTGACATCTTCAGGGATTTTCTGGATTTAGCATCATTTCCTATGGCTGGAATGAATTCCTCATACACAAAAAACCTCACGCGGTTTAATTTCACAAACTGTTTTGTGTTCCAGGATCGACGGGTTAGTCAAAGTGCGGAACCTGAAGACGAGAATGGACAGATTCAACGAGGTGGTGACCGGACTGAAGGAGGGCAAAAAGGAGATGAGCCGGCAGATCAAGGAGCTGGAAGCCGCCATCGACGCTCTGATGCACAAAATCAAGGTTCAGTTTGTTGTATTTTCTTCACTGATAGTATTATTATTATTATTATTATATGAGGCCTGGTCAAAAAAAAACAGCATATCATCATTGTGAGAAATGTGACATTTAGAAGGTGAAGAGCAGTCGGTGTCGCGTGTTCGGGCTTCATGTTTTTATCCTTTTTACTTTCAGCAGACAGGTTTGATCAGGAAAACATGATCAGCAGCAACACTGTGAAGAGGCTGAGTCTCAATTACAGACTCTAAAATCTGAGAGCAGATTTGCAGAAAATGTAACTGTTCTGTTTAAAAATGCTTAACGTGTTGGTGTTGGAGTGACCTCCTCCTGATCCTCCTCTCTGTCCTTGGACAGAATGTTTGTCCGTCTTGTAACCAGCGTTGGACGAGTGTCTCGTCCACAAGGAGTCTGTAAATCTTAGCTGGATCACGCCACAGAAACCAGAGATCATCTCCAGTCTGACAGGCCCCATATATCCCAAAATCACAGGAACGTCTCAGTGGGCTTCACACACTCCAGTGTTGTCCGTCCTTGGTCCACAAAAAGTACTTCCCAGAGGCAGGGATGCGCAAAGCCTTGACATTTCATCATTCTGGCCACAGTGGCTCCTGTGGGAACCAGCAGAGAACAGAATTCCAGTCAGAGAGTTCATAAAAACAACAGTGATGGAGCACTTTTGATGGTCACTGGCTGATAAAACATCCTGAATGGATGGATCATGTTCATAAACCTTTAGGGTGGATCCAGAGAAAGAGGAGGAGCTTCCTGGAAGTGGATTCTCTGACAGACAGATGAGGATGCTCAAAGGCTCGAGCTTGTCGGTTCACATCTGGAGATGTTCCTACGTGTTTTGTCGAAAGCTGAGTGTTACTTCTGGTCGTATGGTTTAACCGTTAGATCCCCCTCTGGGTAGCACGGCTGAGTCTGGATTCATAGTGACCAGGGAGTCCCTGTGGCTCATCCTGATGGTTCCTGCAGCCTCCTCCAAGCAGAGGGTCAGATCTTGTAGTTATTTGTGCCTGGTTACAATCAGGTCATAATCACCTGAGAAGAAGAATTTACAGCTACGACGTCTGCTGACGGAAACGGCCGAATCAGATCCATCAAGAACCCCTTGTGTGGTTCTCTCCAGGAAGGGAAAGAGGAGCCGGGACATTATTAAAAAGTTATGTTTGAAGATATTCTCTGTGACTCAACAGGATTTTCAGAAACATTTTTCAGTTTTTTGTTCCGGTAGCTGCTTGAGACATTTTGGAAATTTTAGAATAATTTTGCAAAAATTGATAAAATGTAAAAAAAGAAACTTAAACCCATTTTCAAAACATCTTGGTGGAAACAACTGGTCTGACCTGGAAGAGATACACTGAGGCATATTAAGACAAAGAGGCAGAGTCTGTCTATCTGTCTGTCAGTGGCAGATGCGCTTTAATGAGTGCACTTCTAGTTTGTCACTCATTGAGTCTCATCAGTGTAGACTATGAAAAATTATTTAATTAACAACAAAACTAAATTGTTTTATTAAAGTTTTTTGCTTGGATATGAGCAAACACCATGAAGTCAGAATAAATGTAAAGTGCGTTACACGCTGTGCAGTACGTGCAAAAGCATGTGGTCTCGATACAGATTTAAAGGTTTGCACGTTATGTCCAGAAACTATTAAAACCTGATAAAACATGAAGTTTCCTATTTACTATCATGTTATGTTTTCGGTGTGTTACTATCATTTATCTTACCGCTTTGTTTATTACGTTAATAGCTGAAGATTGTTTTTGTGCATCTCAGAGCACCGTCATGTCGCGGCTCGATATCGACCACGAGTACCAGGCCCTGGTGACCCGGTCAGAGCAGCTCCTGACCGCCTTACAGAACAAAAAGAAGGAGGAGGAGGAGAGGGAGCGACTGCGGCGGATCCAGGAGGAGATGGAGAGGGAGAGGAAGAGGAGAGAGGAGGAGGAGCAGCGCCGCAAGCAGGAGGAAGAGGAGAGACGACTGTAAGTGGGAGGGGCTTAAATGAGGCTCAGAGGGAATTTTTTTTTTTCCAGTGTGCAAATCAAGATGTAAAAGGCTCTTTAAAAAAAAAAGCTGTGTTCAACAACAAACCAAGTTCAACTCGAGTAATTCTGACAGCAAATGATATAGGTGAGTGAGTGAGTGAGTGACTCCATCCTAGCCAGCTTGTGTAGACAATAACTCAATAACAGCAAATTCTGTCACGTTTAACTCACCACATTGTAAACGGCACATAATCAGGATGAAGTGATTCATTTGTGGTAAAGTTTGATGCACTTTATTAATCCCAAAAGCAACTTTGTTGTGCTCACGTAGACATACCTGCCACCTGCCGGATGGTGATTGGCTGATGGATGGATTATGGAAAATTCCACACAGCTGTGGTACCTGCATTTCACCGTCGTGCTGACCATAGAGCAGAGGAACCAAAAGCAGCTGTCGTGTTTGCAGGAAAGGAACAAAGCATCCAACGTGTCCTTGTGGTTTGCACATTAACTTCCATTCACTGACCGTTATCGGCGTCGCTGAGTGCCACCAGCACAATGAAGCCGTTTGGATCAGCCATACTTTTTCATATGTGTGAGACGGTTTTAAAGTCAGCGCTCTGCACACAGTTCAGAAACGGGTTTGCATTGCAGAGAAAAACAAAGCAGCAGTGAAAAGCCAACACAGATTATCGGGTAATTCAGTCCTCAGTAACCACGGTAACAGACCCCCGAGCAGCGTTCATGTCTTCAGCTACGATTGAAGCCAACGTGCTTCAGTGTCAAAGCGTCAGTCCTGAGTTCTTCATTCACACATTTTTAAAGGGCTGGGGGGGGTAGAATGGAATATGATTTAAAGCTACAGTGTGCAGGATTTATGGGCGTTTATTAGCATAAATGGAATATAGCATTCATAACCACCTGTTATTTAGCGTGTAATTACCTGTAACAATGAATCGATGTGTTTTCTTAAGCTTAGAATGCTGTTCATATCTACACAAGAGCCGGCCCCCTCATGGATGCCGCCATGTCGATAGTAGCCCAAAAGGGAAATACTCTTTCACATTTCGCAGTCTGCAACCTCACCATTAAATGGCACTAAATCTGACATACTGTCACTTTAAAGTGAGTTCTAGTCATGCTTGGAAGGTGCAACTTCCTGGTGGACAGGCGGCGCCATAAACTGTCCACACACAATGCAGACCTCTTGCGGATTGTGCATTTAGCTGGTAATGTGACATTAGCGGCGAGGTCGTCATTGGCTGTTAGCCAATCATCACTCAGAATAATTTGTTAGAATTTTTTGCATCCTGCTGAGATCAGACGGCGAGACGTCTGCCGGAATTTTTCCTCTTCTTTACACTGTTCATTTGAAGAGCTTGTTTTTTGGTTGGTGTGTGTGTGTGTGTGTGTGTGTGTGTGTGTGTGTGTGTGTGTGTGTGTGTGTGTGTGTTTTCTCTCTTCCCTTTCTTAAGGTTAGTTTTTGTATTCAACCACACACAACAGTTGCACAGAAAATTAAATTTCCTTCCGTGATTCTGGCGTGTGTATTCTCCTCACAGGTTTGACCCGGCGAATCGTAGTGGGATGAAAAGTATTTTAGGAGGACTGATGGGGCCGTCGTGTTCGTCACAAACCGCTGCCTGCTAATATAAGACATTAGAGGCAACAGCCCGCATTTTACGGCCCATTTTATCTTTTTTTATTTTCCTCCTCGGGCAAGATGTGAGCTGCCGAGATTCACCTGAAGGTCAGCCGGAAGGTCGTCATCATGAAAACAGGAGTGTATTTACACTCGTCGATGACCCTGTAATACCCCGTTTGATAGGATTTACCATTTCATCAGAGTGCAAGTTCAGCCTAAATATTATTGTTGGGGAGTCTGCAAGCCACCTTTCAATCAGTGTGTCCTCTGATGCTTCAGGTTTCTCAGTGTGAGAGGAAAAAAGCAGATTTTATGTCTGTTTTAAATGTAAAGTCATCTCTTGAATAACCCTCAACAACTAAATGACCACAAAGAGCGAGTTTAAGGTGGTTTTGTTTTTCAGGGGAGCGTCATGTTTTACTTTAACACTCGTCTGGAGGTTTCATCTGGTTTTAGTGCTCGGACAGTTTGGCAGAACTAAAATAAAAACGTCTTGCTGTCTCATGCCATCGTGAATATCTCCAGTCCCAATTTAAGGTAGTCGTGCACTTTCATCACTGTCGAAAGTGTTCATTTGTTGATGTGCACAAATGAATTAAAACAGCATAGAATTGTATGTCAGGTGCACAAATTACTAAATGTGTGCACATTGATTTATGTCATCTGCAAAGAGTAGCGTTTGGAAAACCTGATGTCTAAGTTTTATCTCAGGACACTCAGGTAGGGGGGTACTTGGGCAACATCCACACTCCTTAGATTGGACGAAAATGTTCTGAAAAGCAGTTTATTGGTATTAAATTGTGGGTCATGAAGAGTTGGTCACAAATAGAAAGCTGGTTAAGGTTGTGTTCCCCCTTTGTTGGTTTTTAATCGAGCACACAGTGTTGAAGTTAAGTCGATAATACAGGACGCCGGCGTCTTTGGGAGTGGCGGCGGTCTGGTGTTCCACAGGGGTTTTGGTTTCCACCGTACAGTAGACTTTGATGGACTTCCATAATTTAACGTAATAAAAATTATATTTGAATGAATTCTGCGGCTAAATCGTAGATACAGCAGAGGTTTGACTCTAAACGTTAGTCAGGATCCTTTAGAGTGACTCTCTACTTTTACCCCCTTTGTCTCTTTTTAAAAATTTTACTCCATTTTTGACTCTTGATAAAACAGAAATTTATTCAATTGTCAGTATTTAAAATGGTTGCCTCTTTTTCCACAGGAAAGCGGAGATAGAGCTGAAGAGGAAGCAGGAAGAAGAGGAGAGGAAGAAGAGAGAGGAGGAAGAGAGGAGAATTCAGGTGAGTATTGTTTTTTGTTTTTGTTTTTTTTCCCCTCGATATTTGCTGGAGGGTTTTTTTTCTTGCTGGTCCGCTCTGAGACGCTGCAGGTTTACATGCTGGTTTTATTCATGCACACTTTAAAAAATCTGATCTGTTGTATATAAATTTCCTTGTCGTGACTGCAGCTCGACGGCGGAAACATCCTCAGCATATTCCTGCTCAGGTTTATAGAGGTGGAATTTTTATTGGAAATGATAAAATTATTCTTTTTAAAATGCTGTTCTGTTGTAAAACTACATGCACAGTCTGAACCCTCTACATGAGTTTGACCTTCATAGATACAAAATAACTTCAGAGACTTTGATCACATGTAACCACTCACATATCAAAGGAAGCTGAGCTTTAGGGATCTGCTTTTAGTTGTCTTTTTAAAATTCTTGCTCTTTAAGTTCTTTAACATTAGAAGACAGGGCATTATGTTCTTTCCTTATGATATCACAAAGGAGACACTGAGGTCAAAGGCAGGTGTTAGTTGGAGCTCTGCACTCTAACAGGTGCCCTTTGGTTTTCAGTTTTCGTTTACTTTGAAACGCTGTCGCCTCTCAAGCTTCCAGCGATGTTTCACCTGACTGCAGCAGAATGATGGTGACTTTGGAGAGGTGGGGATGAACCGGCTGTCTGCCTGGGTGGTTGCCATCCAGGACCTCAGACCATTTGGTGGCTGATCTTGCAGTGCGGCGTCGGCGCTTCCTCCCCAACATCACCTGACATGAGGTGTTTTGTGCGATTCTGTACTTTAGCGTTTGACTCATTCGCTGACTTGAACCCGACTTTGGGTCTTTATGCGCACGGTGTTGGGATGGTTCTTCTGCTCCGTTTTGAAGTTAATTATTGCCTTAAACTTGTCGCTGCTGTAGTTGTGGGCGTTTTTGCTGTGTGAACTGTCCAGATTATGCCCCGCCTCTTGTCCTGTAAGCCCCACCCTCACAGGATAAGCAGGTGGAGATGATGGATGCATCAGACTGGCTGTCATACAAATGTGTGTTTGTGTGACACAGAGAGGATTTTAAAGGGTTTTATTTGTCATCATGTGTGTGTGTCTGACCCATCTGTTGCCATAGCAACCCATCTCTGCAGTTCCCCTGGACGTTGGACTGGATCAAGCGTGAATTTGAGGCGGTTGTTCATACTGAAGCCACTGGCCTGGAGCCGTGGGAAGGGTTGCCCACAGATCTGGTCCAGTTCGCTGCCTCAGAGCTGCTTAAATATTAGTGACTCCCGCCGCCGCCTGAATGAGGGGACAAGAGTTGCACCCCAAAATGTCTGTGCATTCATTCTGTCTGCGATCCACAATAACTATGTGGAAGTGATGTCGTGAATAGCGGGCGAATGCTTCAAACGGCTTGCTTCCTTTCCCTGTGGACGGTGCCGAGCGTTTTCAGAATGAAGCACGGCGTCCAGGAGACGCCGTCAGTTCTGTTTTTTTTGTGTTATTGGCGTTACAACAGGACTGCTGCAAATTGCTTCTGGCTTCCATGCAAATGAGATTCAGAGTGTTTCTGTGTGGATATTTTCACACGGACGGAGATCAGAAGTTACCGTTTGCAGGGTCGGTGGCGGCGGCAAAACAAACCGTGAGTTTTCAAAAAAGAAACTTCTCCCTCACTCAGATCACAGCTCTCGTTCCTCCAGAAGACAAATGATTGTTCTCCTGTGATGTTCCTCCAACTCCACAGAGGAAGAATCTGGATTCACAGAAACTGGAGATCTGCAAAACAAATCTGTTTGATGAATATGGAATTTAAACAGTTGATTGAAAGACACAGAAATTATTCACTGATTATTTCAAATCATCGCTTATTTCATGCATGTTGAGTCTCCTGGGAATTAGAAAATTATGCAATGTTTTTTTTTTTGTTTTTTTTTTTTGACTGCTGGGTTCATCTTCCAGACGTGTGCAGCCCATACGGTCATTGTTTTGTTCCACCCTGGAATCACTGGGAATTTGAGTTTAACCCAAAGTGTTCAGATTATTGTCTAGTAAAGGCTAATTATATTGATGATAATGACTTGGCTGAGGTTAGGGAAGTGTGGCCCGAGCTGCTTGGTTTGCTGCTACCAAATCCTGGACTTGGATAAGTGGCAGTAAAGGAATGAGTAATGATTAAAATGATGATGAGAAACAAAAGTGACAAAATAATTAGTCATTAGTAACCCCCCCCCCCCCCCCCCCCCCCAAAAAAAAAAATTCAACAGATTCTCTAAAAGAGTTCACCTGGATTTGCCTGTGTGTCAGCCGGTGGAACTCCTTCCTCCTTTAATGAACCGAGCGAGGAGATAAGGTCCACATGCTGGTCAATCAACACCCCGCCCTCCGCCGCCAGCACCTGCTCATGACCTCCCCTGCCTGTGTGAAGGTTATGGAGTCTCTGTGTTTGTTGCTGCTGCATCGATTTGATGATTTCTGCTTTTAAATTATCTCCACCCACCCGACTGACACCTGCAGACATTTACAGCCCGCTGCAGGGACTCGATCCCAGACTGCACTCGCGACTCAGACAACAAGGCTACTTCATCATTCTACAGATCAGCTTTGGTGAACTGTTTGAATCTAAAGTAATTACATGCTTTCATGGAACTTATTTATGGAGCTCGTTCTATAATGTCACATCATTTCATAAAACATCGAGATGCAACCATGAAATAAAACGTCATGAACCAATAAAACAAACAGGCCCCTGTCGTCGTCGTTCCTCTCCTTTTCGTGACCATATTGTCTTATGCTTGTTGCTGACAGAGCCACGCGAACTAGCTTTGGTAGCTAACATGTATCCAGTCTGACATCCCATTTTAAGATGAGCTAGCCTACCTGCTACAGAATGTGTATGCGTATCGTAAAAATATGTTCAAGTACTTAAGTTTTTATTATTGTATAGTAGCAAATGAGCAAACCCGTTGGTTATAATGGCTCACCAAGTTGGTTCGGTTGATAAGATGGAATCAAAACAAGCTTGCTGAGCTTGTGTTTGGGTTTTCTGATAAAATGGGTTCTTTGGGTAATTTTACGCGCCACAGCCGTTGGTTTAGCTCAATAATTTACGTGAAAACAAGGTAATGTTGTGTAATGGACCTACGCTAAGCTTCACGAGGGCATGTGACTGTATTTCACAATTTTGATTCCTCGTGTGACTGTTAGCCGATGTTTTGTTCATACTTCAGCGTGTCAGATGAGTACCGGTGTCTTACACTCTTTCAGGGACGCAGATGCGGTTAGCCTGCAGGTGGCACTGACTGACTGAAATCTTTGTGCTCAGATGGAGATGGAGCTGCAGCTGCAGGCGGAGCGTGAGGAAGAAGCGGCACAGCAGGCCATCCTGGAACAGGAGCGGCGGGACAGGGAGCTGGCACTGAGGATCGCCCAGAGCGAGGCCGAGCTGATCCCTGAGGAGGTGCAGAATGACACAGGCCTGCGCAGGTGAGCGCACAGCCGCGACATTTAGACGTCAAACTCCGAGACCATTTCTGACTCTCAGAAAGCCTCCACTTTGATTTTCAGTTTCTTCTTGACCTTTTGATGATATGAAATCGATGCTGAAGAGCATTGAGAGGAAAGATCATCCTCCCGTGTCAGCAGTGAAGCTGCATGAGGATCGTCTGCAAGAAGAACATTCATTATTAATCGTTAGCAGCAGACTTCATCCGTGCTGCCGCGGCGTGTCTGTGTGTACGGTGCTGTGCAGTCAGCACACGGTGGTGACACGATAGTTGAGTAAAAACCAGCTGACAATCTGCAGAAGTGTTGAGTTTTTCCTGTTCCCAGTCTGATGTTTCTGAGGGACTCAGAATGCCATCAGCATGTCGTTGATGTCTCTCTGTTCTCCAGCTCACTGGGATCGGTCGCTGTGTGTGCTTACACGCTGGTCCATTCATATCAGGACGTTTTGTCCAGTTCTGGAGACGTCACCTAACCTAAGTTCCTGCGGTTGTTGGACACGCTGCAGCGCACAGCGGTTAAAACTTTCTCTGGGACTCGTTGCTTTGTGGTAAAGCAGGTTGGAGGAACCAAAAATTGGATCTTGTGTTTGTGTTTAACCAGTTTCTTCTGTTTTCTTTTTCTTTTCCTCCCAGTAATGGTGTCTCAGTTCCGTCGTCCCCAGAGAGAGCAGCGTAAGACCTGGACGTTTATCCCTTTAATCCCAGTCCCATCTGCCTTCTGACTGTTTAAATCGTAACCAACCCCCCTGCATGCTGTAACAATCTGCCAGATAAGCACCACCCACCTTTTGCTTCTGACATGGCTTCCTAACTTACAGACACGACTTTAATCGGAAACACTTGATGTTATTCAGATTTCATGTAAATTGTCATTATTTTTCAGTTGATTGTGACTCATTATAAATATCTCATTGGGGCCTGTATTTGTCAAACATTTCAGAATTACACAACAATTTTCTAAATAAGGAGACTGGTTTATGTTGAAGGAGGGGTGGGACATCTGTGCAAAAAAACTAAATTTGTTGAGCAAAACTGGGACAAAAATCCACATATCCAAAATGACATGTACACTGAGGCAGTATCTTTTCTGTGGAGTATCTCTTCAAATTTTTTTTCTATTCAAACATCCAAATTAATGGATTTATACGCATTATTTTGTGCTCTAGAATGATTTCACATGCAGAGTATTAAATCACATACAGATAATTTGAGTTATTTGTCCACACAAAGTTGACAGATGTACACAAATTACAAAACAGTAATGTCAGTTAACTATAATACAATAATTATAGTATTAGTAATTTGTGTACACAAATTTAATTTGAGCACAAATTAATAAGAGTATGAATTAGTAATTTGTGTACACAAATTTAATTTTCCTGCACTCATTAGGACACAAATTTGAAATTAAGTAAAAGATGTTAATTAGTTATTTGTGCACACAAAATTTATGCACGTTAACAGTAGTGTGAATTAGTGGTTTGTGCATGCAATTATGTTAATGTGTGCAAATTTATAAGAGTGCGACTTGGGGAATTTGTGCCCAAAACGTAATTTATGTGCACACATTAATAAGAAGGTGACTTAATAATTTGTGCACACTAATTTGAAAATTTATGTGCGCAGATTAATCGGGAAAGGTGGTGATGAGTAATTTGTGTGTACAGATTTGTTGTTCTTCTGCACCTGATGCTTTGATGCACCATGTAGGAAAGATGCCACGCATGCTTGGTTTCCTGCCAGGGCGTGGCCGTGCAAATGTTCAGGTCAGAATGCGACAAAGTTAAAACCGACATCAGGATTACTTGAATATATTTTGCCTTCATGAGGGACTAAACAATCTACTGATGCCTAAATACTCAATGAAATGTGTTCATAAAGTTTACTTCCAAAACGCTGGAGCCAAGAAAAAGATTGTTGCTTTTAGTCTCACTTCAGTGCAAAGCTTCCGTTTTAGCAGTTTGGTCAGTACAGGCCCTGACCTCCAATCAGTTTAGAACACCTGATGAGTCAGAGGGGAGAGGAATCGCCTCATCCTCACTTGATTGCTTTGTTATATTGTGCAGTATGTTACAGTTGTGGTGCTTCTCATAATCCCATAATCCTCTGTTTACAGTGCCGCTGGAACCACAAAGCACAAGAGCTTGACCATGTAGGTTCCCTCCCCATGCCAGCTCACAACACACGTTTGAGACACGGTGTGATGCCAGATGTAGATTTGCAGCACTTGTTTTCTTTCTGGGGTCTATTTAGACAGCCTGCATAAATCAGCTGCACTCCGCTGTGGTCTGCAGTGATTTTTCTATCTGTTTTTGCTCGAGAACACCAGCGGTGAGGTGGAGTCAGTTCACTGATGCATCCCGGAATGTTAAACTGGGAGGTGTTTTGGTGTGGAAGCGTTGGCTCGGCAGCCTCTGTCGCTCTTCTCTCTGCTCTTAGCCTGAAACAACCCACATGCAAAGTGTGTTTGAAAGTCAGAATTGATGCTTGAGGTTGTGAGTCGGCTGCAGGAGAGCTGCTGGTCACCGTTTTCACACGCTTTGAGGATGCTGAAGTGCTGCACGGTAGCACTTTATTCACCGGGTGCTTAAAAATCCACAGTCCTCTCCTCGTCTAAAATGTTCTTCATCGAACTGTTTATTATGAGAGAAACGACGGGACTGTTGGTGCTACAAAGTGTTAATTCTGTCATCAGTGTAGCTTTAAATCCGAGTGGATGGAGGGATGAACGATGGCTGTAGATACACCAACAGAAGGATGGATAGTGATCTGAGAGAGATGGATAGAGGGATGTATTGATGAGGTGGGAGCAGATGGAAGAATGATGGACAGAAGCAGAGAAGATGTTTTGAGTGATGAGACAAAAGGAGGGAGGGGTGGAGCGACGAGACAGACCAAAGGCGTCGATATTTAAATGATGTCCACTTGACAGACTGAGAGGTGCTGATGGAGAAGGATGGACAGATAGTTGTGTAGATGGGTGGTGGTTTATTTTCCTGACAGTCTTGTGCTTCAGTAAATTTGTCTGTTGAAGTTACTAACTTTTTATATCGAAACCGTCACATTTTAGGGAAGAAATGGCGAAGGAAATGACTGATCTTCTGGCTAGGTGGGTAAAAACAAAAAAACACAACGTTCCTCCAACACAAAACAATCAGTTTCTTAATCTGATGAAAAGATTCAGCTTTTAATTTATTTTACACATGAAAATGCAAAGTGAATCCATGTGAGACAGAAATCTTATTCACACTGTTGATGATTTATTTGATTTTTCATCATCATGAATTTGTCTTTTGTGATCAGCAGGGTTACCCCCCCCCCCCCCCCCCCAAAAAAAAGAAAAATCACTTTTTAAAATGTTAATTATTACCACTGGAATGATCAGTGTTTACGTAGTGAGTCTCGGATGAGGAGGATTGCTTGCATTGAGAGAACATTGGCTATGTTTTGGACACGCCCACATTTCACCCGGGGATGGACTGGTTATCTGCTTGGGTGGTTCCGTCCGGGACCTAAGGCAGTTTAGTCGTGTAGTGGATGTGGCGGTGATGTGATGCACCAGCGCACGCTCCCAGACCTGGCCCGACCTGTGTGTCACGGGAGGGGCGTGGCTAGTGACACATACTGTGGATACATTTTGGCTTCAGTTTTTCGGATGCGTGCTGCGGTCTGGTTTTGGTGCGTACGTGCAGGCTAAAATTAGTCTTTTAGGTCAGAGGTGCTCATATTTTTTACTTTGAAGGGCCATGAAATAAACTTTATGCGTGTTTGTGTCTCCTGCCGTCCAAAGGAGGGACATAGAAATGCTGTCCCTATAACTTTTCATAGATTTGAGACAAGTTTACCAAATTTACAGCAGGGATACGTCCCGAGATGGTCACTGTCAAGTTTGACGATGAGTGACCTTGACCAAATATTGAAGGTCACAAAGCCAAAACTAGTGTCTTCAGAACTCTGCACTCTCCCTGTAACTTCTCATAGATTTTTGAGCTTTACCAACCTTGCAGCAGAGATCGAGTCCATAAAGGTCTCTGTCAAGTCTGATAAGTGACCGTGATAAAATATTGAAGGTCACAGACCCAAAACTAGTGTCTGTGTGTGATTAAGACTGTGCAGTCAATAACTGTCCAAGGATTTCAGACAGGTTCATTAAATTTGCTGCAAACATGTGTCCCTGCAAGGTCTTGGCCGACAGCGACAGGGAACACGAGGCCTTCAGGCCAACATGGAATTTTATAGAAAATTAACGTTCCCAATCTGAAATAAAATTCCCAAATGATAAATACACCACACTTTAATTCGCTTCAGAGCCATTTGTTAATCTGCAGAGAACGTGTCATTGTGATCCAAAAGTGGCCCGCGGGCCATGAATGGGGCAGCCTAGCTTCAGAGCGGTGATCTAAGTGACAGACTTTAATGTGTAGCATCTGCTGTGGTTGTCAGCTTAATGTTGACTTTGGGCGACTTCCCCCGTCATCACGCTGGATGGAGATTGGCGTCACGTCCGTGTCAGCACAAGTCTGAAAAATGTTGGCTGAAGTGATGCCAGACTTCCCTCCTGCTCTCTGTGGCTAATTGGCACTCAGACCTCTGGCACCAACACACCGCTACAGGAAAAAAAAGGAGCCGGTGACAGCAGCGCTCCGCCGCTTAGCACACAGCCAACGCCACCGTGTGCTTCTGGGGAGACGCAGTACAACCATCCAGCCACGAGGTCAGTGTCGCTAATCGCCCAGCAGGGTTAGTGAGCAACAGGAGCCCACCGCTCGAAAGAGGGCAAATCCCGGTCACGGATTAATCAGGTCTGCCACCAGCCGCGGCGCAGAGAAGTGAGTCTTGCAGCTGGAGAGAAGTCGTACACTTTAAACTGTCAAACAGACGTATAGAATTTAACATCGCGAGCTGCCAGTCTACACCAACCCTGCGCCTTCGTCTCACAGTTGGAGTTTGACTTCCTGGCGACTGAAACAGCATGCCTTTTAACAATCAAGCCCGCTCCCGTTCCACTGTAGGAATCTCTCTTTCTAACCGCCATGCTGTCAATCTGATTACACCCCGCCCCCTTTTTCCTCACTTACACCTCAGCATAGTTGCTGACTGAACCTACAGGTGCAGTAACTCTCATATGGGCGGGGCTTACTGTCAGAGGTGAACCGGGGGCTGAAATGTGGCCCCAGTGGGGGGGAAAAGGGTAAAAAAAAAGGGGGGGGGTTTTCAAACCTAAAAGGTTTTCATTGATAACCCAAGACTCGATTACTGATTATTATTATTATTGATTAATGACTGAGACTTGAAGACTTGTCTTTATCCTGACAGTGAGCCTCGCCTACCTGCAACAACGCTGCACAATCCCGCGTCTCCTTGTACATCCTGTTTACCCCGAGTTCGATACAGAGTGAATAACCCCGCCCTCTGAGCTTCTTGTATGTGCCCCGCCTTCAGTCCGTGCTGTTTTATCTGCGATGACGTCTCGTTCGCTTCTTGTCTGTGTCGTGTCTTAGAGGTCCACAGGTCCAGGCTTCCAAAGCTGCTGCTGGAGCCAAGAAGTACGAGTTGAGCAAGTGGAAGTACGCCGAGCTGAGGGACGCCATCAACACCTCATGTGGTGAGTGTCGTGGGTTTTTTTGGGGGGGGGGGATTGGCCTTGCATTTCAAGCTTGAGTTGTGATGTCAAGATCTAATGGATCCATCTAAGACTGGAAGGTGTGGAGTCGATGTTGGAGCAGTGTGAGGTCTGGAGTGTGACTGTGTGTTACAGATGAGCACGTGGTCCAAAAAAAACAAACCCTCTGGTTCTTTGCTCTTGAGTTCTTGGTTGTCTGTTGGGCCTTCAGTCACTCGTACTTTTATTTTGTTTTTGTTAGTTTGGCCCAAATCAGATGCCCCTCCTCCCTGAGTCCGGTCTGCTTGAGGTTTCTTCCGATAATCATAAAAACCAGTTCATCCTGCCTACAGTTACAATGTGCCTGCTCAGGTTACTTCTGTGCAGCACCTTGTAGCAATTTATGCTGCAATGTGGTGCTGCATAAACTAATTTAATCAAATGTTTATCAGAATAATTCATCCTCGAATGTGTCCATCGAGTCGATATGATCCCTTGCCACTTGGTGGCAGTGTATCTCTGAAGAGTGATGAAATTTCCTGAACTAATGAGTTGTAATGTCTTTGTCGTGTTGCCTCCAAGCGTTGCTGCCGCCTCAAATTTGCACTTTGATGTAATATGAAACTCTAACGACCCGAGTAACATTAAATTTTTGAAACGCTTTCATGCACATGGAGGCGAATTAAAGGCAAAGAAGAAAAGAGAACCAAAAACAGAAGAGTTGTTTCTTCTTTTGTTTTTGCTCATATCAAGTTAAACTCGAGGGTTAACCCGCCAGCGAGGACAGCGGGGGTGGAGCCACGGCGCGGCACAAGGCCACATCTGTTTGTTCAGCTGTTTGTTGGCAAACGGGTGTCGGGTGAATAGTCACGTGTCCACGTCTGCGGTCTGTGATGTCTGCAGCGGCAGAGTAAACATGGATGGAAACGCGGCACCGAGCAGTTAAATTGTTTTATTTTTTTAAAGCCAAATGTTCTCGGTGTTCGTCTACTTTTAAAGTATTTTTGTTCACTTGATGTTACTCGAGCACTTAATGTACATTAAGCATCTCTTAGTGCACTTATCTCAGTGTTCCAGCTGTGTGTGTGTGTGTGGGGGGGGTGTCTGCTGCCAAACTGGTGGATAGAATCCGTCTCGATTATCTCGGCTTTATGTAATTATTGTTGCTTCGTTTTCACCGACTTGTGTGAGTTTCTTCCCTTCCAGACATCGAGTTGTTGGCGGCCTGTCGGGAAGAATTCCACCGTCGCCTCAAAGTTTATCACGCCTGGAAGACGAAGAACAAGAAGCGCAACACTGAGGTGGAGCAGCGTGCGCCGAAATCTGTCACGAACTACGGTAAGAAGCAAAAACGCATCATCGCGATCTTCACAGCTACAAAAACGACAGGAAACCTGTCGAAGAGGCGGGCGATATCTTTCAAACACAAAAACGCTCTCTAATTGTTGATTGTAGCCAATTTCATATTTTTATGAGGTAAAAATGCATTTTTATGCACCGTTTGGATCACATCAAAGAATTTTAATTTAATCAAAAATGACAATTTGTCAGATTAAATTTTTCTTCCTGAGTTTGTTTCTCAAATCAACGTGTGGAATGTACGAACTCCTCGGAGGATCCGCCTCCTCGCCGTGTTCTACACCTGATGTTCATACATGAGGAATAAATGGATTCTCGCCTCTCCGCCGGCGTCACCTCATCTCCTCTGTGCCGCACGCAGAGTTGTCATGGCGACAAAGAGCTCTCCTTCAGGGCCATTATGCTTTCAGTTCAGGCTGCTGATTGGTCCACGAGCCCACACACCTGCTTTCATCCTTCATCCTGTCAGCCGTGAGAGAGAATCCTGCAGTCGGACAGACGTGTGATGGAACCCAGACCTCAATGTCATCTTTCACTGCGGCACCACCAACAAAAAGGCAAATGTATAAAAGAATGTTACGTCAGTAATGAAGTACAACACTGCAGCAACCCTTCCAGACAGGAGAAACTCTTCCACTCATTTCCAGAAGATCTGGTCGTCCGTGTGACGGCCTTGGACATGGAGCCGACCCACTGTGGCAGGAAGCCGCCCCGTCGTCTCCACAGTCACATCCTCCACCTCCTCAAGCTTGATGATATAGAGAATCCTGTCTGGATCTTCTCTGGAGGTGCATGATCCACACCGTATTGGTCCACCTCGGGTCTCCGTCCACTTAGACTTGCCTGAAAACCCACCTGCAGGGGGCGTGCTTCCCGATCAGACACCCAAACCACCTTCACTGCACAGCACTTGTAGTCTGTGCTCCTCGTGGGTGTATGAAGTCCTCACGGCGTCGCCCTCGACAGAAAAACCTCTTCAGCCTCTTCCCGTTATGATGTCACAAATCAAAGCTCACAACTACAGGCGAGGCATCAAACCCACCACGATGATCCAAAGCAATTCCCACAGGTCCGCTGACCCTGCTCCAATCCACCTGCTGATCTCATGCGCCACCTGCTGGCGGATCTTGTATTCTGTTTTTAACAGATTTTGTAAAGACTTATTTTTTGGACACGAAATCTCACATTATTATTATTATTATTATTATTAGTCCTTATTAAATCCTCACCAGCACGAATACCCCCCCCCTGCTTTTTTTAACGAGGTGTTTCATAAAACTGTTTATTAGTTTTCCAATAATCTGGCACACAGGATCAGCGTGGAATTAATGACGCCTTTTATTGTTTTTAATGAACACGTTAACGAGATAAAATCAGCTTGAACTGTAATTATTTTATGCATTTCTCTGCTCGTGCACGCAGTGTGTCCAGGATGAACTGACATGTGTGTTGCTGCTGTGTTGCAGTCCCCGCTTGTGTAACGTGGCGTGTTTGCTTTCAGATCGAGTCCCAGCGGTGAGAAAATCATGTAAGTGGTTCCTCTGGTGTGTGGCGCTACTAACGGCCGGCTCATTAACCCGCAGCGTGCCGCCCGTTTGCTTCTTTGGGCTGCAACAGGTTGATGGAAAAAGTTTCTTGGAGGGGAAGGAGGATGGGTTTCCATGGCAACGTGTGTGCGGCACCACAGAGAAGATTTTAATGATTTTTTAATTTTTTTAAGCACAAAGAGACCGTTGCCATTTTCCGGCTTTTGTTGCGGCGCTTAGACAGTTTGATAAAGTCGTTTCTCCGAGCGCCTCAGCATATTCACACTCCCACTTAGGAATTCTCAAATACGAGATAAAGGACAGAAAGTTGTGTTTAGCTGCAAGTGATTACTGTCACTTACTGCAGTTACTGTCGCCTGATGAAAAGAAAACAAAGTCAGAGCTGCACATAGTGAGGAAAAAAATCATTGGACAGCTCTACCTTTATAACACTGGAACAACTTTTTCAAAAAAGTGAGATAAGAACAGGACAAAATATCATTAGGAGCTAACACTGGTTAATGTTTTTAAAGCTGCCGTGTGTATGATTTAACGCTATTCATTAGCCTAAATAGGATGTAGCATTCATTCCAATCTGTTAATTTGTATGTAATTACCAAGAACATTGAGCCGATGTTTTCATAAGTTCAGAATTAATCCTTCATGTCCACATAGGAGAGGGCCCCCTCATGGAGACCACCATGTTGAACCACCATGTTGGTACAGTAGCCCAAACTGGACATAATTACTCTGTGGTTCTCAATTTGTAGCGCAGTTGGAAGACTGAAGAGAAAAAAAAAGTCAGCGGTTGCTCCCCTATGGACTGTCTGCTGGTTGCTAGCACAGGCTAACAGGTTTGAGAACGCCTGTTTTTTTTTTTTTTTTTTTTTTTTTGTGCAGTGGAGGATCGTACATATGGATTATCACAAGAGAGGGCGGGAGCATGAACCCGCGTCAACGAAGACACGAAAACGTGAAGGGAAACAAAATGTTGACCGGTCGATGGCATAATCCAATCTGCAACCTCACCACTACATGGCACCAAATCTGACACACTGTAGCTTTAAAATACATCTTCATGTTGGCACAAATCTGTGCTTTTTTTTTTTTTTTTTAAACAGACTGTTTCACCACATTCCTATAATGGAGGTGGTGCCTGCTTGGCTTGTTTTTTTTGTTTTGTTTTTTTTTACACTGCTGCTTTTTCGGAACATGGTGGGATGTGGAATCATGTGAGGACTTTAGTCTTCTTGTAACTCCAGTTATTTGATGTTGCTTTTATTTATTTTTAGGTGGTGTTAGGGTTTTTTTTTTTTTTTAAGGTGGTGGTCATTTTGTTGGTGACGGTAGAAGATCAACAGTTTTGAAGCTCAGTCTGTGAAGCAGTTTAAAGGTCACATGGAGACGGACGTTTTAAGATGAAAAGACTTATTAAAATGTTTGTGGGTTTTCATCCAGCTGCAGCCTGAGTCCACTCGGCACGTAGAGAAGCTTCCCTCATCTTTATTTTTTTGACTGCTTTGTGGACAGATGAATATGTTTTATATTCTGCTTCTTGTCTTTGATTTATTCATTCAGTCATTTATTTATTTATGCTGCGCTGCCTGAGTCACTGCTGTGGTCCAACATGGACACCAGCTCCTGGATTTAACATTCAAGCTGATCTGGGTGCAGCAGAGCCAGACGACAGGTCTACATGCAGCCTGACCCCATGATTTGATTCATTGTGGAGCTGAAACAGTTACAACCCCTGGCAAAAATTATGGAATCACCAGCCTCGGAGGATGTTCATTCAGTTGTTTAATTTTGTAGAAAAAAGCAGATCACAGACATGACACAAAACTAAAGTCATTTCAAATGGCAACTTTCTGGCTTTAAGAAACACTATAAGAAATCAAGAAAAAAAGATTGTGGCAGTCAGTAACGGTTACTTTTTTAGACCAAGCAGAGGAAAAAAATATGGAATCACCCTGTAAATTTTCATCCCCCAAATTAACACCTGCATCAAATCAGATCTGCTCATTGACATTGACCCTATGTGTCTTTTTACAAGGAATGTTTTTGCAGTTTTTGCTCTATGGCAAGATGCATTATCATCTTGAAAAATGATTTCATCATCCCCAAACATCCTTTCAATTGTCCAAAATATCAACGTAAACTTGTGCATTTATTGATGATGTAATGACAGCCATCTCCCCAGTGCCTTTACCTGACATGCAGCCCCATATCATCAATGACTGTGGAAATTTACATGTTCTCTTCAGGCAGTCATCTTTATAAATCTCATTGGAAAGGCACCAAACAAAAGTTCCAGCATCATCACCTTGCCCAATGCAGATTCGAGATTCATCACTGAATATGACTTTCATCCAGTCATCCACAGTCCACAATTGCTTTTCCTTAGCCCATTGTAACCTTGTTTTTTTCTGTTTAGGTGTTAATGATGCCTTTCGTTTAGCTTTTCTGTATGTAAATCCCATTTCCTTTAGGCGGTTTCTTACAGTTCGGTCACAGACGTTGACTCCAGTTTCCTCCCATTCGTTCCTCATTTGTTTTATTGTACATTTTTCGATTTTTGAGACATATTGCTTTAAGTTTTCTGTCTTGACGCTTTGATGTCTTCCTTGGTCTACCAGTATGTTTGCCTTTAACAACCTTCCCATGTTGTTTGTATTTGGTCCAGACACAGCTGACTGTGAACAACCAACATCTTGTGCAACATTGCGTGATGATTTACTCTCTTTTAAGAGTTTGATAATCCTCTCGTGTTGGAGCCATGATTCATGTCAGTCCACTTGGTGCATCAGCTCTCCAAGGTGTGATCACTCCTTTTTAAATGCCGACTAACGAGCAGATCTGATATGATGCAGGTGTTAGTTTTGGGGATGAAAATTTAGAGGGTGATTCCATAATTTTTTCCTCAGAATTGAGTGATTCCATATTTTTCTCCTCTGCTTGGTCTAAAAAAGTAACCGTTATTGACTGCCATAATCTCTTTTTCTCGATTTCTTATAGTGTTTCTTAAAGCCAGATAGTTGCCATTTGAAATGACTTTAGTTTTGTGTCATGTCTGTGATCTGCTTTTTTTCTACAAAATTAAACAACTGAATGAACATCCTCTGAGGCCGGTGATTCCATAATTTTTACCAGGGGTTGTAATAAACTAATCAAGTGGATATCAGGAATAAGTTTGCTCCCTTAAGTGATTAATTTCAGGCTGCATGTACATGTCGCCGCAAACTCTGGATTTGTTCTTTCAGCAGAGGAAATGTTCTAAACCTTTCTTTGTCCAATCAACAGCCCAACACCACCCAGCCCCGCCCATCCCAGCCCGGCAGTACGAGGTTGCCATGAACCGACAGCAGCGCTACTTCCGTATCCCGTTCATTCGGCCGGGCGAGCAGTACAAAGACACACATAACAAGAAGGGCTGGTGGTACGCTCACTTCGACGGACCCTGGATCGCCCGGCAGATGGAGCTGCATCCCGACAAACATCCGATCCTCCTGGTGGCAGGTGAGAGAGCGCCACGCGACGACGTACACGGGTCTGACAACCATGACCCGCAGAATGACTGTGGGGCCTTACGTCACAACTTCAAAATACAGAGTCGGCTGAGACAGAAGTAACTTCATGATGCGCGATTAGCGCTGTTTAAACTTGAGCTCAGCGTTACTGGACTTTGACTTTGTGACATAACAAACAAACACTTTAACTTTTTTAATGTTGGTTGATAAAATGACTAGACTTTGATAGAAGATCAAAAAATATCTGAATGATCTCATCGTGTATCATTTCGGGAAAGGTGTTTTTTTTTTTTTTTGATGGATGCTGATGCTATCTCCATGTTTATCTGGACCACCAACAAGTTCGCCCCCTTGTGGTCATCTTTCTAAATTACTGGTCCAGCCTCCTTCAAACAGATTTATTCTGACAATCATTTAAAGTTACAGTGAGCTCAGTTTCTAATCCTGATTTTTGATCATCAACTCTGTGTCTTCTCTGATTGGCTGCCTGAAAAATACCGTGGTGAGTGATGACAGAATTTATAAACACTGAGTGCTCGGATGATGTCATCTTACTTGAACATCATGTCTTTGATATGATACTGTAAACAACTACCTCACGGTCCTTTTCCAGCCCCCGGACCTCATGTTTCAGACCCTGGACTTGCAGGTTTATAGTCCCTGGATGATGAATGTTTGTGAGCACTGCGTTTATGAAGTTGTGTGTGCAGTGGGAAAATGTGGTTGTTAATCTTTAATAAACAAAAGGGCTGTGGCGTTCAGTGGACAGGCGGGGTGTGTGTGTGTAAGTGCCTCAAAGAACCTGCGGAACACATTGCGGCGCTCGTTACCGCCCGTAAAGCTGCAGATTGTGTTTCCACGAGTCGGCGTTCATTGTTGTCATTATTCAGGATGGAATCAGACATCCAGCAAATCATCTGTGCAAAGATGCGTGACGCGATCGCAGCAGATGTGACGTTCACTTTAATTACAAACTGGAGCCAAGTGAGCAAAAACCAAACAGCGGGGAAGTTACCAGGAAATTAAGCCCCTCCCACTCCTCACTCAGTGCACTTGCATCATAGATGATGTCATCTATTAAAATGCAAAACTCTTAGGCGCGTTAGTTATGAGTACAGCAAATGGGTGATTTTATTGTCATTAATATGCAAATGTACGCGCACACCTCCCCTAATATCTACTCAGCCCAAAGAAAAAAACTTGTTTCCTAAACAGGAAGTGTTACTGCTGTGGTGCCGATCTGAAAGCTTTGTGTGTTTCTACGCTCAGGGAAGGATGACATGGAGATGTGTGAGCTGAGCCTGGAGGAAACGGGTCTGTCGAGGAAACGGGGAGCAGAGATCCTCCCCCGCCAGTTTGAGGAGATCTGGGAACGCTGCGGCGGGATCCAGTACCTCCGCAGCGCCATCGAGAGCCGGCAGGCGCGGCCCACCTACGCCACAGCCATGCTGCAGAGCATGTTCAAGTGACTGAGACGCGCGATGGCAACCAAAGGGACGGATGCACCAGTTGGGGAGCGCGGACGCTGCACCAACTTCTCACTGACGTTTGGGGTTTGGTTCCTCTTTGGGGAGCGAGGGCTCCGAACCCGATGCAGAAAATCTCAGTACATGATCACATCTGCTAGTTTACCCGGAATTCTGCTCTCCAACATTTTTGCAAGTCTAACTCCGAGGCCTTAACGCTGCTTTAACAGGTTTTCCTTTCTGGGAACACAATGTTTATTCTAAACTTCCTCCCCAACAACAAAATCCTTCCATAATCATGCATCGTTGATTCCACTAAAGTCTCACCACCGCGTTGCAGCGCAAAATCTGCTGTTTACATGTTCGTACAGGGCAAAAAAAAAAAAAAAAAGTTGCACAAAGAGTTCCTGGCAGTCACTGTGAGGCAGCGCTGCAGGAGCGCCAGGTCCATTCCAGATTATTCCTCCATTCCTGATTAGTATTCCTCAACTTTCCAAGAGAATGTAAGTTGATTTCTGTTGATTGCAGCTTGATTTCTTTTCTCTTGTAAATGTGTGACGCCAAGACCAGACACAGCTCCGTGACCAGTTTTTGTTCCGTTTGATGGGGATGTGGACTGACTGTGAATTATGCAACTTCACACAGATCAGTGCTGCAAAAACAACCAACCAACAACAACAAAAAAAAACACCTGCAACAAGTCTCAGTTTAGTCAGAAACATTTGTCTCACCTTGATTTGCCGATGCAGTAATTCCACGGGTTTTACTTCTGTCCACGACGGACTGGTTCCTGCTGCTGGGACTTGGCCCTGAACTGGAATCTTAAAACTACACCAACGTACGTGCTGTGACGTTCCAACTGGAATGAGAACTTTTATTTTGAAAGGACAGTTTGGATTGAGCAGCTCAAATATGCGAGATTAAGAAAAGCAATAAATCACGCAAACAAGACGAGAAGAAGAGCCACGTACGTAATCATTGAGACAATCTGTTGATGTTCCACCTCAGCTTTTCTTGTTTTTAACGTATCTCCACAGCAGAAAGACCATGTGGACCATCCCCCTTTACAAATGGTATTAACGTTCAGAAACAGGCTGAATGATGGCGGTCTGCGTGGGAAACGGTTATGCCTGCTAAAAAAAGAAAACGAATCACAATTCCATCTTAGAAGATCTTAAATGAGGGCGGAGTCATAATCGCATTCCCTGCAGACTCACCACCGTCGTGTTTCTCTTAAAGGGACTAAAGGACTCGTCCCCCGTCTTTGGCTGACCCTGCCCACAAACTCGCAGCTCGTCCTCATCGCTCGCAGACGCTCTTGGTTTTGATGATTCCTGCTCTTGTGGATTTCGCTCAGGAAAATCAAACACTGGATTTAATATCGTGAAGCTCATCTCCCACACGGTCCAAACACCTGAACAGGAATTGATCGGAATAAAACTGCATTGTTTCCATGTCACTGACGTTAATGCCAAATGTAATGCCACACACAGAGCAGTTTATGGAACCAGAATAACGCCCTGTAAATGGGGGAAAAAAAGAAAAAAATATTTGTTCCGATCATTAAAATCGTTCTTCGGGAAACACTGCCTTTTTTCCACTGTCAATTTTCTAACGCTGATCTCGTTAACAAATGAATAAATGCATTTCATGTTTGACTCTGTCACCTTCTGCTCCTTCATTTCTGCCAGAAAAGCAGCCAAACGCTGCGAAGTTCTGCCGATTCTTTTAAGAAAAGAAAACGCAATTTAATTTTCAACAAAATGTATATTTTCAGCTGCAAACACACAAACACCAGCAGGATTTCAAATAAAAAGACAAAAGTACAGTTTTGCATCACAAACAACAAACTGTCTTTTTACAGTAAAGGAGGAAAAGATGTTTCGGTCCAACCAGGTGTTTTCACGAAACGCTCAAACTGCAGCCAAACCAGCGATGACGCGTCTGCTGTTACCCAGGCAACAGATGTCATCACGAAACTGCAACTTCCTCGAGTTAAGATTTTAATTTATTTTTATTAGTAAACCTTCGAATGAAGAAAAACATCTTATTGAGCTTGAACCTCTTTTATTCAAATTAACCCAAATCCAACTCACATTTTTGTTTTATTAAAAAAAAAACTAGGTCAGATTTTTTTTCTTTTGACCTTCCAAAAGGTCAAATTTTGTATTTATCTTATACTACAAATGCAGAAATGATGGCTGACATCAAAGAAACATTGTTTATTCTGTCCAAAAAAAAAAAAAACCTGTAGATCCCCAAAAAATCCCCAAAAAACATTGCTTTATTTCCCTTTTGGAAAATAGAGCATTAGTCAAATTCCTCTTTTTTTTGTCTTGTCCTGGACTTTCATTGTTAAGCAACAAAACTCCACGAGACGATCTGGAAGATTAGCAAAAGGAAAAAAAAAAGTCATGTGACAGGAGTTAGTTTCTGCTGTTAAGGACACAAATTAATTCAGGAAGTTTGTTCTTTTTTTTTACAAACACTTAAAGTTGTTGAGGATAAGTGTCGTGCTGCTTGCAGCTTGGGTTGAGGAGCGTCACGGCGTGTGCGCTGGTGCCACATGTTGCTGCATCCAACACACCACGGAACCGCCTCGGGTCCTGGATGGCAACCACCCAGCCAGACAACTGGTCTATCCCCACCAGTCCAGAGGAACCATGGATCTGCTGCAGCCAGGTGGAATGTGGGCGTGTCCTTGACCTTCTCCTACCGTTCTCCCGGTTCCTCTGTGTTGGATCGTGCGTGGAGAAATGTGGCACATGAACAAAATGTCAGATGACGACAAACCTGTTTAGGATCCTGTGAATTTGGATCAATCACGGCTACGTGCAGTTATTTAAAATATAAACCTTGTCACTAATGCGATTTTACAAAAACATAAAAATGCTAAAGTTAAAGGACACAGGAGCAACATGGAGAAAGTTTAGCTGACTATGGTGGCTCTGAAGATCCAAAATGTGCAAAATCAGAAGAATCTCTCCCCCCCCCGGTTTTCCTTAAAGTCCAGCTGCAGTTGTACAAACTGTGTACCTGTGGAGGATAATGGAGAAATGATTAACAAAACACCATCACTGTTTCTTCTCATGCAGATGTCCATTTGCACTTCAACACGTGTCGCGGTGATCGGTCCGTCCACTGCAGCAGATGCGCAGAGAACAGCTGAGGGTCAATCAATAACCGATCGATTTGAAGCTTCAGTCACCCACTGAGCTCTTCCCCGTGGCAGATGACAGCTGTCCAGCAGCTTACACGTCGTCTGAATGTCTGTTTCCCCCAAAGTGGAGTTTGCTCTCTTCTTTGAAGAATTTGGAATCTTGCGGCTCGTTCTGTTTGCAGCGCCTGTCCAACCCGTTGGATTTTTCAGTGAGTCTCATCTTCCTGCTGTTGTCCTGGAAAAAAGAACCATTAAGTTCACACAGGATGCTGAGAATCACGTGCACTGATTCAGTCCACTGTGCACGCAAGAACTTTGTGGACCCCTCAAAAGGGGCGGGGCCAAGATACAGTTACGCCATGAGGCGGAGCTATATATATATATATATATATATATATCACTGAAGTTTTTCATTCTCCGAAGAACTGACCTGCAAAAATAGGGGTGTGGCATGAAATGGATACCATGATGTGGGCGGATCCTCGAGAGGTGATGCAAGAATTCATAATTTGCAGTTGCTAATGTGGCGTTGGCAGAAAAATGTCAACAAAAACACTCAATTTCTTTTGTCTGATTGATCTCACCGCTGACCTTTTGACATGTGATGGCACGTTGGATTTACACACTCCAGTCTGGCAACCAGTGCTCACCTTTTGTCGTCCTCTGGTGCGTCTTATCCTGAAGTGGTTCTTAATGGGCTGTGAGCGAAGAACCGTCAGCGTATCTATAAAGGAGAGAAGAAAAAGAAAGAAGCAGGCATGAAAGTTAAAGTGCAAACCACAGCAGCTATGAGACGAGGCTCCGCCCACCAACACTTCGCTGCCAGTCTGCGAAGGAGATTGAGATTATCGTGGGAAGATCTGCAAACACTGCAGAACACAGTCTGAACACAAAAACGCAGACGAGAAGCAGAAATTAATCAGAAGGCGGTCAGGTGACGCCGGAGGGGGCGTGTGCTGCACAGCCTTCTGAAAACAGAGTGTCAGTATTTTGGAGGAAGGTCGTGTAAAAACACACCATCTTAATCAAGTCCATCTTATTTCTAGTCAAAATATCTCATCTGAACCTAATGCATGAAAAAAAATCACAAGTAAAATTTTAATAAAATATAAGGAATTGTTTTTACATTAATCATAAAAATCTTGCTAATTGAAAGCTTTGCAAACATCTTGTTTTGAAGCATGTGAGATGAAACAAAATAAAAGATGGAACACCTCCTGGTGATAGTAAAATATAACTCAAAATGACTTCCTATTAATTAATATTAATTCCTATTAATAAAATAAATTCTTAATTCCTTAAGAACCTAATTTAATGCAAAAAAGGAGAAAATTAGCAAAGAAAACCTATTTTGCTCTTTTTAGAAAGTTCCAAACAGCAGCAGCTTAAAAATCTTATTTCATCTCAGCCGTGACTCAAAACAAAATGTTTGAGTCAGTTTTTTAAGCTTTTTAAGATTCATATTCCAAAACTTGTCATCATAACTCAGACATTTTATTTTGTGTTTTTTGCAATTCTGATAATCTACAAATTGCTTTGCGACGTATGTCACAAAATCACAAAAGGAGGCACATCTGTGGTTCAATTCCCTATTAGACAGGAAACTCACTAAATTAAAATGGTTTAACTTTGCTGAAACTTGATTAAAGTGAAACTTTCGGCCTCTGATCTTCCAGTCTTCAGGAGGCGTATATCCGTGTCGACTGTGTTCTTCCTGTTTTTCCATTTTGAAGCACGTTTATTTTCGATTTGGCGCCTTCGGAAGCTGTGAAAACGGTTTATGGTCTGTGTTTTAGCCGCCGGCAGTGATGATCTCAGAATGTCTGAAAGCATTTGATGAAAATACCAACAGCACCTACAAAAATATCTTTGCAAAGGTTCAGATCATGAGAAATTTATGTCAGTCTGTCAGTCAGTCTGTTTGTGATTAACAGTGTATATGTGGCATGATGGAGTTGAATTTGAAACCTGCAGAAGGTTAAAGGTCAGGATGCCAGGGGAGGATAAAAAGCAAAAACCCTCACACACAGCTTGTCTGAATCAGATTTGAAAACTGTTATACTCAGCAGTCTGAAGAGCAAAACCACTTCAATTTAAAGGCGTATAATTGAATTAAAGGTGTATAATTGAGTAAATCATCAGTGTGACCTGGTGATTATTTTGGTTTGACAGCAGTCTTCAATGGATTTTTGAGTAAAAATGCTTCTCATCCCTGCCGGCAACCAACCAACCAAACGACTGACAAGTTGCCAGATTGGTGTCTTGACTGATTATATGTCAGTGACCTGACTGATTTAATATCTGCGTGTTGGAATATTTAAATTACAACCAAACTGGTGGAGAAACAGAGGTGACGTGCAGATTATTTTAATCAGAATCATATCGGAGAAATGAACACAAGTCTAACACTGCAAAAAGTTCAGTGACTGTAAAAATTTACTCCACTGTAAAAAGTGACAGTCAAGAAAAAAAGCAACTTGAATTTTTAGGATTTGTCCGAAAGCAGCACGAGCAAAACACTGGCTTGATAACTAATCTAAAATAACATTAAACTTGGTTATTAAAGGCCATCAATAATATATTGATTTATGATGAATAAAAACGAAAATGATCAAACACAATTAGAGCCCTCAAGGCCACACCCACAAAGCATTTATTTAAATTTTTATTATGTTTCTGTGTACGGTCTCAGTAGTCCAGGTGGTTTCCATAGTAGAGAAGCTTGAATCTTCGACTGGACTGGGCTGCTTGATGCAAGGACGTTTCGCTTCAAATCACAGAAGCTTCCTCAGGTAAAATTTTTGCTCTGGTAGTCTGACTTCTGTCTTGACTCTTGTAGAGAAGAATAAACAGAAGCCACAAAAGCTGGAGTTTTAAACCTAACCAGACCCCTCCTACCGAGAGGCAGACTGCTATAGGCTAGTGACTAAACAATAGCTCTAATTAGCAACTATTGTGCTCTAGTTGACACCGTCCTAAAGACAGGGCAGCTGTCCCTCCTAATGATGGGACGGACGCCTCTCCTGATGGCTCCCTTGACGACTCTCCTGATGACGTGAAGGACTCATTACCATGAACAAAAGACTGAAACTGCTTTGACCTGAGTACCCCATTGTGAACTGGGGACAAAGCGTGTCTCAGACCCCCTCCCCGGTTAAGGCTGGGTTTCACATAGAATGCCTCCTTGACCCCTCTCTCAAACCATTTCTTCTCTCTGGCTAAGATTTTAACTTCCTTGTCCTCAAACATGTGGTTAGTGTCTTTAAGGTGGAGATGAACTGCAGATTGAGGTCCACTGGCGACCTCTCTGCGGTGCTGGTATAGCCTCTTGTGTAAAGGTTGCTTAGTCTCACCTATGTACTGTTCGTTACAGTTTTCCTGACATCTGATAGAATACACTACATTGCTCTGTTTGTAATTAGGGATCCTGTCCTTAGGGTGAACTAATTTCTGTCTCAAGGTGTTAACCGGTTTAAAGTAAACTGGGATTTTGTGCTGTCTGAAGATCCTCTGTAGTTTTTCCCCTACTCCTGCTAAATAAGGGAGAGACACACCTCTTCTTCTTGTCTCCGTCTCCTGTCTATCTGGTCTCTTTGTTCTCTGGGACTTCTGCACTTTGTCCAGGGACTATCGTGGGTATCCACATACTGTGAGGGCTTTCCGGACAGGTTGTTGTTCTTTAGCCCTTCCCTCTGCAGTTGTGGGCACCTGTAGGGCTCTGTGTTGAAGAGTCCTGATCACCCCGAGCTTGTGTTCAAGGGGGTGGTTTGAGCCAAAGAGCAGATATTGGTCAGTGTGAGTTGGTTTTCTGTAAACCCCTGTCTGGAGCTGCCTGTTCTCTCTAATCGTAACATCACAGTCCAAGAAGGCTAAATAGTTGTTTCTGGCATCCTCACGTGTGAAAATGATATTGCAGTCCACCGAGTTGATGTGTTCTGTAAAGTCCTCAACCTCCTGTTGCTTGATTTTAACCCATGTGTCATCGACATATCTGAACCAGTGACTGGGAGGGATGCTCGTGAAAGATGTCAAGGCTGTCTTCTCCACTCGCTCCATGTACAGATCTGTACATGGAGCGAGTGGAGAAGACAGCAACTTGTCTGGAAAGCCCTCACAGTATGTGGGTACCCACGATGGTCCCTGGACAAAGTGCAGAAGTCCCAGAGAACAAAGAGACCCGATAATCCCTGTGGCCAAAACCAAATCCCCCAAGGTCTTCAATGATTTTAGACCTGTGGTTCTTACTTCATTAGTAATGAAGTCTTTTGAAAAATTGATGAAGAATGAACTTCTTTCACAGGTGGAGCATTTACTCGATCCTCTTCAGTTTGCTTATAGGGCTGGTCGATTCGTGGAGGCTGCTACTGCCACCCTCTTAAATTTGGTCCTGAAGCATTTAGAAAGGCCTACGGCACATGCACATCTTCTTTTTTTAGACTTTTCTTTTGCTTTTAACACTATCCAACCACATATTTTAATAAATAAGCTTAAGGATTTTAAACTGGATTTTACTATGGTAGGTTGGATTTTGAACTTTTTAACAGGGGGATCTCAGTGAGTGAGGGTTTCTGATGTTTTATATTCCTCAACAGGCTCACCACAGGGTTGTGTGCTGTCCCCTCTCTTGTATATTTTGTATACAAATGACTGCCGCAGCCACTATAAGAATCGCCATATATTAAAATTTGCAGATGATTCTGTTATAATCAGTCTCCTGCATGGTGATGAAAGGGAACATGGCCCTGTCGTGGCAGATATGGTTCAGTGGTGTGACGACTCATTCTTGTAGCTGAATGTTGTGAAGACAAAAGATATGGTTATTGACTTTTGGAAACGGATGTCTTCACCCAGAACCACCAAGGGCCAACAGGTGGAGCATGTGGACAACTATAAATACTTGGGAACGCTGATTGATAGCAGCTTGAACTTTAATGACAATGCAGACCTGCTGTATAAGAAGGATCAGCAGCATCTGTTTGTCTTCGTAAGTTGTCATGTTTTCAAGTGGACAGGACAATAATGACCGTATTTTATAAATCTTGTGTTGAATCGGTTTTAACTTTTTCGATGATGTGCTGGTACGGAAACCTCAGCATTAAAGCAAGGAAGCCACTTCACAACATTGTAGAATTGTACAGCAAGCTTTTGGGGGCCCAGCAGACCTCACTGTCTGACTTGTTTTCCAGACAGGTGAAGAAGAAGGCTCAGAGAATTTTATCTGATCTGGCCCACCCTCTCCATGGTGAATTTTGTTATTTTCCATCTGGAGCGAGGCTTAGGTTTCCTACAGTGAGGAGTAACAGATATAAGCATTCCTTTGTACCTGTGGCTATCTCTGTTCTGAATGCTGACCAGAGGAGAGAAGCAGGTACTTAGGGTTGATGGCAAATCGTGTTAGGTAACTCGGTTCCATTTCCATCGATCCAGGTCTGTACTGTGTCCCCCTTGTGTACTGAATGTTTAGTGTGTTTTTCTTTTCTTTTCTTTTTATTCTGTGCTTTTCTGTATACCCATTGCTGTACAGCTTGTTGCTCCTTTGGAGACATTGAAGAAATAAAGTGAAAGTGAAAGACAGGAGACGGAGACAAGAAGAAGAGTGTCTCTCCCTTATTTAGCAGGAGTAGAGGAAAAACTACAGAGGATCTTCAGACAGCACAAAATCCCAGTTTACTTTAAACCGGTTAACACCTTGAGACAGAAATTAGTTCACCTAAGGACATGATCCCTAGTTACAAACAGAGCAATGTAGTGTATTATATCAGATGTCAGGAAAACTGTAATGAACACTACATAGGTGAGACTAAGCAACCTTTAAACAAGAGGCTATACCAGCACCGCAGAGAGGTCGCCAGTGGACCTCAATCTGCAGTTCATCTCCACCTTAAAGACACTAACCACACGTTTGAGGACAAGGAAGTTAAAATCTTATCCAGAGAGAAGAAATGGTTTGAGAGAGGTGTCAAGGAGGCATTCTATGTGAAACAGCTGAAACCCAGCCTTAAACGGGGAGGGGGTCTGAGACACGCTTTGTCCCCTGTTTACAATGGGGTACTCAGGTCAAAGCAGTTTGTCTTTTGTTCATGGTAATGAGTCATTCACATCATCAGGAGAGTCGTCAAGGGAGCCATCAGGAAAGGCGTCTGTCCCATTATTAGGAGGGACAGCTGCCCTGTCTTTAGGAGGGTGCTAACTAGAGCACAATAGTTGCTAATTAGAGATTTTGTTTAGTCAGTAGCGTATAGCAGTCTGCCTCTCGGTAGGAGGGGTCTGGTTAGGTTTAAAATTCCAGCTTTTGTGGCTTCTGTTTATTCTTCTCTACAAGAGTCAAGACAGAAGTCAGACTACCAGAGCAAAAATTTTAGCTGAGGAAGCTTCTGCGATTTGAAGCGAAACGTCCTTGCGTCAAGCAACCCAGTCCAGTCGAAGATTCAAGCTTCTCTACTTTTTATGTGCAAAATTATAAAAATATTGGAATTATGGCTGCAAATGTACAGAATTCTACGACTTTCTTTTTGTATGCATATTGAGCACACACAGAGATCGATGAGAAATTACAACAAAAAAAAAGAACTTATCGTATTTATTTCACTGGTTTTGTGCTTTTTCCTCACGTTTACCTGCACACTGCTCCGCGTCCAGGAACAATGTGACACTCCCCGCTGTGGCAGTAATCTGGCCGGAGGATGCAGATGCTCTGGCAGGGCAGTCCATCCGCTGCGCGGTATCCCGGCTTGCACAGACACTGAGCCTCCTTCGTCCAGCTGTTCACCACGCAGCGAGAAAAGTCATCGCAGGCCTGGAACTTACAGGGATCGGCTTGATCAGCTGTGAGGAAAAGTGGGCAGAAACCAGAGTGAGTATTCATCAGGTGCGAGTCTGCACCACCCTCTGCTGTCCAGGAGGTTCAGAGGTGTATCTGATTGGAATGAGACGAAATGAAAGATTTGGTGTAAACGTGAGCTGGAATCTCCAGTTTGGAGCATTTTGATGGGACAGTGTGCACGCTGCCCCTCTCTGTGGGTCTGTTATTCTTAACGCTCCATCAACTCCCCTGTGAACATGAATCTGGGTGATGTCTGAGCCAGTATACTGCCAGTTTTATGTCTCTCACTCATTTAACTTTTTCCCTTTTTACAATTTTTATAAGACTTCAACTCGTCTTTGGAGGCAACAAAATAATTTTAAGATATTTCATATTTTGTGATGCTTACCTTAATGCTGTTTTCTGACCCTTGACAGACTAAACTAATAATATAAGTATATTCCTAATATTAACATAAAATTCTAATTATATTCCTAATAATATAGTTACATTTATTAATTATATTCCTAATTACTTAAATATAAGTATTAAATATAAGTATAAGTATATTCCTAATCTAATAATATAACTAACATTTCTAATATATGAATAATTAATAAGGCTGGTTTATTGTGCGTGAGTGTCTCACTACAAAAGAACTTCTGGACTAACTTTGATGTTAATTCCGGCTTCAGTGTCTCGTGGTTTTCCAAGTGGAGCGTCTAAACTCAAAAAACTGACTCATTGGATGAACTCAGTTCAATTATGAGCAGGATTTCCAGCTAATAAATATTTGAAGTCCCTACTCAAATAACGCACATCCACGTAAGATTTAATTAAGAATGCAACATCTTTACTTCTGCTGCTGTCAACCGTGTTTCAGCAAAACCTTGACCCAGGATCAAGGTTTTGCTGAAACAGTCGTCTGGAATTGATCCCGAACGCTCGGCGCGCCACACCACAGTCAGTCACAAAAGCTCAACCACACACATGGTTTGGAACCAGAACGCTGACGTACAACTTCTGAAATCATCAGTGATGTGGGAGTTAATGTGTGTAATGATTCATATGTTCACAAACACACAAACTCGGGTGAAGTAGTGAAAATTACTAAAACACAGCACAATTCACTGAGCGTGTAACAGACATTTGTTTAAGGAAACTTGACGCACGTTATCGAACACAAACCGCCTCTGTGTTTAATTCAGTCTGGTGCCAAATGACCTTTAATTTGACTTTCAAGGTCACCAAAGGTCAAAGTTAATGTGACCTGTACAAGAGTGATATGTCATATTGGTATTTCCATAGTAACCACAGGTGTCTGGTGATCACATCGTTAACTTCGGTAATTTTAAAAAAGTGGGCAACCGTCTTATTTGCTCGGTGGTTGTGATTCCAAACTGCACCACGAGGTGTGTCGTGTCCTTTTTGTGCTTCTAATGTTTAATTCCCCTCCAGGGATCATAATGTCTAATTTCACTTCTTCCTAAATTGAGGCACCACATCATAAACACCTTGAACACGGTAATTACTCTTTAGTTTTACCTTTAATGTCTCAGACATAAAACGACTGCAGCAACACGTCTGCTGCAAAGATAAATGTGCCTTAAACCTGCAGTATTGATTTAATGTGTGCAAATACAGAGATTTAATCCTGAAGGACAATAATTACTGTGCACACAATTCAAGCTTTGGAGCCGTGCAGAAAACAGCCGACGACGTTTTAGATGCATTTAGTCGAGTGATGCACAAAAGCTGCCTGACAGGACGGCTTCAG